>NC_140997.1:119895727-120208936 GCF_052327205.1 Somniosus microcephalus | reverse complement strand
TGAGGGTGGAGGCAGTTGAGGTGGAGTGACGGTAGAGGCAGGTGGAGGGGGGAGTGAGGGGAGGAGACAGGTGGAGGGGGAGTGAGGGTGGATGCAGATGATGGGGGAGTGAGGGTGGAGGCAGGTGGAGGGAGAGTGAGGGTGGAGGCAGGTGCAGGGGGGAGTGAGGGTGGAGGCAGGTGGAGGGCAGTGAGGGTGGGGGCAGTTTGGGGCAGTGCGGGTGGAGGCAGGTGGAGGGGGAGTGAGGGTGGAGACAGGTGGAGGGGGAGTGAGGGTGGAGGCAGGTGGAGGGAGGAGCGAGGGTGGAGGCAGGTGGAGAGGGATTGAGGGTGGAGACAGGTGGAGGGGGAGGGAGGGTGGAGACAGGTGGAGGGGGAGGCAGGTGGAGGGAGGAGCAAGGTGGAGGCAGGTGGAGAGGGATTGAGGGTGGAGACAGGTGGAGGGGAGGGAGGGTGGAGACAGGTGGAGGGGGAGGCAGGTGGAGGGAGGAGCAAGGGTGGAGGCAGGTGGAGAGGGAGTGAGGGTGGAGACAGGTGGAGGGGAATGAGGGTGGAGGCTGGTGGAGGGGGAGTGAAGGTGGAGGCAGGTGGAGGGGGAGCGAGGGTGGAGGCAGGTGGTGGGTGAGTGAGGGTGGAGGCTGGTGGAGGGGGAGTGAGGGTGGAGGCTGGTGGAGGGGGAGTGAGGGTGGCGACAGGTGGAGGGGGAGGCAGGTGGAGACAGGCGGAGGGGGAGTGAGGGTGGAGGCTGGTGGAGGGGGAGTGAGGGTGGAAACAGGTGGAGGGGGAGTGAGGGTGGTGACGGGTGGTGGGGTGAGTGAGGGTGGAGACAGGTGGAGGGGGAGTGAGGGTGGAGGCAGGTGGAGGGGGGGAGTGAGGGTGGAGGCTGGTGGTGGAGGGTGAGGTGGAGCAGGTGGAGGGGAGTGAGGGTGGAGGCAGGCGGAGGGGGATGTGAGGGTGGAGGCAGGTCGAGGGGGGAGTGAGGGTAGAGGCAGGGTGGAGGGGGTGAGTGCGGGAGGAGGACAGGTGGAGGGGGGGAGTGAGGGTGGAGGCAGGTGGTGGGGGAGTGAGGGTGGAGGCAGGTGGAGGGGGAGTGAGGGTAGAGTCTGGTGGTGGGGGAGTGAGGGTGGAGGGGGGAGCGAGCTGGAGCCAGGTGGAGGTGGAAGTGAGGGTGGAGGGCAGATGATGGGGGAGTGAGGGTGGAGGGGGGAAGTGAGGTGGAGGCAGGTGGAGGGGGAGTGAGGGTAGAGGCAGTTGGAGGGGGGTGAGGGGGGAGGCAGGTGGAGGGGGAGTGAGGGTGGATGCAGTTGGAGGGGGAGTGAGGGTGGAGGCAGGTGGGAGGGGGGAGTGAGGGTGGAGGCAGGTGGTGGGGAGTGAGGGTGGAGGCAGGTGGAGGGGGAGTGAGGGCGGAGACAGGTGGTGGGGACTGAGGGTGGCGGCAGGTGGAGGGGGGAGTGAGGGTGGATGCAGATGATGGGGGAGTGAGGGTGGAGGCAGGTGCAGGGGGAGTGAGGGTGGAGACAGATGGAGGGGGAGTGAGGGTGGAAACAGGTGGAGGGGGAGTGAGGGTGGAGACATTTGGAGGGGGAGTGAGGGTGGAGACTGGTGGAGAGGGAGGCAGGTGGAGGGAGGAGCGAGGGTGGAGGCAGGTGCAGAAGGAGTGAGGGTGGAGACAGGTGGAGGGGGGAGGGAGGGTGGAGACAGGTGGAGGGGGAGGCAGTTGGAGGGAGGAGCAAGGGTGGAGGCAGGTGGAGAGGGAGTGAGGGTGGAGACAGGTGGAGGTGGAGTGAGGGCGGAGGGTGGTGGAGGGGGAGTGAGTGTGGAGACAGTTGGTGGGGGAGTGATGGCGCAGGCTGGTGGAGGGGGAGTGAGGGTGGAGGCAGGTGGTGGGGTGAGTGAGGGTGGAGGCAGGTGGAGGGGGGAGTGATGGTGGAGACAGGTGGAGGGGGAGTGATGGTGGAGGCTGGAGGAGGGGGAGTGAGGGTGGAGACAGGTGGAGGGGGAGCCAGTTGGAGACAGGTGGAGGGGGAGTGAGGGTGGAGGCTGCTGTAGGGGGAGTGAGGGTGGAGACAGGTGGAGGGGGAGTGAGGGTGGAGGCAGGTGGAGGGGGGAGTGAGGGTAGAGGCAGGTGGAGGGGGGGAGTGCGGGAGGAGACAGGTGGAGGGGTGAGTGAGGGTGGAGGCAGGTGGAGGAGTAGTGAGGTTGGTGGCAGGTGGAGGGGGAGTGAGGTTGGAGGCAGGTGGAGGCTGGAGTGAGGGTAGAGGCACGTGAAGGGGGAGCGAGTTTGGAGGCAGGTGGAGGGTGGAGTGTGGTTGGAGGCAGGTGGAGGGGGGAGTGAGGTTGGAGGCAGGTGGAGAGATAGTGTAGATGGGGGCAGGTGGAGTGGGAGTTGAGGTTGGAGGCAGGTGGAGGGTGGGAGTGAGGGTGGAGGCAGGTGGAGGGGGTGTGAGGTTGGAGGCAGATGGAGGGGGGAGTGAGGTTATAGGCAGGTGGAGGGTGGAGTGAGGGTGGAGACAGTTGGAGGGGGAGTGAGTGTGGAGGCAGGTGAAGGGGGGAGTGAGTGTGGCGGCAGGTGGGGGGGAGTGAGGGTGGAGGCAGGTGGAGGGGGGAGTGGGGGTACAGGCAGGTGGAGAGAGGAATAAGGGTGGAGGCAGGTGGAGGGGGTAGTGAGGGTGGAGGCAGGTGGAGGGGGAGTGAGGGTAGAGGCAGGGTGGCGGGAGGAATGAGGGTGGAGGCAGGTGGAGGGGTAGTGAGGGAGGAGGCAGGTGGAGGGGGGAGTGAGGGTGGAGGGGGAGTGAGGGTGGAGGCATGTGGAGGGGCGAGTGAGGGAGGAGGCAGGTGGAGGAGGGTGAGGGTGGAGGCAGGTGGGGGGTGTAAGGGTGGAGGCAGGTGAAGGGGGGTGTGAGGGTGGAGGCAGGTGGAGTGGGGAGTGAGTGTGGAGTCAGGTGGAGGTGGAGTGAGGTTAGAGGCAGGTGGAGGGGGAGTGAGGGTGGAGGCAGGTGGAGGGGGAGTGAGGGTGGAGGCAGGTGGAGGAGGGAGCGAGTGTGGAGGCATGTGGAGGGGGGGAGTGAAGGTGGAGGTAGGTGGAGGGGGGAGTGAGGGTGGAGGCAGGTGGAGGGGGGGAGTGAGGGTAGAGGCAGGTGGAGGGGGGAGTGAGGGTGGAGGCTGGTGGAGGGGGAGTGATTGTGGAGACAGGTGGAGGGGGGAGTGAGTGTGGTGACAGGTGGTGGGGTGAGTGAGGGTGGAGACAGGTGGAGGGGGAGTGAGGGTGGAGGCAGGTGGGTAGGGGGGAGTGAGGGTGGAGGCTGGTGGAGGAGGGTCAGGGTGGAGGCAGGTGGAGGGGGGAGTGAGGGTGGAGGCAGGCGGAGGGGGAGTGAGGGTGGAGGCAGTTGGAGGGGGGAGTGACGGTAGAGGTAGGTGGAGGGGGGAGTGAGGGAGGAGACAGGTGTAGGGGGAGTGAGGGTGGTGGCAGGTGGAGGGGGGAGTGAGGGTGTAGTCAGGTGGAGGGGGAGTGAGGGTAGTGTCTGGTGGGTGGGGGAGTGAGGGTGGAGGGGGGAGGGAGCTGGAGCCAGTGGGAGGTGGAAGTGAGGGTGGAGGCAGATGATGTGGAGTGAGGGTGGAGGGGGAAGTGAGGTGGAGGCAGGTGGAGGGGAGTGAGGGTGGAGGCAGTTGGAGGGGGGCGAGGGGGGGGGGCAGGTGGTGAGGGGTGTGAGGGTGGATGCAGTTGGAGGGGGAGTGAGGGTGGAGGCAGGTGGAGGGGGAGTGAGGGTGGAGGCAGGTGGTGGTGGAGTGAGGGTGGAGGCAGGTGGAGGGGGAGTGAGGGTAGGGACAGGTGGTGGGGGAGTGAGGGTGGAGGGGGGGGCAAGGTGGAGCCAGGTGGAGGGGGAAGTGAGGGTGGAGGCAGATGATGGGGAGTGAGGGTGGAGGGGGAAGTGAGGTGGAGGCAGGTGGAGGGGGAGTGAGGGGGAGGCAGGTGGTGGGGGGGAGTGAGGTTGGATGCAGGTGGAGGGGGAGTGAGGGTGGAGGCAGGTGGAGGGGGAGTGGGGGTAGAGACAGGTGGTGGGGGAGTGAGGGTGGAGGCAGGTGGAGGGGGAGTGAGGGTGGAGACAGGTGGTGGGGGAGTGAGGGTGGAGGCAGGTGGGGGGGAAGTGAGGGTGGAGGCAGGTGGTGGGGGAGTGAGGGTGGAGGCAGGTGGAGGGGGAGTGGGGGTAGAGACAGGTGGTGGGGGAGTGAGGGTGGAGGCAGGTGGAGGGGGAGTGAGGGTGGAGACAGGTGGTGGGGGAGTGAGGGTGGGAGGTATGGCAGGTGGAGGGGGAGTGAGTGTGGAGGCAGGTGGAGGGGGGAATGAGGTTGGATGCAGATGATGGGGGAGTGAGGGTGGAGGCAGGTGCAGGGGGAGTGAGGGTGGAGGCAGGTGGAGGGGAGTGAGGGTGGAGACAGTTGGGGAGCTCTGAGGGTGGAGGCAGGTGGAGGGGGAGTGAGGGTGGAGACAGGTGGAGGGGGAGTGAGGGTGGAAGCAGGTGGAGGGGGAGTGAGGGTGGAGACATTTGGAGGGGGCGTGAGGGTGGAGACAGGTGAGAGGGAGCAGGTGGAGGGAGGAGCGAGGGTGGAGGCAGGTGGAGAGGGAGTGATGGTGGAGGCAGGTGGAGGGGGAGTGAGGGCAGAGGCTGGTGGAGGGTGAGTGAGTGTGGAGACAGGTGCGGGGGAGGTGAGGGCGGAAGCTGGTGGAGGGGGAGTGAGGGTGGAGGCAGGTGGAGTGGGGAGCGAGGGTGGAGGCAGGTGGTGGGTGAGTGAGTGTGGAGGCTGGTGGAGGGGGAGTGAGGGTGGAGACAGGTGGAGGGGGGAGTGAGGGTGGAGACAGGTGGAGGAGGAGTGATCGTGGAGGCTGGTGGAGGGGGAGTGAGGGTGGAGACAGGTGGAGGGGGGAGTGAGGGTGGAGACAGGTGGAGCGGGAGTGATCGTGGAGGCTGGTGGAGGGGAAGTGAGGGTGGAGACAGGTGGAGGGGAGGAGACAGGTGGAGGGTGAGTGAGGGTGGAGGCTGGTGGAGGGGGCGTGAGGGTGGAGACAGGTGGAGGGGAGTGAGGGTGGAGGCAGGTGGAGGGGGAATGAGGGTGGAGGCTGGTGGAGGAGGGTGAGAGTGGAGGCATGGAAGCAGGTGGAGGGGGGAGTGACCGGTGGAGGCAGGCGGAGGTGGAGTGAGGGTGGAGGCAGGTGGAGGGGGGAGTGAGGGGTAGAGGCCGGCGGAGGGGGGAGTGAGGGAGGAGATAGGTGGAGGGGGAGTTAGGGTGGAGGCAGGTGGAGGGTGGAGTGAGGGTGAAGGCAGGTGGAGGGGAGTGAGAGTAGAGGCAGGTGGAGGGGGGAGTGAGGGTGGAGGCAGGTGGCGGGGGAGTGAGGTTAGAGGCAGGTGGAGGAGGGAGTGAGGGAGGAGGCATGTGGAGGGGGAGTGAGGTTGGAGGCAGGTGGAGGGGGGAGTGAGGGTGGAGGCAGGTGGAGGAGTAGTGAGGGTGGAGGCAGGTGGAGGGGTAGTGAGGGGTGGAGGAATGTGGAGGGGGGTGTGAGGGTGGAGGCAGGTGGAGGGTGGAGTGAGGGTAGATGCAGTTGGAGGGGGAGTGAGTGTGGAGTCAGGTGGAGGTGGAGTGAGGTTAGAGGCAGGTGGAGGGAGAGTGAGGGTGGAGGCAGGTGGAGGGGGAGTGAGGGTGGAGGCAGGTGGAGGAGGGAGCGAGTGTGGAGGCATGTGGAGGGGGGAGTGAAGGTGGAGGCAGGTGGAGGGGGGAGTGAGGGTGGAGGCAGGTGGAGGGGGGAGTGAGGGTAGAGGCAGGTGGAGGGGGGAGTGAGGGTGGAGGCTGGTGGAGGGGGAGTGATGGTGGAGACAGGTGGAGGGGGAGTGAGTGTGGTGACAGGTGGTGGGGTGAGTGAGGGTGGAGACAGGTGGAGGGGGAGTGAGGGTGGAGGCAGGTGGAGGGGGGAGTGAGGGTGGAGGCTGGTGGAGGAGGGTCAGGGTGGAGGCAGGTGGAGGGGGGAGTGAGGGTGGAGGCAGGCGGAGGGGGAGTGAGGGTGGAGGCAGTTGGAGGGTGGAGTGACGGTAGAGGCAGGTGGAGGGGGGAGTGAGGGAGGAGACAGGTGGAGGGGGAGTGAGGGTGGATGCAGATGATGGGGGAGTGAGGGTGGAGGCAGGTGGAGGGAGAGTGAGGGTGGAGGCAGGTGCAGGGGGGAGTGAGGGTGGAGGCAGGTGGAGGGCAGTGAGGGTGGGGGCAGTTTGGGGCAGTGAGGGTGGAGGCAGGTGGAGGGGGAGTGAGGGTGGAGACAGGTGGAGGGGGAGTGAGGGTGGAGGCAGGTGGAGGGAGGAGCGAGGGTGGAGGCAGGTGGAGAGGGATTGAGGGTGGAGACAGGTGGAGGGGGAGGGAGGGTGGAGACAGGTGGAGGGGGAGGCAGGTGGAGGGAGGAGCAAGGGTGGAGGCAGGTGGAGAGGGATTGAGGGTGGAGACAGGTGGAGGGGGAGGGAGGGTGGAGACAGGTGGAGGGGGAGGCAGGTGGAGGGAGGAGCAAGCGTGGAGGCAGGTGGAGAGGGAGTGAGGGTGGAGACAGGTGGAGGGGAATGAGGGTGGAGGCTGGTGGAGGGGGAGTGAAGGTGGAGGCAGGTGGAGGGGGAGCGAGGGTGGAGGCAGGTGGTGGGGTGAGTGAGGGTGGAGGCTGGTGGAGGGGGGAGTGAGGGTGGAGGCTGGTGGAGGGGGAGTGAGGGTGGCGACAGGTGGAGGGGGAGGCAGGTGGAGACAGGCGGAGGGGGAGTGAGGGTGGAGGCTGGTGGAGGGGGAGTGAGGGTGGAAACAGGTGGAGGGGGAGTGAGGGTGGTGACGGGTGGTGGGGTGAGTGAGGGTGGAGACAGGTGGAGGGGGAGTGAGGGTGGAGGCAGGTGGAGGGGGGAGTGAGGGTGGAGGCTGGTGGAGGAGGGTGAGGGTGGAGGCAGGTGGAGGGGGAGTGAGGGTGGAGGCAGGCGGAGGGGGAGTGAGGGTGGAGGCAGGTGGAGGGGGGAGTGAGGGTAGAGGCAGGTGGAGGGGGGAGTGCGGGAGGAGACAGGTGGAGGGGGGAGTGAGGGTGGAGGCAGGTGGTGGGGGAGTGAGGGTGGAGGCAGGTGGAGGGGGAGTGAGGGTAGAGTCTGGTGGTGGGGGAGTGAGGGTGGAGGGGGGAGCGAGCTGGAGCCAGGTGGAGGTGGAAGTGAGGGTGGAGGCAGATGATGGGGAGTGAGGGTGGAGGGGGAAGTGAGGTGGAGGCAGGTGGAGGGGGAGTGAGTGTAGAGGCAGTTGGAGGGGGGTGAGGGGGGAGGCAGGTGGAGGGGGAGTGAGGGTGGATGCAGTTGGAGGGGGAGTGAGGGTGGAGGCAGGTGGAGGGGGGAGTGAGGGTGGAGGCAGGTGGTGGGGGAGTGAGGGTGGAGGCAGGTGGAGGGGGAGTGAGGGCGGAGACAGGTGGTGGGGGACTGAGGGTGGCGGCAGGTGGAGGGGGGAGTGAGGGTGGATGCAGATGATGGGGGAGTGAGGGTGGAGGCAGGTGCAGGGGGAGTGAGGGTGGAGACAGATGGAGGGGGAGTGAGGGTGGAAACAGGTGGAGGGGGAGTGAGGGTGGAGACATTTGGAGGGGGAGTGAGGGTGGAGACTGGTGGAGAGGGAGGCAGGTGGAGGGAGGAGCGAGGGTGGAGGCAGGTGCAGAAGGAGTGAGGGTGGAGACAGGTGGAGGGGGGAGGGAGGGTGGAGACAGGTGGAGGGGGAGGCAGTTGGAGGGTGGAGCAAGGGTGGAGGCAGGTGGAGAGGGAGTGAGGGTGGAGACAGGTGGAGGTGGAGTGAGGGCGGAGGGTGGTGGAGGGGGAGTGAGTGTGGAGACAGTTGGTGGGGGAGTGATGGCGCAGGCTGGTGGAGGGGGAGTGAGGGTGGAGGCAGGTGGTGGGGTGAGTGAGGGTGGAGGCAGGTGGAGGGGGAGTGATGGTGGAGACAGGTGGAGGGGGAGTGATGGTGGAGGCTGGAGGAGGGGGAGTGAGGGTGGAGACAGGTGGAGGGGGAGCCAGTTGGAGACAGGTGGAGGGGGAGTGAGGGTGGAGGCTGCTGTAGGGGGAGTGAGGGTGGAGACAGGTGGAGGGGGAGTGAGGGTGGAGGCAGGTGGAGGGGGGAGTGAGGGTAGAGGCAGGTGGAGGGGGGAGTGCGGGAGGAGACAGGTGGAGGGGTGAGTGAGGGTGGAGGCAGGTGGAGGAGTAGTGAGGTTGGTGGCAGGTGGAGGGGGAGTGAGGTTGGAGGCAGGTGGAGGCTGGAGTGAGGGTAGAGGCACGTGAAGGGGGAGCGAGTTTGGAGGCAGGTGGAGGGTGGAGTGTGGTTGGAGGCAGGTGGAGGGGGGGAGTGAGGTTGGAGGCAGGTGGAGAGATAGTGTAGATGGGGGCAGGTGGAGTGGGAGTGAGGTTGGAGGCAGGTGGAGGGTGGAGTGAGGGTGGAGGCAGGTGGAGGGGGTGTGAGGTTGGAGGCAGATGGAGGGGGGAGTGAGGTTATAGGCAGGTGGAGGGTGGAGTGAGGGTGGAGACAGTTGGAGGGGGGAGTGAGTGTGGAGGCAGGTGAAGGGGGGAGTGAGTGTGGCGGCAGGTGGGGGGGAGTGAGGGTGGAGGCAGGTGGAGGGGGGAGTGGGGGTACAGGCAGGTGGAGAGAGGAATAAGGGTGGAGGCAGGTGGAGGGGGTAGTGAGGGTGGAGGCAGGTGGAGGGGGGAGTGAGGGTAGAGGCAGGTGGCGGGAGGAATGAGGGTGGAGGCAGGTGGAGGGGTAGTGAGGGAGGAGGCAGGTGGAGGGGGGAGTGAGGGTGGAGGGGGAGTGAGGGTGGAGGCATGTGGAGGGGCGAGTGAGGGAGGAGGCAGGTGGAGGAGGGTGAGGGTGGAGGCAGGTGGGGGGTGTAAGGGTGGAGGCAGGTGGAGGGGGGTGTGAGGGTGGAGGCAGGTGGAGTGGGGAGTGAGTGTGGAGTCAGGTGGAGGTGGAGTGAGGTTAGAGGCAGGTGGAGGGGGAGTGAGGGTGGAGGCAGGTGGAGGGGGAGTGAGGGTGGAGGCAGGTGGAGGAGGGAGCGAGTGTGGAGGCATGTGGAGGGGGGAGTGAAGGTGGAGGTAGGTGGAGGGGGGAGTGAGGGTGGAGGCAGGTGGAGGGGGGAGTGAGGGTAGAGGCAGGTGGAGGGGGGAGTGAGGGTGGAGGCTGGTGGAGGGGGAGTGATGGTGGAGACAGGTGGAGGGGGAGTGAGTGTGGTGACAGGTGGTGGGGTGAGTGAGGGTGGAGACAGGTGGAGGGGGAGTGAGGGTGGAGGCAGGTGGAGGGGGGAGTGAGGGTGGAGGCTGGTGGAGGAGGGTCAGGGTGGAGGCAGGTGGAGGGGGGAGTGAGGGTGGAGGCAGGCGGAGGGGGAGTGAGGGTGGAGGCAGTTGGAGGGGGGAGTGACGGTAGAGGCAGGTGGAGGGGGGAGTGAGGGAGGAGACAGGTGTAGGGGGAGTGAGGGTGGTGGCAGGTGGAGGGGGGAGTGAGGGTGGAGTCAGGTGGAGGGGGAGTGAGGGTAGTGTCTGGTGGTGGGGGAGTGAGGGTGGAGGGGGGAGGGAGCTGGAGCCAGTGGGAGGTGGAAGTGAGGGTGGAGGCAGATGATGTGGAGTGAGGGTGGAGGGGGAAGTGAGGTGGAGGCAGGTGGAGGGGAGTGAGGGTGGAGGCAGTTGGAGGGGGGCGAGGGGGGGGGCAGGTGGTGAGGGGTGTGAGGGTGGATGCAGTTGGAGGGGGAGTGAGGGTGGAGGCAGGTGGAGGGGGAGTGAGGGTGGAGGCAGGTGGTGGTGGAGTGAGGGTGGAGGCAGGTGGAGGGGGAGTGAGGGTAGGGACAGGTGGTGGGGGAGTGAGGGTGGAGGGGGGGGCAAGGTGGAGCCAGGTGGAGGGGGAAGTGAGGGTGGAGGCAGATGATGGGGAGTGAGGGTGGAGGGGGAAGTGAGGTGGAGGCAGGTGGAGGGGGAGTGAGGGGGAGGCAGGTGGTGGGGGGGAGTGAGGTTGGATGCAGGTGGAGGGGGAGTGAGGGTGGAGGCAGGTGGAGGGGGAGTGGGGGTAGAGACAGGTGGTGGGGGAGTGAGGGTGGAGGCAGGTGGAGGGGGAGTGAGGGTGGAGACAGGTGGTGGGGGAGTGAGGGTGGAGGCAGGTGGGGGGGAAGTGAGGGTGGAGGCAGGTGGTGGGGGAGTGAGGGTGGAGGCAGGTGGAGGGGGAGTGGGGGTAGAGACAGGTGGTGGGGGAGTGAGGGTGGAGGCAGGTGGAGGGGGAGTGAGGGTGGAGACAGGTGGTGGGGGAGTGAGGGTGGAGGCAGGTGGAGGGGGAGTGAGTGTGGAGGCAGGTGGAGGGGGGAATGAGGGTGGATGCAGATGATGGGGGAGTGAGGGTGGAGGCAGGTGCAGGGGGGAGTGAGGGTGGAGGCAGGTGGAGGGGAGTGAGGGTGGAGACAGTTGGGGAGCTCTGAGGGTGGAGGCAGGTGGAGGGGGAGTGAGGGTGGAGACAGGTGGAGGGGGAGTGAGGGTGGAAGCAGGTGGAGGGGGAGTGAGGGTGGAGACATTTGGAGGGGGCGTGAGGGTGGAGACAGGTGGAGAGGGAGGCAGGTGGAGGGAGGAGCGAGGGTGGAGGCAGGTGGAGAGGGAGTGATGGTGGAGGCAGGTGGAGGGGGAGTGAGGGCAGAGGCTGGTGGAGGGTGAGTGAGTGTGGAGACAGGTGGCGGGGGAGTGAGGGCGGAAGCTGGTGGAGGGGGAGTGAGGGTGGAGGCAGGTGGAGTGGGGAGCGAGGGTGGAGGCAGGTGGTGGGGTGAGTGAGTGTGGAGGCTGGTGGAGGGGGAGTGAGGGTGGAGACAGGTGGAGGGGGGAGTGAGGGTGGAGACAGGTGGAGGAGGAGTGATCGTGGAGGCTGGTGGAGGGGGAGTGAGGGTGGAGACAGGTGGAGGGGGGAGTGAGGGTGGAGACAGGTGGAGCGGGAGTGATCGTGGAGGCTGGTGGAGGGGAAGTGAGGGTGGAGACAGGTGGAGGAGGAGGCAGGTGGAGGGTGAGTGAGGGTGGAGGCTGGTGGAGGGGGAATGAGGGTGGAGGCTGGTGGAGGAGGGTGAGAGTGGAGGCATGGAAGCAGGTGGAGGGGGGAGTGACGGTGGAGGCAGGCGGAGGTGGAGTGAGGGTGGAGGCAGGTGGAGGGGGGAGTGAGGGTAGAGGCCGGCGGAGGGGGGAGTGAGGGAGGAGACAGGTGGAGGGGGAGTTAGGGTGGAGGCAGGTGGAGGGTGGAGTGAGGGTGAAGGCAGGTGGAGGGGGAGTGAGAGTAGAGGCAGGTGGAGGGGGGAGTGAGGGTGGAGGCAGGTGGCGGGGGAGTGAGGTTAGAGGCAGGTGGAGGAGGGAGTGAGGGTGGAGGCATGTGGAGGGGGAGTGAGGTTGGAGGCAGGTGGAGGGGGGAGTGAGGGTGGAGGCAGGTGGAGGAGTAGTGAGGGTGGAGGCAGGTGGAGGGGTAGTGAGGGTGGAGGAATGTGGAGGGGGGAGTGTGGTTGGAGGCAAGTGGAGGGGGGAGTGAGGGTGGAGGCAGGTGGAGGAGTAGTGAGGTTGGAGGCAGGTGGAGGGGGAGTGAGTTTGGAGGCAGGTGGAGGCACAGTGAGGGTGGAGGCAGGTGGAGGGTGGATTGAGGTTGGAGGCAGGTGGAGGCTGGAGTGAGGGTGGAGGCAGGTGGAGGGTGGAGTGAGGGTAGAGGCACGTGAAGGGGGAGCGAGTTTGGAGGCAGGTGGAGGGGGGATTGAGGGTGCAGGCAGGTGGAGGGTGGAGTGTGGTTGGAGGCAGGTGGAGGGTGTAGTGAGGGTGGAGGCAGGTGGAGAGATAGTGTAGATGGAGGCAGGTGGAGTGGGAGTGAGGTTGGAGGCAGGTGGAGGGTGGAGTGAGGGTGGAGGCAGGTGCAGGGGGTGTGAGTTTGGAGGCAGATGGAGGGGGGAGTGAGGTTATAGGCAGGTGGAGGGTGGAGTGAGGGTGGAGACAGTTGGAGGGGGGAGTGAGTGTGGAGGCAGGTGGAGGGGGGAGTGAGGGTGGAGGCAGGTGGAGGGGGGAGTGAGTGCGGCGGCAGGTGGAGGGGGGAGTGAGGGTGGAGGCAGGTGGAGGGGGGAGTGGGGGTACAGGCAGGTGGAGGGGGGAGTGAGGGTGGAGGCAGGTGGAGGGGGTAGTGAGGGTGGAGGCAGGTGGAGGGGGGGAGTGAGGGTAGAGGCAGGTGGAGGGAGGAATGAGGGTGGAGGCAGGTGGAGGGGTAGTGAGGGAGGAGGCAGGTGGAGGGGGGAGTGAGGGTGGAGGGGGAGTGAGGGTGGAGGCAGGTGGAGTGTGGAGTGAGGGTGGAGGCAGGTGGAGGGGCGAGTGAGGGAGGAGGCAGGTGGAGGGGGGAGTGATGGTGGAGGCAGGTGGAGGGGGGAGTGAGAGTGGAGGCAGGTGGAGGGGGGAGTGAAGTATGAGGCAGGTGGAGGGGGGAGTGAGGGTGGTGACGGGTGGTGGAGGTGAGTGAGGGTGGAGGCAGGTGGAGGGGCGAGTGAGGGAGGAGGCAGGTGGAGGGGAATTGATGGTGGAGGCAGGTGGAGGGGGGTGTGAGGGTGGAGGCAGGTGGAGTGGGGAGTGAGGGTGGAGGCAGGTGTAGGGTGGAGTGAGGGTAGATGCAGTTGGAGGGGGGAGTGAGTGTGGAGTCAGGTGGAGGGGGAGTGAGGGTAGAGGCAGGTGGAGGGGGATTGAGGTTGGAGGCAGGTGGAGGCTGGAGTGAGGGTGGAGGCAGGTGGAGGCGGGAGTGAGGGTGGAGGCAGGTGGAGGGGGAGTGAGGGTAGAGGCAGGTGGAGGGGGGAGTGAGGGTGGAGGAAGGTGGAGGGGGGAGTGAGGTTGGAGGCAAGTGGAGGGGGGAGTGAGGGTGGAGGCAGGTGGAGGGGGGAGTGAGGGTGGAGGCAGGTGGAGGGGGAGTGAGTTTGGAGGCAGGTGGAGGCACAGTGAGGGTGGAGGCAGGTGGAGGGTGGAATGAGGGTGGAGGCAGGTGGAGGGTGGAGTGAGGGTAGAGGCACGTGAAGGGGGAGCGAGTTTGGAGGCAGGTGGAGGGTGGAGTGTGCTTGGAGGCAGGTGGAGGGGGGGAGTGAGGTTGGAGGCAGGTGGAGAGATAGTGTAGATGGAGGCAGGTGGAGTGGGAGTGAGGTTGGAGGCAGGTGGAGGGTGGAGTGAGAGGGTGGAGGGGGTGTGAGGTTGGAGGCAGATGGAGGGGGGAGTGAGGTTATAGGCAGGTGGAGGGTGGAGTGAGGGTGGAGACAGTTGGAGGGGGGAGTGAGTGTGGAGGCAGGTGAAGGGGGGAGTGAGTGTGGCGGCATGTGGGGGGGAGTGAGGGTGGAGGCAGGTGGAGGGGGGAGTGGGGGTACAGGCAGGTGGAGGGAGGAATGAGGGTGGAGGCAGGTGGAGGGTGTAGTGAGGGTGGAGGCAGGTGGAGGGGGGGAGTGTGGGTAGAGGCAGGTGGAGGGAGGAATGAGGGTGGAGGCAGGTGGAGGGGTCGTGAGGGAGGAGGCAGGTGGAGGGGGAGTGAGGGTGGAGGGGGAGTGAGGGTGGAGGCAGGTGGAGGGGCGAGTGAGGGAGGAGGCAGGTGGAGGAGGGTGAGGGTGGAGGCAGGTGGGGGGGGTGAGGTTGGAGGCAGGTGGAGGGGGGGTGTGAGGGTGGAGGCAGGTGGAGGGTGGAGTGAGGGTAGATGCAGTTGGAGGGGGGAGTGAGTGTGGAGTCAGGTGGAGGTGGAGTGAGGTTAGAGGCAGGTGGAGGGAGAGTGAGGGTGGAGGCAGGTGGAGGGGGAGTGAGGGTGGAGGCAGGTGGAGGAGGGAGCGAGTGTGGAGGCATGTGGAGGGGGGAGTGAAGGTGGAGGCAGGTGGAGGGGGGAGTGAGGGTGGAGGCAGGTGGAGGGGGGAGTGAGGGTAGA
Source organism: Somniosus microcephalus (assembly GCF_052327205.1). Taxonomy (NCBI): domain Eukaryota; kingdom Metazoa; phylum Chordata; class Chondrichthyes; order Squaliformes; family Somniosidae; genus Somniosus; species Somniosus microcephalus. Next base: position 120,194,987 of record NC_140997.1, on the reverse strand, counting down.
GGCAGGTGGTGAGGGTGGAGGCTGGTGGAGGGGGAGTGATGGTGGAGACAGGTGGAGGGGGAGTGAGTGTGGTGACAGGTGGTGGGGTGAGTGAGGGTGGAGACAGGTGGAGGGGGAGTGAGGGTGGAGGCAGGTGGAGGGGGGAGTGAGGGTGGAGGCTGGTGGAGGAGGGTCAGGGTGGAGGCAGGTGGAGGGGGGAGTGAGGGTGGAGGCAGGCGGAGGGGGAGTGAGGGTGGAGGCAGTTGGAGGGTGGAGTGACGGTAGAGGCAGGTGGAGGGGGGAGTGAGGGAGGAGACAGGTGGAGGGGGAGTGAGGGTGGATGCAGATGATGGTGGAGTGAGGGTGGAGGCAGGTGGAGGGAGAGTGAGGGTGGAGGCAGGTGCAGGGGGGAGTGAGGGTGGAGGCAGGTGGAGGGCAGTGAGGGTGGGGGCAGTTTGGGGCAGTGAGGGTGGAGGCAGGTGGAGGGGGAGTGAGGGTGGAGACAGTTGGAGGGGGAGTGAGGGTGGAGGCAGGTGGAGGGAGGAGCGAGGGTGGAGGCAGGTGGAGAGGGATTGAGGGTGGAGACAGGTGGAGGGGGAGGGAGGGTGGAGACAGGTGGAGGGGGAGGCAGGTGGAGGGAGGAGCAAGGGTGGAGGCAGGTGGAGAGGGATTGAGGGTGGAGACAGGTGGAGGGGGAGGGAGGGTGGAGACAGGTGGAGGGGGAGGCAGGTGGAGGGAGGAGCAAGGGTGGAGGCAGGTGGAGAGGGAGTGAGGGTGGAGACAGGTGGAGGGGAATGAGGGTGGAGGCTGGTGGAGGGGGAGTGAAGGTGGAGGCAGGTGGAGGGGGAGCGAGAGTGGAGGCAGGTGGTGGGGTGAGTGAGGGTGGAGGCTGGTGGAGGGGGGAGTGAGGGTGGAGGCTGGTGGAGGGGGAGTGAGGGTGGCGACAGGTGGAGGGGGAGGCAGGTGGAGACAGGCGGAGGGGGAGTGAGGGTGGAGGCTGGTGGAGGGGGAGTGAGGGTGGAAACAGGTGGAGGGGGAGTGAGGGTGGTAACGGGTGGTGGGGTGAGTGAGGGTGGAGACAGGTGGAGGGGGAGTGAGGGTGGAGGCAGGTGGAGGGGGGAGTGAGGGTGGAGGCTGGTGGAGGAGGGTGAGGGTGGAGGCAGGTGGAGGGGGAGTGAGGGTGGAGGCAGGCGGAGGGGGAGTGAGGGTGGAGGCAGGTGGAGGGGGGAGTGAGGGTAGAGGCAGGTGGAGGGGGGAGTGCGGGAGGAGACAGGTGGAGGGGGGAGTGAGGGTGGAGGCAGGTGGTGGGGGAGTGAGGGTGGAGGCAGGTGGAGGGGGAGTGAGGGTAGAGTCTGGTGGTGGGGGAGTGAGGGTGGAGGGGGGAGCGAGCTGGAGCCAGGTGGAGGTGGAAGTGAGGGTGGAGGCAGATGATGGGGAGTGAGGGTGGAGGGGGAAGTGAGGTGGAGGCAGGTGGAGGGGGAGTGAGGGTAGAGGCAGTTGGAGGGGGGTGAGGGGCGAGGCAGGTGGAGGGGGAGTGAGGGTGGATGCAGTTGGAGGGGGAGTGAGGGTGGAGGCAGGTGGAGGGGGGAGTGAGGGTGGAGGCAGGTGGTGGGGGAGTGAGGGTGGAGGCAGGTGGAGGGGGAGTGAGGGCGGAGACAGGTGGTGGGGGACTGAGGGTGGCGGCAGGTGGAGGGGGGAGTGAGGGTGGATGCAGATGATGGGGGAGTGAGGGTGGAGGCAGGTGCAGGGGGAGTGAGGGTGGAGACAGATGGAGGGGGAGTGAGGGTGGAAACAGGTGGAGGGGGAGTGAGGGTGGAGACATTTGGAGGGGGAGTGAGGGTGGAGACTGGTGGAGAGGGAGGCAGGTGGAGGGAGGAGCGAGGGTGGAGGCAGGTGCAGAAGGAGTGAGGGTGGAGACAGGTGGAGGGGGGAGGGAGGGTGGAGACAGGTGGAGGGGGAGGCAGTTGGAGGGAGGAGCAAGGGTGGAGGCAGGTGGAGAGGGAGTGAGGGTGGAGACAGGTGGAGGTGGAGTGAGGGCGGAGGGTGGTGGAGGGGGAGTGAGTGTGGAGACAGGTGGTGGGGGAGTGATGGCGCAGGCTGGTGGAGGGGGAGTGAGGGTGGAGGCAGGTGGTGGGGTGAGTGAGGGTGGAGGCAGGTGGAGGGGGGAGTGATGGTGGAGACAGGTGGAGGGGGAGTGATGGTGGAGGCTGGAGGAGGGGGAGTGAGGGTGGAGACAGGTGGAGGGGGAGCCAGTTGGAGACAGGTGGAGGGGGAGTGAGGGTGGAGGCTGCTGTAGGGGGAGTGAGGGTGGAGACAGGTGGAGGGGGAGTGAGGGTGGAGGCAGGTGGAGGGGGGAGTGAGGGTAGAGGCAGGTGGAGGGGGGAGTGCGGGAGGAGACAGGTGGAGGGGTGAGTGAGGGTGGAGGCAGGTGGAGGAGTAGTGAGGTTGGTGGCAGGTGGAGGGGGAGTGAGGTTGGAGGCAGGTGGAGGCTGGAGTGAGGGTAGAGGCACGTGAAGGGGGAGCGAGTTTGGAGGCAGGTGGAGGGTGGAGTGTGGTTGGAGGCAGGTGGAGGGGGGGAGTGAGGTTGGAGGCAGGTGGAGAGATAGTGTAGATGGGGGCAGGTGGAGTGGGAGTGAGGTTGGAGGCAGGTGGAGGGTGGAGTGAGGGTGGAGGCAGGTGGAGGGGGTGTGAGGTTGGAGGCAGATGGAGGGGGGAGTGAGGTTATAGGCAGGTGGAGGGTGGAGTGAGGGTGGAGACAGTTGGAGGGGGGAGTGAGTGTGGAGGCAGGTGAAGGGGGGAGTGAGTGTGGCGGCAGGTGGGGGGGAGTGAGGGTGGAGGCAGGTGGAGGGGGGGAGTGGGGGTACAGGCAGGTGGAGAGAGGAATAAGGGTGGAGGCAGGTGGAGGGGGTAGTGAGGGTGGAGGCAGGTGGAGGGGGGAGTGAGGGTAGAGGCAGGTGGCGGGAGGAATGAGGGTGGAGGCAGGTGGAGGGGTAGTGAGGGAGGAGGCAGGTGGAGGGGGGAGTGAGGGTGGAGGGGGAGTGAGGGTGGAGGCAGGTGGAGGGGCGAGTGAGGGAGGAGGCAGGTGGAGGAGGGTGAGGGTGGAGGCAGGTGGGGGGTGTAAGGGTGGAGGCAGGTGGAGGGGGGTGTGAGGGTGGAGGCAGGTGGAGTGGGGAGTGAGTGTGGAGTCAGGTGGAGGTGGAGTGAGGTTAGAGGCAGGTGGAGGGGGGAGTGAGGGTGGAGGCAGGTGGAGGGGGAGTGAGGGTGGAGGCAGGTGGAGGAGGGAGCGAGTGTGGAGGCATGTGGAGGGGGGAGTGAAGGTGGAGGTAGGTGGAGGGGGGAGTGAGGGTGGAGGCAGGTGGAGGGGGGGAGTGAGGGTAGAGGCAGGTGGAGGGGGGGAGTGAGGGTGAAGGCTGGTGGAGGGGGAGTGATGGTGGAGACAGGTGGAGGGGGAGTGAGTGTGGTGACAGGTGGTGGGGTGAGTGAGGGTGGAGACAGGTGGAGGGGGAGTGAGGGTGGAGGCAGGTGGAGGGGGGGAGTGAGGGTGGAGGCTGGTGGAGGAGGGTCAGGGTGGAGGCAGGTGGAGGGGGGAGTGAGGGTGGAGGCAGGCGGAGGGGGAGTGAGGGTGGAGGCAGTTGGAGGGGGGGGAGTGACGGTAGAGGCAGGTGGAGGGGTGGGAGTGAGGGAGGAGACAGGTGCAGGGGGAGTGAGGGTGGTGGCAGGTGGAGGGGGGAGTGAGGGTGTAGTCAGGTGGAGGGGGGAGTGAGGGTAGTGTCTGGTGGTGGGGGAGTGAGGGTGGAGGGGGGGAGGGAGCTGGAGCCAGTGGGAGGTGGAAGTGAGGGTGGAGGCAGATGATGTGGAGTGAGGGTGGAGGGGAAGTGAGGTGGAGGCAGGTGGAGGGGAGTGAGGGTGGAGGCAGTTGGAGGGGGGCGAGGGGGGGGGGCAGGTGGTGAGGGGGTGTGAGGGTGGATGCAGTTGGAGGGGGAGTGAGGGTGGAGGCAGGTGGAGGGGGAGTGAGGGTGGAGGCAGGTGGTGGTGGAGTGAGGGTGGAGGCAGGTGGAGGGGGAGTGAGGGTAGGGACAGGTGGTGGGGGAGTGAGGGTGGAGGGGGGTGCAAGGTGGAGCCAGGTGGAGGGGAAGTGAGGGTGGAGGCAGATGATGGGGAGTGAGGGTGGAGGGGGAAGTGAGGTGGAGGCAGGTGGAGGGGGGAGTGAGGGGGAGGCAGGTGGTGGGGGGGAGTGAGGTTGGATGCAGGTGGAGGGGGAGTGAGGGTGGAGGCAGGTGGGGGGGAAGTGAGGGTGGAGGCAGGTGGTGGGGGAGTGAGGGTGGAGGCAGGTGGAGGGGGAGTGGGGGTAGAGACAGGTGGTGGGGGAGTGAGGGTGGAGGCAGGTGGAGGGGGAGTGAGGGTGGAGACAGGTGGTGGGGGAGTGAGGGTGGAGGCAGGTGGAGGGGTGTGAGTGTGGAGGCAGGTGGAGGGGGGAATGAGGGTGGATGCAGATGATGGGGGAGTGAGGGTGGAGGCAGGTGCAGGGGGAGTGAGGGTGGAGGCAGGTGGAGGGGAGTGAGGGTGGAGACAGTTGGGGAGCTCTGAGGGTGGAGGCAGGTGGAGGGGGAGTGAGGGTGGAGACAGGTGGAGGGGGAGTGAGGGTGGAAGCAGGTGGAGGGGGAGTGAGGGTGGAGACATTTGGAGGGGGCGTGAGGGGTGGAGACAGGTGGAGAGGGAGGCAGGTGGAGGGAGGAGCGAGGGTGGAGGCAGGTGGAGAGGGAGTGATGGTGGAGGCAGGTGGAGGGGGAGTGAGGGCAGAGGCTGGTGGAGGGTGAGTGAGTGTGGAGACAGGTGGCGGGGGAGTGAGGGCGGAAGCTGGTGGAGGGGGAGTGAGGGTGGAGGCAGGTGGAGTGGGGAGCGAGGGTGGAGGCAGGTGGTGGGGTGAGTGAGTGTGGAGGCTGGTGGAGGGGGAGTGAGGGTGGAGACAGGTGGAGGGGGGAGTGAGGGTGGAGACAGGTGGAGGAGGAGTGATCGTGGAGGCTGGTGGAGGGGGAGTGAGGGTGGAGACAGGTGGAGGGGGGAGTGAGGGTGGAGACAGGTGGAGCGGGAGTGATCGTGGAGGCTGGTGGAGGGGAAGTGAGGGTGGAGACAGGTGGAGGAGGAGGCAGGTGGAGGGTGAGTGAGGGTGGAGGCTGGTGGAGGGGGCGTGAGGGTGGAGACAGGTGGAGGGGGAGTGAGGGTGGAGGCAGGTGGAGGGGGAATGAGGGTGGAGGCTGGTGGAGGAGGGTGAGAGTGGAGGCATGGAAGCAGGTGGAGGGGGGAGTGACGGTGGAGGCAGGCGGAGGTGGAGTGAGGGTGGAGGCAGGTGGAGGGGGGAGTGAGGGTAGAGGCCGGCAGAGGGGGGAGTGAGGGAGGAGACAGGTGGAGGGGGAGTTAGGGTGGAGGCAGGTGGAGGGTGGAGTGAGGGTGAAGGCAGGTGGAGGGGGAGTGAGAGTAGAGGCAGGTGGAGGGGGGAGTGAGGGTGGAGGCAGGTGGCGGGGGAGTGAGGTTAGAGGCAGGTGGAGGAGGGAGTGAGGGTGGAGGCATGTGGAGGGGGAGTGAGGTTGGAGGCAGGTGGAGGGGGGAGTGAGGGTGGAGGCAGGTGGAGGAGTAGTGAGGGTGGAGGCAGGTGGAGGGGTAGTGAGGGTGGAGGAATGTGGAGGGGGGAGTGTGGTTGGAGGCAAGTGGAGGGGGGAGTGAGGGTGGAGGCAGGTGGAGGAGTAGTGAGGTTGGAGGCAGGTGGAGGGGGAGTGAGTTTGGAGGCAGGTGGAGGCACAGTGAGGGTGGAGGCAGGTGGAGGGTGGATTGAGGTTGGAGGCAGGTGGAGGCTGGAGTGAGGGTGGAGGCAGGTGGAGGGTGGAGTGAGGGTAGAGGCACGTGAAGGGGGACCGAGTTTGGAGGCAGGTGGAGGGGGGATTGAGGGTGCAGGCAGGTGGAGGGTGGAGTGTGGTTGGAGGCAGGTGGAGGGTGTAGTGAGGGTGGAGGCAGGTGGAGAGATAGTGTAGATGGAGGCAGGTGGAGTGGGAGTGAGGTTGGAGGCAGGTGGAGGGTGGAGTGAGGGTGGAGGCAGGTGCAGGGGGTGTGAGTTTGGAGGCAGATGGAGGGGGGAGTGAGGTTATAGGCAGGTGGAGGGTGGAGTGAGGGTGGAGACAGTTGGAGGGGGGAGTGAGTGTGGAGGCAGGTGGAGGGGGGAGTGAGGGTGGAGGCAGGTGGAGGGGGGAGTGAGTGCGGCGGCAGGTGGAGGGGGGAGTGAGGGTGGAGGCAGGTGGAGGGGGGAGTGGGGGGTACAGGCAGGTGGAGGGGGGGAGTGAGGGTGGAGGCAGGTGGAGGGGGTAGTGAGGGTGGAGGCAGGTGGAGGGGGGAGTGAGGGTAGAGGCAGGTGGAGGGAGGAATGAGGGTGGAGGCAGGTGGAGGGGTAGTGAGGGAGGAGGCAGGTGGAGGGGGGAGTGAGGGTGGAGGGGGAGTGAGGGTGGAGGCAGGTGGAGTGTGGAGTGAGGGTGGAGGCAGGTGGAGGGGCGAGTGAGGGAGGAGGCAGGTGGAGGGGGGAGTGATGGTGGAGGCAGGTGGAGGGGGGAGTGAGAGTGGAGGCAGGTGGAGGGGGGAGTGAAGTATGAGGCAGGTGGAGGGGGGAGTGAGGGTGGTGACGGGTGGTGGAGGTGAGTGAGGGTGGAGGCAGGTGGAGGGGCGAGTGAGGGAGGAGGCAGGTGGAGGGGAATTGATGGTGGAGGCAGGTGGAGGGGGGTGTGAGGGTGGAGGCAGGTGGAGTGGGGAGTGAGGGTGGAGGCAGGTGTAGGGTGGAGTGAGGGTAGATGCAGTTGGAGGGGGGAGTGAGTGTGGAGTCAGGTGGAGGGGGAGTGAGGGTAGAGGCAGGTGGAGGGGGATTGAGAGTGGAGGCAGGTGGAGGGGGAGTGAGGGTGGAGGCAGGTGGAGGAGGGAGCGAGGGTGGAGGCATGTGGAGGGGGGTGAGGGTAGAGGCAGGTGGAGGGGGAGTGAGGGTGGAGGCAGGTGGAGGGGGAGTGAGGGTAGAGGCAGGTGGAGGGGGGAGTGAGGGTGGAGGCTGGTGGAGGGGGAGTGATGGTGGAGACAGGTGGAGGGGGAGTGAGTGTGGTGACAGGTGGTGGGGTGAGTGAGGGTGGAGACAGGTGGGGGGGAGTGAGGGTGGAGGCAGGTGGAGGGGGGAGTGAGGGTGGAGGCTGGTGGAGGAGGGTGAGGGTGGAGGCAGGTGGAGGGGGGAGTGAGGGTGGAGGCAGGCAGAGGGGGAGTGAGGGTGGAGGCAGTTGGAGGGGGGAGTAACGGTAGAGGCAGGTGGAGGGGGGAGTGAGGGAGGAGATAGGTGGAGGGGGAGTGAGGGTGGAGGCAGGTGGAGGGTGGAGTGAGGCTGCAGGCAGGTGGAGGGGGAGTGAGGGTGGAGTCAGGTGGAGGGGGAGTGAGGGTAGAGTCTGGTGGTGGGGGAGTGAGGGTGGAGGGGGGAGCGAGCTGGAGCCAGTTGGAGGTGGAAGTGAGGGTGGAGGCAGATGATGGGGAGTGAGGGTGGAGGGGGAAGTGAGGTGGAGGCAGGTGGAGGGGAGTGAGGGTGGAGGCAGTTGGAGGGGGGTGAGGGGGGAGGCTGGTGGTGGGGGTGTGAGGGTGGATGCAGTTGGAGGGGGAGTGAGGGTGGAGGCAGGTGGAGGGGGAGTGAGGGTGGAGGCAGGTGGTGGTGGAGTGAGGGTGGAGGCAGGTGGAGGGGGAGTGAGTGTAGAGACAGGTGGTGGGGGAGTGAGGGTGGAGTGGGGGCGAGGTGGAGCCAGGTGGAGGGGGAAGTGAGGGTGGAGGCAGAGGATGGGTAGTGAGGGTGGAGGGGGTAGTGAGGTGGAGGCAGGTGGAGGGGGAGTGAGGTGGGAGGCAGGTGGTGGGGGGGAGTGAGGGTGGATGCAGGTGGAGGGGGAGTGAGGGTGGAGGCAGGTGGAGGGGGAAGTGAGGGTGGAGGCAGGTGGTGGGGGAGTGAGGATGGAGGCAGGTGGAGGGGGAGTGGGGGTAGAGACAGGTGGTGGGGGAGTGAGGGTGGAGGCAGGTGGAGGGGGAGTGAGGGTGGAGACAGGTGGTGGGGGAGTGAGGGTGGAGGCAGGTGGAGGGGGAGTGAGTGTGGAGGCATGTGGAGGGGGGAGTGAGGGTGGATGCAGATGATGGGGGAGTGAGGGTGGAGGCAGGTGCAGGGGGGAGTGAGGGTGGAGGCAGGTGGAGGGGAGTGAGGGTGGAGACAGTTGGGGAGCACTGAGGGTGGAGGCAGGTGGAGGGGGAGTGAGGGTGGAGACAGGTGGAGGGGGAGTGAGGGTGGAAGCAGGTGGAGGGGGAGTGAGATTGGAGACATTTGGGGGGGGGTGAGTGTGGAGACAGGTGGAGAGGGAGGCAGGTGGAGGGAGGAGCGAGGGTGGAGGCAGGTGGAGAGGGAGTGAGGGTGGAGACAGGTGGAGGGGGAGTGAGGGCAGAGGCTGGTGGAGGGTGAGTGAGTGTGGAGACAGGTGGCGGGGGAGTGAGGGCGGAAGCTGGTGGAGGGGGAGTGAGGGTGGAGGCAGGTGGTGGGGTGAGTGAGTGTGGAGGCTGGTGGAGGGGGGAGTGAGGGTGGAGACAGGTGGAGGGGGAGTGATCGTGGAGGCTGGTGGAGGGGGAGTGAGGGTGGAGACAGGTGGAGGGGGAGGCAGGTGTAGGGGGATTGAGGGTGGAGGCTGGTGGAGGGGGAGTGAGGGTGGAGGCTGGTGGAGGAGGGTGAGGGTGGAGGCATGGAAGCAGGTGGAGGGGGGAGTGACGGTGGAGGCAGGCGGAGGTGGAGTGAGGGTGGAGGCAGGTGGAGGGGGGAGTGAGGGTAGAGGCCGGTGGAGGGGGGATTGAGGGTGGAGGCAGGTGGAGGAGGGAGTGAGGGTGGAGGCATGTGGAGGGGGGAGTGAGGTTGGAGGTAGGTGGAGGGGGGAGTGAGGGTGGAGGCAGGTGGAGGAGTAGTGAGGTTGGTGGCAGGTGGAGGGGGAGTGAGGTTGGAGGCAGGTGGAGGCGCAGTGAGGGTGGAGGCAGGTGGAGGGTGGAGTGAGGTTGGAGGCAGGTGGAGGCTGGAGTGAGGGTGGAGGCAGGTGGAGGCTGGAGTGAGGGTGGAGGCAGGTGGAGGCTGGAGTGAGGGTGGAGGCAGGTGGAGGGGGAGTGAGGGTGGAGGCAGCTGGAGGGGGGAGTGAAGGTGGAGGCAGGTGGAGGGGGAGTGAGGGTAGAGGCAGGTGGAGGGGTGAGTAAGGGTGGAGGCAGGTGGAGGGGGAGTGAGGGTAGAGGCAGATGGAGGGGGGAGTGAGGTTGGAGGCAGGTGGAGGGGGAGTGCGGGTGGAGGCACGTGGAGGAGTAGTGAGGTTGGAAGCAGGTGGAGGGGGAGTGAGGTTGGAGGCAGGTGGAGGCGCAGTGAGGGTGGAGGCAGGTGGAGGGTGGAGTGAGGTTGGAGGCAGATGGAGGCTGGAGTTTGGGTGGAGGCAGGTGGAGGGTGGAGTGAGGGGAGAGGCAGGTGGAGGGGGGAGTGAGTTTGGAGGCAGGTGGAGGGGGGGAGTGAGGTTGGAGGCAGGTGGAGTGAGGTTGGAGGCAGGTGGAGGGTGGAGTTAGGATGGAGGCAGGTGGAGGGGGGAGTGTGGTTGGAGGCAGGTGGAGGCGCAGTGAGGGTGGAGGCAGGTGGAGGCTGGAGTTAGGGTGGAGGCAGGTGGAGGGGGAGTGAGGTTGGAGGCAGATGGAGGCTGGAGTTAGGGTGGAGGCAGATGGAGGGGGGAGTGTGGTTGGAGGCAGGTGGAGAGGTAGTGAGGATGTGTGGTGATTATTCTTTATGTTTAGTAAGAAGTATTGTGATTGGTTGTTTGTTTCCTGCCTTGGGATATATGCTGTAATCTCATTGGTAGTTGATGTCATGTGATTTGTGGTGGCCATCTAAAATTCAGTTCTTTCCAGCCTTTAGTTGGGACTGGGTGTTGAAGATGTGCTGCAGGATTTTTAAGTTAATAAAGCCTAGATTAGAAAGGCAAATCTATTCTTTATTTCAATTTATTAACTTTATGTCAGAATGGAGCGATATCTTCAACCAGAACAATTCAATGCTTACCCTAATTCTGCAGGAGTGGATGATAAATGGAAACATTGGTATTGTACATTTAAAAACTTTTTGGGCGTGTTGGATCAAGAGTCTCTAAATAAGCTGAATATGCTGATCAACTACATTGCTCCGGATGTGTATAATTATATTTTGGACTGTAAAACTTACGAAGTGGCTATTTCTACATTGGAAAAGATTTTTGTTAAACCAAAGAATGAGGTATTTGCACGTCACCTTCTATCTGCCCGTAGGCAGCAGGTGGGAGAATCTTTGGATACTTATTTACAAGTACTTCGGTGCCTTAGTGTTAACTGTAATTATAAGGCCGTGACGGCTGAAGAATATAAGGAAGAATCGGTATGGGATGCTTTTATTAATGGATTACTGTCTAGATCAATTCATCAGCGGTTGTTAGAAAATAAGACTTTGGATCTTAAGAGTGCTTTTGAGCAAGCTTCTACATTGGATGTGGCTCAGAGAAGTTCGGATTCTTATGCTCTTTTTAATCGGCCTGTGACTGTGGTTTCGGCAGTTCCGGATGAAAAGGAATTATGTGGACTTAATAGGAGTGGTTTACTAGATTCTGAAACAGTTTCTACTTCAGCGGCTGTTGCCTCTAGGATTCAGAAGTGTTATTTTTGTGGGAACGTCCGGCACCCTCGTCTGAAGTGTCCTGCTCGGGAGGCTGTGTGTACTAAATGCGGCAAGAGAGGTCATTACGCACGTGTGTGTAAATCATCAGGTTCAATTACCTCCTCTGTGACTATTCAGCCTTTAGATAGGGCGTTTATTGCATCAATTTCTGCTGCATTTGCTCATGGCCTAAACAAAGCTATAGTTATGGCCCAAGTTAATGGGTTGGAAGTGAAGGCCCTTATAGATACGGGCAGTACCGAGAGTTTTATAAGTCTTCAGTTTGCAAAGGAGAAGCATTTGAAAATTTCGCCTGTTTCCTATCAGGTGTGTATGGCTCAGACGACTCTCACTTCACAAGTAGCTGGTTGTTGCCTTGTGAAATTGATTCTTCTAGGTAATACGTATACTGATATACGCCTATCTGTTTTGCCTAATCTCTGTGCGGATATTTTGATTGATCATGATGTGCTTCAGTTACACGAGTCTCTTAGTCTTTCATTTGGAGGGACTAAGCCACCTTTATCTATTTGTGGATTAACCTCTTTATCCATTTCTCCATTATCACTTTTTTCCAATTTGATGCCGGATTGTAAGCCAATTGCTACCAAGTCAAGAAGGTATAGCAGTCAGGATAGAGAATTTATTAATTCTGAAGTTCAACATCTCTTATTGGAAGGAATCATTGAACCTAGTTGTTCACCTTGGCGGGCACAGGTAGTTGTCACGACTAACGAGAGACATAAGAAACGAATGGTGATAGACTATTCCCAAACTATTAATAGGTATACTCAATTAGATGCATACCCTTTGCCTAAGATTGATGAGCTTATCAATAAAGTATCTCAGTATAAGGTTTTTAGCACTATTGACCTAAAGAGTGCTTATCATCAGATTCCTATTGTTAAGAAGGATCAACCATATACGGCCTTTGAGGCTGGTGGAAAGCTGTATCAGTTTTGCCGAATACCATTTGGTGTTACTAATGGTGTTGCTTGTTTTCAACGGGCAATGGATGCTTTTATAAGTGATAACTCTCTCTCTGACACCTTTTCATACTTAGATGACATCACGGTGTGTGGCAAATCAAGGGTGGAGCATGATTCTAATTTAGAAAGATTCCTTCAAGCTGCGGAAAAAGTTGGTTTAACTTTCAATAAAGAGAAGTGTACCTTTTCGACCACTGAGGTAAATCTACTGGGGTACATTATCTCGGGAAACAAGATTAAACCAGACCCAGAACGTCTGCGACCATTGATTGATTTACCTTGTCCTACTAATTCTAAGGCTTTGCAACGAGTTGTTGGACTGTTTTCTTACTATTCTAATTGGATTGCAAATTTTTCACAGAAGATCCGGCCTCTTATTCGGGTTACGACATATCCTCTATCATGGGAGGCCAGGACGTGTTTTGATAATTTCAAAAAGGATATCCTTGGAGCAGTTGTGCATTCTATTGATGAGCAGGTTCCTTTTGTGATTGAGACGGACGCTTCTGATTTTGCAATTGGGGCTACTCTGAACCAAAATGGAAGACCTGTGGCCTTTTTCTCACGTACCTTGAACAATAGTGAAAAAAGGCATTCTTCAATAGAGAAAGAGGCGTATGCAATAGTAGAAGCACTGCGTAAATGGAGACACTATTTATCGGGGCGACATTTTACGTTGGTAACTGATCAAAAGTCTGTGTCCTTTATGTTTGATGTCAAACATTTTGGCAAGATTAAGAATGATAAAATAATGAGGTGGTGGATTGAGTTGGCATGTTACCATTTTGATATAGTTTATCGTCCGGGGAAGGATAATGTTGCTGCTGATGCGCTGTCGAGGGCTTATTGTTCTGTGATTCACGGAGATACGCTTATTAATCTTCACAATGCCTTATGCCATCCTGGGGTTACGAGGATGATACACTTCGTACGCAGTAAGAATTTGCCCTTTTCAGTTGAAGACGTCAAGCGGATGACTTCATCATGTTCTATCTGTGCTCGGTGTAAACCGAATTTCTTTAAGCCTCAACGAGCTCATCTTATAAAGGCTACTTCTCCTTTTGAACGTTTGAGCGTCGATTTTAAGGGGCCTCTTCCTTCAACTACTCAAAACCGATATATATTTACTGTTGTGGATGAGTTTTCAAGGTTCCCTTTTGCTTTTCCTTGCACAGATGTATCAGCTGCTACAGTTATCAAATGTCTGACTCAACTTTTTGTCATCTTTGGGATGCCTGCGTATATCCATTCGGATCAGGGAAGTTCTTTTATGTCTTCCCAGTTGAAGGAATACCTTCAGAGTCGGGGAATTTCTACTAGCAGAACTACCCCGTATAATCCCCAGGGTAATGGACAGTGCGAACGATACAATGGGGTGATCTGGAAGGCAGTTATGTTGGCTTTGACATCCCGGAACCTTAAGAATACACAGTGGGAAATGGTACTGCCTGATGCCCTGCATTCCATTAGATCATTGCTTTCAACGGCTACTAATGTGACCCCCCATGAAAGGCTCTTTAACTATCCGCGGAGATCTACTACGGGATATTCGGTACCTTCATGGCTTACTATGCAGGGACCTGTGCTGCTTCGACACCATGTTAGATTGTCAAAATATGATCCTTTAGTGGAGGAGGTGGAGCTGTTGGAGGCAAATTCCCAATATGCTCATATTCGATTCCAAGATGGGAAAGAAAGTACCGTTTCAATTAAAGACTTGGCTCCTTGTGGTGGCCAGCCCTCTTCTGAGGATATTAACAATAGTCATGATTCAGATAATGTGGATGCTGTTACAGATACTACGAATATTTCCAATCCGACTGCAGATAATTATACTTCTATTAGTCAGCCCTCGATGGATGTTCATGACCGTCCCAGTTTACCTCCTGATGGGATTTCTAATCCGGAAACCGTTGAAAATCAGGATATGGATAGCCTTCCTGCAGAAGATACTTCTGTGTCTCCTGGTGTGGGAGGGCAAGGAATTTCACCAAGGTTAAGAAGGTTGACACGAACAAGATATCCGGTCGACCGATTGAAAATGGACTTTTAAATTGATAGTAATGTTTTAAAATTGTTGAAAAATTATATTATATTGTTTTAGTTGAGAGATACTTAATACTTATGTGCAATGTTACTATTTGTTGTTGCTCACTTAGTATTGTGTCATGTTGAATAGTTTTATTTTGTCTGTGCATAGTTTTAGTTGTAAATAATTAATTATAAATTGTAAAGGTTATTTAGGTTGGAGTATATTTTAAAAGGAGGGGTGAATGTGGTGATTATTCTTTATGTTCAGTAAGAAGTATTGTGATTGGTTGTTTGTTTCCTGCCTTGGGATATATGCTGTAATCTCATTGGTAGTTGATGTCATGTGATTTTTGGTGGCCATCTTAAATTCAGTTCTTTCCAGCCTTTAGTTGGGACTGGGTGTTGAAGATGTGCTGCAGGATTTTTAAGTTAATAAAGCCTAGATTAGAAAGGCAAATCTATTCTTTATTTCAGGATGGAGGCAGGTGGAGGGGGAGTGAGGTTGGAGGCAGGTGGAGGGGAAGTGAGGTTATAGGCAGGTGGAGGGTGGAGTGAGGGTGGAGACAGGTGGAGGGTGGAGTGAGGGTGGAGACAGGTGGAGGGGGGAGTGAGGGTGGAGGCAGGTGGAGGGGGGAGTGAGGGTGGAGGCAGGTGGAGGAGGGAGTGAGGGTGGAGGCAGGTGGAGGGGGGAGTGAGGGTGGAGGCAGGTGGAGGGGGGAGTGGGGGTGGAGGCAGGTGGAGGGGGGAGTGAGGGTGGAGGCAGGTGGAGGGGGGAGTGAGGGTGGAGGCAGGTGGAGGGGGGAGTGAGGGTAGAGGCAGGTGGAGGGAGGAGTGAGGGTGGAGGCAGGTGGAGGGGTAGTGAGGGAGGAGGCAGTTGGAGGGGGGAGTGAGGGTGGAGGGGGAGTGAGGGTGGAGGCAGGTGGAGTGTGGAGTGATGGTGGAGGCAGGTGGAGGGGGGAGTGAGAGTGGAGGCAGGTGGAGGGGGGAGTGAGGGATGAGGAATGTGGAGGGGGGAGTGACGGTGGAGGCATGTGGAGGGGGGAGTGAGGGTGGAGGCAGGTGGAGGGGGGAGTGAGGGTGGAGGCAGGTGGTGGGGGAGTGAGGGTGGAGGCAGGTGGAGGGGGAGTGAGGGTAGAGACAGGTGGTGGGGGAGTGAGGGTGGAGTGGGGAGCGAGGTGGAGCCATGTGAAGGGGGAAGTGAGGGTGGAGGCCGATGATGGGGAGTGAGGGTGGAGGGGGAAGTGTGGTGGAGGCAGGTGGAGTTGAAGTGAGGGTGGAGGCAGTTGGAGGGGGGTGAGGGGGGAAGAAGGTGGTGGGGGGAGTGAGGGTGGATGCAGGTGGAGGGGGCGTGAGGGTGGAGGCAGGTGGAGGGGGGAGTGAGGGTGGAGGCAGGTGGTGGGGGAGTGAGGGTTGAGGCAGGTGGAGGGGGAGTGAGGGTAGAGACAGGTGGTGGGGGAGGAGGCATGTGGAGGGGGAGTGAGGGTGGAGACAGGTGGTGGGGGAGTGAGGGTGGAGGCAGGTGGAGGGGGGAGTGAGGGTGGAGGCAGGTGGAGGGGGAGTGAGGGTGGATGCAGATGATGGGGGAGTGAGGGTGGAGGCAGGTGCAGGGGGGAGTGAGGGTGGAGGCAGGTAGAGGGGAGTGAGGGTGGAAACAGTTGGGGGGCAGTGAGTGTGGAGGCAGGTGGAGGGGGAGTGAGGGTGGAGACAGGTGGAGGGGGAGTGAGGGTGGAAGCAGGTGGAGAGGGAGGCAGGTGGAGGGAGGAGCGAGGGTGGAGGCAGGTGGAGAGGGAGTGAGGGTGGAGACAGCTGGAGGGGGGAGGGAGGGTGGAGACAGGTGGAGGGGGAGCCAGTTGGAAGGAGGAGCAAGGGTGGAGGCAGGTGGAGAGGGAGTGAGGGTGGAGACAGGTGGAGGGGGAGTGAGGGCGGAGGCTGGTGGAGGGGGAGTGAGTGTGGAGGCAGGTGGAGGGGGGAGTGAGGGTAGAGGCAGGTGGAGGGAGGAGGGAGGGTGGAGGCAGGTGGAGGGTGGAGTGAGGGTGGAGGCAGGTGGAGGGGGAGTGAGGGTAGAGGCAGGTGGAGGGGGGAGTGAGGGTGTAGGCAGGTGGAGGGGGGAGTGAGGGTAGAGGTAGGTGGAGGGGGGAGTGAGGGTAGAGGCAGGTGGAGGGGGGAGTGAGGGTGGAGGCAGGTGGAGGGCAGAGTGAGGGTAGAGGCAGGTGGAGGGGGTAGTGAGGGTGGAAGAAGGTGGAGGGGCGAGTGAGGTTGGAGGCAGGTGGAGGGGGAGTGAGGGTGGAGGCAGGTGTAGGAGTAGTGAGTTTGGAGGCAGGTGGAGGCGCAGTGAGGGTGGAGGAAGGTGGAGGGTGGAGTGAGGTTGGAGGCAAGTGGAGGCTGGAGTGAGGGTGGAGGCAGGTGGAGGGTGGAGTGAGGGTAGAGGCAGCTGGAGGGGGGAGTGAGTTTGGAGGCAGGTGGAGGGGGGTAGTGAGGGTGCAGGCAGGTGGAGGGTGGAGTGAGGTTGGAGGCAGGTGGAGGGTGGAGTGAGGGTGGAGGCAGGTGGAGGGGATGAGTGAGGTTGGAGGCAGGTGGAGAGGTAGTGAGGATGGAGGCAGGTGGAGGGGGAGTGAGGTTGGAGGCAGGTGGAGGGGGGAGTGAGGTTATAGGCAGCTGGAGGGTGGAGTGAGGGTGGAGACAGGTGGAGGGGGGAGTGAGGGTGGAGGCAGGTGGAGGTGTGAGTGAGGGTGGAGGCAGCTGGAGAGGGGAGTGAGGTTGGAGGCAGGTGGAGGGGGGAGTGAGAGTGGAGGCAGGTGGAGTGGGGAGTGAGGGTGGAGGCAGGTGGAGGGGGTTGTGAGGGTAGATGCAGGTGGAGGGGGGAGTGAGTGTGGAGGCAGGTGGAGGGGGAATGAGGGTGGAGGCAGGTGGAGGGGGAGTGAGGGTGGAGGCAGGTGGAGGGGGAGTGAGGGTGGAGGCAGGTGGAGGAGTGAGTGAGGGTTGAGGCAGGTGGAGTGGAGAGTGAGGGTAGAGGCAGCTGGAGGGGGGAGTGAGGGTGGAGGTAGGTGGAGGGGGGTGTGAGGGTAGAGGCAGGTGGAGGGGGGAGTGAGTGTAGAGGCAGGTGGAGGGGGGAGTGAGGTTGGAGGCAGGTGGAGGGGGAGTAAGGGTAGAGGCAGGTGGAGGGGGAGTGAGGGTGGAGGCAGGTGGAGGGGTGAGTGAGGGTGGAGGCAGGTGGAGGGGGGAGTGAGGGTAGAGACAGGTGGAGGGGGAGTGAGGATGGAGGCAGGTGGAGGGGGAGTGAGGGTGGAGGCAGGTGGAGGGGGAGTGAGGGTGGAGGCAGGTGGAGGGGGGAGTGAGAGTGGAGGCAGGTGGAGGGGGTGTGAGTGTGGAGGGGTGGAGTGAGTGTAGAGGCAGGTGGAGGGGGGAGTGAGGGTGGAGGCAGGTGGAGGGGGCAGTGAGGGTGGAGGCAGGTGGAGGGTGTAGTGAGGGTGGAGGCAGGTGGACGGAGGAGTGATGTTGGAGGCTGATGGAGGGGGTGTGAGGGTGGAGGCAGGTGGAGTGGGGAGTGAGGGTGGAGCCAGGTGGAGGGGGAGTGAGGGCGGAGGCAGTTGGAGGGGGAGTGAGGGTGGAGGCAGGTGGAGGGGGAGTGAGGGTGGAGGCAGGTGGAGGGGGTGTGAGGGTAGAGGCAGGTGGAAGGGGGGAAGTGAGGGTGGAGGCAGGTGGAGGGTGTTAGATCCGTGTATCTTGATGTTGTGTCCTTCAATAATTAGACAAGAGACTGCAGGGAACGATCAACAGATGTTTACTGAATGAGGGTTACTCTAGAAGTAACCGTACAGATCCCAACTCAGTGTTTATATACAGGTGTGGTCACTGCCGGTACTACAGTATACAGGAGCTGTAAAAAGTAGTTCTCCCCTTAAAGGTACATACATTACAATTCCTCTCCTTTTAGATTAACAGTACCATAACACTCATTCAACAATTAAATATCAAACTAATTACAATTAACACTTTTATCATGCAACATTAACTGAAAAATAGTCTATTTATAAATTCAGTCTTTGGGGAGGCTTTCTGATCCTTTCTGGATAGTTCCTTTCCCGAGTGTCTTGCTCTTGGTGCGGAGGCGATTCTGGCCCCCTGTCGTCGGTTGGTTCATCAGCTTCCGATGCTAGTGTTTCTGGGGTAGCTGCGACCTGTACGTCGGGTTCCTCACCAGGTACGTATGGCCGAGACATTGTGTTGAATCGTTCCTGTGACTCTAGGATCTGGTCAGCATGGTATCTCACAATGTTCTCCCCAACATCCACTGTGTACATTAGTGGCCCCTGCTGTGTGCATATCGTTCCTGGTTGCCATTTCTCTGTTCGTTAGTCGCGGGTCAAGACTGGTTGCCCTACATTGAAGCTCCTTGTTGGCTTCTCATTGATGTGCTGGAATTGCTTATTCTCAACATCTCTTCGTACATTTGGTCCGAGCAAATCCAGATGAGATCTCAACCTTCGGTTAAAGAACATCATGGCCGGGGCCTGGTTGGTGACTGCATGTGTCGCATTTCTGTAGGTTAACAGGAAATTGTCCACCTTATGCTGCAGTGGAATGTCGTCATCGCACATGGCCTTTGCTGCTTTTTTAAAGGTTTGTACGAACCTCTCAGCCAATCCATTTGTGGCTGGATGATACGGGGCGGATGTGTAATGCCTTTCCCCATTCCTCTTCATAAATCTTCGAAACTCTTCGGACACAAACTGTGGTCCGTTATCAGAGCAAACCTGCTCTGGCAAGCCGTTCCTGACAAAAATGGTCCGTGGGACCGCAATAGTTTTCTCCATGGTGGTGGAGGACATTTTGATCACCTCAGGCCATTTCGAGTGCGCATCCACGGCTATTAAAAACATTGAGTCCATGAATGGACCAGCAAAATCAATATGCACCCGTTGCCATGGAGATGAGGGCCACTCCCATGGGTGTAGAGGGGCATGTGGTGGTGCATTTTGGACCTTCTGGCATCCTGAGCAGCTCTTTCTCAGGTCTTCGATTTGCTGATCGATCCCCGGCCACCACACATAAGCCCTAGCAAGGCTTTTCATTTTCACCCCTCCCAGATGACCTTCGTGAAGCTCATTGAGCACTCTCTCCCTTAACTTGTGTGGAATTACCAATCGGGATCCACACATCAAGGTCCCCTGGCATACTGACAGCTGTTCTCTTCTGGATGAGAATGCTGGCAACAGTGAGTCGCCATGTGCTGGCCATCCCTTCACCATCAAATCATATATACCCGAGACAGTGTCGGGTCATTTCGGGTCTCCTTCTCTATACCAGCGTTAGTTACTGGCAAGCATTCAATTATAGTTGAATGAAATATTTTGACAGGATCCACTGCTGTTGCTTCCTCCGCAGTAGGCAGTGGCAGGCGTGATAGCCCATCAGCGTTTCCATGCTGTTTCGTGCCCTTATACTCGATTTCTTATTGGTGCGCCCCTAGAAAAAGGGACCAACTTTGTAGCCGTTGCGCAGTCATCACCGGAACGCCCTTCTTTGGATTAAAGATGGAGACAAGTGGTTGGTGGTCAGTCAGCAAGGTGAACTTCTGCCCGTGCAGATAGTGATTGAACTTTTTCACTCCCCACACTAGGCTGAGGGCCTCCCTGTCAATCTGGGCGTAGTTATGCTCGGCTGAGGTTAGTGACCGAGACGCAAAGGCTGCTGGCCTCTCCGAGCCGTCCGGGACTTTGTGCGACAGCACCGCTCAAATGCCATAGGGTGATGCATCACACGCCAACCGAATTGGTAGTGCTGGGTTGAAATGAGCCAACACCTCTTTTGATGTGATCAATGCTTTGCTCTTCTGGAAAGCTCGTTTACATTCGTCACTCCACTTCCATGGTACCCCTGTTTGCAGTAGGGTGTTCAGTGGGTGTAGTACGGTAGACAAATTCGGCAAGAACTTATGGTAGTAGTTCACCAGCCGAGGAATGACCTCAGTTGTGACACATTTTCCGGTGCTGGAGCCTTGACTACTGCCTCAATCTTTTCAGGGGACTTATGTAAACCCTCTTTATCAATAACGTGGCCACAATACGAGATCTGCTTCTGGAAAAACTCGCATTTGTGGCGATTAGCTCGGAGCCCATATTCCTTCAATCTAGTGAGCACCTGCTCCAGGTTGGCGAGGTGATCACTGTCATTTTCGCCCGTGACCAGGATGTCGTCCAAATAACACTGGGTCCCTGGAATCCCTTGCAGGACTTGTTCCATTGCCCTTTGCCAAATAGCCGGAGCTGATGCTACCCCGAACACCAGCCGGTTGTATTGGTAGAGAACTTTATGAGTGTTGATCGTGAGGTACTGTTTCGAGGCTTCTTCTACCTCCATTTGCAGGTGCGCCTGGGCCAGATCAATCTTAGTGAAGCGTTTCCCTCCAGATAGCGAGGCGAAAATATCTTCAATCCGCGGAAGCGGATATTGTACAGTGTGAAGGACTGTGTACACTGTCGCCTTAAAGTCCCCACAGATGCGAACCTTCTTTGGTTCCCCAGGCGTATTACTCAACGACCTCTTCATTACAGGAACGATGGGTGTAGCCCACTCACTCCAGTCCACTTTGGACAGTACTCCTGAACGTTCCAAACCTTCCAGCTCTGCTTCGATGGTTGGGCGGATCGCATAAGGTACCGGTCTGGCCTTAAAAAACTTTAGGCTTGCATTTTCCTCTATTTTGATCGTCGCTGTTATGCCTTTTCGTGTTCCGAGTCCCTGCTGGAACACTTCTTGTGCGTCAGTTAGCATTTTTGACAGCCATCCAGGTGTGACGTCGTCATCCTTTTTGGCATCTACAGTCAGTGCTTGTATGGAATGCCAATCTAGCTGTATCTTCCAGATCCATTCACGTCCTAGTAGTGGTGGTCCTCCATCTGGCAATACATATAGGTCCATTTTTGGTGTTTCCTTGCCGTTATATATAACGTTCACCCTTATTTTTCCTTTGGGATAGACTTTTTGCCCCGTGTACGTCTTCAAGACAATCTTTGTATCTCTCAAGGGTATATGTGAGAATAGCGGCTTGTAGTCCCTTCGGTTTATAACTGTTAGAGCTGATCCTGTGTCCAATTCCATTTTCACTTGGACTGCTGCTATCTTGAGCATGACCCAGATAGTTTGGTGATCCTCCATTTTGATCACATTATGTAGTTTCAGACAACCCAGCTCCTTGCTTCCGGAGTCTGTATCACTTTTCTGTTCGTCTGAACTACTCTCCGTCACCTTATGTACCTTCTTGTACTTCTCCTGTGGAGATTTCTTGCTGCTGGTTTTCTTTCCCGACCTGCAGACTCTTGCTATGTGCCTACTTTTCCACACTGTCTGCACACTTTGTCCTTGAACCAGCAATCATTATGGTCGTGTGCTGTTCTGCCGCAGCAATAGCACTTCACTGTTCCGTATGACATTTCATTTGTGCCATATTCTTGCGGTCTCCGTTGTATCTCTGCCACGCCCCGTGCTGCTGCTTTGTGTGATACTGCAATGCTGAAAGCCTTGTCCAGCGTAAGATCCTTTTCTGATAGAAGTCGTTTCTGGGTTCCTTCACTTTGAAGCCCACACACAAACTTGTCCCTTAAAGTATCTGCTAGTCCCGTTCCAAACTGGCAGTGTTTCGATAGCTTGCGCAGTTCCGTTAAATACTCAGCATTACTTTCATCTTTATACTGGTTCCTTTTGTGAAACTTAAATCTTTCTGCTATCAGCAGCGGTGTGGGGTTTAAGTGGTCCTGTAGGATTGACACTATGTTTTCAAAATCCTTTTCTACCGGCTTCTCTGGGGTTACTAGGTTTCGTAGTAAGCCATAAGTTTTTGCACCCATTGAATTCAACAAAACCAGCGCTTTCTTGTCATCTGGCACTTCATTCACCTTGCAGTATACTTCTATGCATTCGACATATGTCGTCCAATCTTTGACTTCATTGTCGAACGCTGTGATACTGCCACTCTTCGGCATTTTTGGGTGTTGTTAGACTGGCTTAAAATGGCATCTCCCGCGCTTTCCTTTCTTCCCCGCTGCGGCTTAAAATGGCGTCTCCCGCGCTTTCCTTTCTTCTCCGCTGACGCTGCTCGGCCCTTGAACGCCGGCTGCGCTCTGCTGTCTCTCGCCTCTCTCCCCCGTTGACGCCGCTCGGTCCTGAACACCGGCTGCGCCCTGTGCGCTCTACCCTCTCTCTCTCCCCCATCGACGCTGCTCGGCCTTTTTCGGTGCCGTCGGTCAGCTCTAGCCGCCGCTGTCCGGGAAGGGTCTGCGCAGTACCTGTTGCCAGCCCGTTTCGCTGGACAACCGTGACTGGAAAGCCAAGCCTGGCTCTCGACAGCCTCCCCTGCGATGCTCAAATCTCCGCTGGATGACTGGGGGGTTTCCCGTGGTCGACGCCCGTGCTTCTGGACTTGGCCTTCTTCCACTGTTCTCCAGGAGCAAATCCCTGGGAGGTGATGCAGAGTTGCAGGTAGGTTTGAATCTGCTCGTCGCCAATGTTAGATCCGTGTATCTTGATGTTGTGTCCTTCAATAGTTAGAGAAGAGACTGCGGGGAACAATCAACAGCAGTTTACTGAATGAGGGTTACTCTAGAACTAACTCTACAGATCCCTACTCAGGATTTATATACAGGTGTGGTCACTGCCGGTACTAAAGAATACAGGAGCTGTAAAAATTAGTTCTCCCCTTAAAGGTACATACATTACAGAGGGGGAGTGAGGGCGGAGGCAGGTGGAGGGGGGAGTGAGGGTGGAGGCAGGTGGAGGGGGGAGTGAGGGTGGAGGCAGGTGGAGGAGGGAGTGAGGGTGGAGGCAGTGGAGGGGGGAGTGAGGGTGGAGACAGGTTGGAGGGGGAGTGAGGGTGAAGGCAGGTGCAGGGGGGAGTGAGGGTGGAGGCAGTGGAGGGGGGAGTGAGGGTGGAGGCAGGTGGAGGGGGGAGTGAGGGTGGAGGCAGTGGAGGGGGGAGTGAGGGTGAAGGCAGGTGCAGGGGGGAGCGGGGGTGGAGGCAGGTGGAGGGGGGAGTGAGGGTGGAGGTAGTGGAGGGGGGAGTGAGGGTGGAGACAGGTTGGAGGGGGAGTGAGGGTGAAGGCAGGGGCAGGGGGGAGTGAGGGTAGAGGCAGGTGGAGGGGGGAGTGAGGGTAGAGGCAGGTGGAGGGGGGAGTGAGGGTGGAGGCAGGTGGAGGGGGAGTGAGGGTGGAGGCAGGTGGAGGGGGAGTGAGGGTGGAGTGGGAGTGAGGGTGGAGGCAGGTGGAGGGGGAGTGAGGGTGGAGGCAGGTGTATGGGGATTGAGGGTGGAGGGGGAGTGAGGGTGGAGACAGGTGGAGGGGGGAGTGAGGGTAGAGACAGGTGGAGGGTGGAGTGAGGGTGGAGGCAGGTGGAGGGTGGAGTGAGTGTGGAGGCAGGTGGAGGGGGAGTGAGGGTGGAGGCAGGTGGAGGGTGGAGTGAGGGTGGAGACAGGTGGAGGGGGGAGTGAGGGTAGAGACAGGTGGAGGGTGGAGTGAGGGTGGAGGCAGGTGGAGGGTGGAGTGAGGGTGGAGGCAGGTGGAGGGTGGAGTGAGGGTGGAGGCAGGTGGAGGGGAAGTGAGGGTGGAGACAGGTGGAGGGGGGAGTGAGGGTAGAGACAGGTGGAGGGTGGAGTGAGGGTGGAGGCAGGTGTATGGGGAGTGAGGGTGGAGGGGGAGTGAGAGTGGAGACAGGTGGAGGGGGGAGTGAGGGTAGAGACAGGTGGAGGGTGCAGTGAGGGTGGAGGCAGGTGGAGGGGGAGTGAGGGTGGAGGCAGGTGGAGGGTGGAGTGATAGTGGAGGCAGTTGAAGGTGGAGTGAGGGTAGAGACAGGTGGAGGGGGAGTGAGGGTGGAGGCAGGTGGAGGGGGAGTGAGGGTGGAGGCAGGTGGAGGGGGGAGTGAGGGTGGAGGCAGGTGGAGGGGGAGTGAGGGTGGAGGCAGGTGGAGGGGGGAGTGAGGGTAGAGGGGGGAGTGAGGGTGGAGGCAGGTGGAGGGGGAGTGAGGGTGGAGGCAGGTGGAGGGGGAGTGAGGGTGGAGGCAGGTGGAGGGGGGAGCGAGGGTAGAGGCAGGTGGAGGGGGGAGTGAGGGTGGAGGCAGGTGGAGGGGGGAGTGAGGGTGGAGGCAGGTGGAGGGGGAGTGAGGGTGGAGGCAGGTCGAGGGGGAGTGAGGGTGGAGGGGGAGTGAGGGTGGAGGCAGGTGGAGGGGGAGTGAGGGTGGAGGCAGGTGGAGGGGGATTGAGGGTGGAGGCAGGTGGAGGGGGAGTGAGGGTGGAGGGGGAGTGAGGGTGGAGACAGGTGGAGGGGGATTGAGGGTGGAGGCAGGTGGAGGGGGAGTGAGGGTGGAGGGGGAGTGAGGGTGGAGGCAGGTGGAGGGGGAGTGAGGGTGGAGGCAGGTGGAGGGGGGAGTGAGGGTGGGGGCAGGTGTATGGGGAGTGAGGGTGGAGGGGGTGTGAGGGTGGAGGCAGGTGGAGGGGGAGTGAGGGTGGAGGTGGAGTGAGGGTGGAGGCAGGTGGAGGCGGAGTGAGGGTGGAGGCAGGTGGAGGGGGAGTGAGGGTGGAGGCAGTTGGAGGGGGGAGTGAGGGTGGGGGCAGGTGTATGGGGAGTGAGGGTGGAGGGGGTGTGAGGGTGGAGGCAGGTGGAAGGGGGAGTGAGGGTGGAGGCAGGTTGAGGGGGGAGTGAGGGTGGAGGCCTAGTGGAGGGGGAGTGAGGCTGGAGGCAGGTGGAGGGGGGAGTGAGGGTGGAGGCAGGTGGAGGGGGGATTGAGGGTCGGGGCAGGTGGAGGGGGAGTGAGGGTGGAGGGGGAGTGAGGGTGGAGGCAGGTGGAGGGGGAGTGAGGGTGGAGGCAGGTGGAGGGGGGATTGAGGGTAGAGGCAGGTGGAGGGGGAGTGAGGGTGGAGGGGGAGTGAGGGTGGAGGCAGGTGGAGGGGGAGTGAGGGTGGAGGGGGAGTGAGGGTTGAGGCAGGTGGAGGGGGGAGTGAGGGTGGAGGCAGGTGGAGGGGGGGTGAGGGTGGAGGGGGAGTGAGGGTGGAGGCAGGTGGAGGGGGAGTGAGGGTGGAGGCAGTTGGAGGGGGGAGTGAGGGTGGGGGCAGGTGTATGGGGAGTGAGGGTGGAGGGGGAGTGAGGGTGGAGGCAGGTGGAGGGGGAGTGAGGGTGGAGGCAGGTGGAGGGGGGATTGAGGGTAGAGGCAGGTGGAGGGGAAGTGAGGGTGGAGACAGGTGGAGGGGGGAGTGAGGGTAGAGACAGGTGGAGGGTGGAGTGAGGGTGGAGGCAGGTGTATGGGGAGTGAGGGTGGAGGGGGAGTGAGGGTGGAGACAGGTGGAGGGGGGAGTGAGGGTAGAGACAGGTGGAGGGTGCAGTGAGGGTGGAGGCAGGTGGAGGGGGAGTGAGGGTGGAGGCAGGTGGAGGGTGGAGTGATAGTGGAGGCAGTTGAAGGTGGAGTGAGGGTAGAGACAGGTGGAGGGGGAGTGAGGGTGGAGGCAGGTGGAGGGGGAGTGAGGGTGGAGGCAGGTGGAGGGGGGAGTGAGGGTGGAGGCAGGTGGAGGGGGAGTGAGGGTGGAGGCAGGTGGAGGGGGGAGTGAGGGTAGAGGGGGGAGTGAGGGTGGAGGCAGGTGGAGGGGGAGTGAGGGTGGAGGCAGGTGGAGGGGGAGTGAGGGTGGAGGCAGGTGGAGGGGGGAGTGAGGGTAGAGGCAGGTGGAGGGGGGAGTGAGGGTGGAGGCAGGTGGAGGGGGGAGTGAGGGTGGAGGCAGGTGGAGGGGGAGTGAGGGTGGAGGCAGGTCGAGGGGGAGTGAGGGTGGAGGTGGAGTGAGGGTGGAGGCAGGTGGAGGGGGAGTGAGGGTGGAGGCAGGTGGAGGGGGATTGAGGGTGGAGGCAGGTGGAGGGGGAGTGAGGGTGGAGGGGGAGTGAGGGTGGAGACAGGTGGAGGGGGATTGAGGGTGGAGGCAGGTGGAGGGGGAGTGAGGGTGGAGGGGGAGTGAGGGTGGAGGCAGGTGGAGGGGGAGTGAGGGTGGAGGCAGGTGGAGGGGGGAGTGAGGGTGGGGGCAGGTGTATGGGGAGTGAGGGTGGAGGGGGTGTGAGGGTGGAGGCAGGTGGAGGGGGAGTGAGGGTGGAGGTGGAGTGAGGGTGGAGGCAGGTGGAGGCGGAGTGAGGGTGGAGGCAGGTGGAGGGGGAGTGAGGGTGGAGGCAGTTGGAGGGGGGAGTGAGGGTGGGGGCAGGTGTATGGGGAGTGAGGGTGGAGGGGGTGTGAGGGTGGAGGCAGGTGGAAGGGGGAGTGAGGGTGGAGGCAGGTTGAGGGGGGAGTGAGGGTGGAGGCCTAGTGGAGGGGGAGTGAGGCTGGAGGCAGGTGGAGGGGGGAGTGAGGGTGGAGGCAGGTGGAGGGGGGATTGAGGGTCGGGGCAGGTGGAGGGGGAGTGAGGGTGGAGGGGGAGTGAGGGTGGAGGCAGGTGGAGGGGGAGTGAGGGTGGAGGCAGGTGGAGGGGGGATTGAGGGTAGAGGCAGGTGGAGGGGGAGTGAGGGTGGAGGGGGATTGAGGGTGGAGGCAGGTGGAGGGGGAGTGAGGGTGGAGGGGGAGTGAGGGTTGAGGCAGGTGGAGGGGGGAGTGAGGGTGGAGGCAGGTGGAGGGGGGGTGAGGGTGGAGGGGGAGTGAGGGTGGAGGCAGGTGGAGGGGGAGTGAGGGTGGAGGCAGTTGGAGGGGGGAGTGAGGGTGGGGGCAGGTGTATGGGGAGTGAGGGTGGAGGGGGAGTGAGGGTGGAGGCAGGTGGAGGGGGGAGTGAGGGTGGAGGCAGGTGGAGGGGGGAGTGAGGGTGGAGGGGGAGTGAAGGTGGAGGCAGCTGGAGGGGGGAGTGAGGGTGGAGGCAGGTGGAGGGGGGAGTGAGGGTGGAGGCAGGTGGAGGGGGAGTGAGGCTGGAGGCAGGTGGAGGGGGGAGTGAGGGTGGAGGCAGGTGGAGGGGGGAGTGAGGGTGGAGGCAGGTGGAGGGGGGAGTGAGGGTGGAGGCAGGTGGAGGGGGGATTGAGGGTCGGGGCAGGTGGAGGGGGAGTGAGGGTATACAGAGAAGAACCCCAGAAGAGATCAGGTTAGTAACGGTCTGGAATATAGTGGTTTGATGTTGGGTAATTGGATTATGGCCTGGTGGGAAATAGGCTGACAGCTAACTTACAACAGCTCTAATAATGTTGCACTACATCATTACTGCACTTTCAACAAGAGTGTTTGCCTAAATGATTAGTATCAGCCTTGACTCAGTGGGTAGCGCTCTCGCCTCTGAGTTCATGAAGGTTGTTGGTTCAAGTCCCACTCCAGAGATATGAGCTTGTTATCGAAGCTGACATTTCAGTGCAGTGCTGAGGGAGGACTGCACTGTCGGAGGTGCCGTCTTTCAGATGAGATGTTAAACTGAGGCCTCATCTGCTCTCTCAGGTGGACGTAAAAGATTCCATGGCATTATTCAAAGAAGAGCAGAGGGAGTTCGCCCGGTGTTCGTGGTCAATATTTATCACTCAGCCCAAACCTAAAACAAATTATCTGGTCATTATCACATTGTTGCTTGTGTGACCTACATGTGCAATAATTGGCTGCTGTGTTTTCTGCATTAGAACAGTGACTCCACTTCACAAGTATTTAACTGGCTGTAAAGCACTTTCGGATGTCCTGAGGTCATGAAAGGCGCTATAGAAATGCAAGTCTTTCATTTTGTAATTGTCTGACATTGACCAGCACCTTCAAACAAAGACACACAGCTTATTCCTGTTTGTGGGAGCTTACTAACTGCAAAATGGCTGCTGTGTCTGCATCGCACTTCAAAGTAATATGAAGCTGATGATTGCAGTGTTCAGTTCCATTTGCAACTCCTCAGATAATAAAGCATGCTGCAAGACCTGGACAACATTCAGGCTTGGGCTGATAATTGGTAAGTTACATTCGCGTCACACAAGTGCCAGGCAATGACCATCTCCCCATCTCCAACAAGAGAGAGTTTAACCACCACCCCTTGACATTCAACGGTATTACCATCGTCAAATCCCCCACCATCAACATCCTGGGGGTCACCATTGACCAGAAACTTAACTGGACCAGCCACGTAAATACTGTGGCTGCAAGAGCAGGTCAGAGGCTGGGTATTCTGTGGCGAATGTCTCACCTCCTGACTCCCCAAACCTTTCCAACATCTACAAGGCACAAGTAAGGAGTGTGATGGAATACTCTCCACTTGCTTGGATGAGTGCAGCTCCAACAATACTCAAGAAGCTCAATACCATCCAGGAAAAGCAACCCATGTGATCGGCACCCCATCCACCACCTTAAACATTCACTCCCTCCACCACCGGCATACCGTGGCTGCAGTGTGTACCATCGACAAGATGCACTGCAGCAACTCACCAAGGCTTCTTCGGCAGCACCTCCCAAACCCGCGACCTCTTCCACCTAGAAGGACAAGGGCAGCACGTGTATGGGAACACCACCAGCTCCAAGGTGCCCACCAAGTCACACACCATCCTGACTTAGAAGTATATCGCTGTTCCTTCATCGTCGCTGGGTCAAAATCCTGGAACTCCCTCCCTAACAGCACTGTGGGAGTATCTTTGCCACACGGACTGCAGCGGTTCAAGAAGGCGGCTCACCACCACCTTCTCAAGGGCAACTAGGGATGGGCAATAAATGCTGGCCTTGCCAGCGACGCCCACATCCCGTGAGTGAATGAATAAATAAGATCACACCCATTCCTGAGGTATCAGTAACACACAGATACCAATGGATTGCATTGCACTTTTGGGTCTCACTGACAAATATAACTAGATCACAGCCCTCATTAAGATCTCATTTTTGAGACAGCTGCAGAGCCGTCTATGTGCTATCCCCAAAGCACATACAGGCATATGTTCAGCATTGGCACCATTGACTGGGCTTATCGTGTTACAGTGCCATTATTCCATACGCTTACCATACTGAAATGCTGTGCTCATCCCCCGTGCTGATCAGACTGCGGCACTGCTATCGTATGACCTTACTGGAAGCACTATTTGAAAATGTGTCCAGACTACTGATTAACAATACACTAATTACAGAAACAAATGAAACGGCACCATTTCTGTGTGAACAGGCTTCATTGTTTATTCTGGTAATCATTTCATTACAGCAATTACCACATGTATGTATTCCAGTGAAGAGTTTTAATGAATTGGAGAAGATTACTCCCGAGAGCGAAGTGAATTTCACACCTAAAGCGCCTGATTAAGAGATAAAATCTCATTATAATTCAAAAGTGGAATTTCAAGTAGATAAGACCGAGAGAAGGATGGAGGATAGTAAGAGGTATAGCTAGAAGATAATGGAGGCGAAATTGGCTAACCCCCGAAAACGGGCGTGGGGATCACAGTACGTGGTTAACCCACGCCTGTTCATTGTGATGCAGGTGGTGCATTAAATTTGTGCTGCCTGCTGTTTTAAATGATTGCTGCGTGCAGCCAGCGCACCCTAGGCTGTTCATTGGCTGCACACATCAAGCAGGGGGCCCGATATCGGGAGTGGCTAGCACTACTTAAAGGCAGCCTGCACCTCTTAAAGCAGAGGTGCATTGTAGCTGCAAGTGGTGGGGGTTTTTTCAAAAGTCAAACTGTGCTGTGGTACTTCGAGCAATGGCTGAACATATGAGAGCGCGAGCACCAAGGTTTTCAGACACTGCACTGGAGGTCTTGGTGGAAGAGGCGGAAAGAAGGAGAGACGTCCTGTATCCGTAATGGGGCAGGAGGCCCTCCAGACATATGCTCAGGAGGGATTTTTCCCATTTGCAACATTTTATCTTTCCTGCCTCTTACAAAAGTACAGGATGTTCTTTCTATTTCTTCCTCCCCTCCTAACCCCCCCCCCCCCCGCCCCGCTGTCTCTGCACCTGCTTAATATCTGTTACATCTCCAGCTTTTTCCAGTTCTGATGAAGGGTCCCAGACCTGAAACATTTACTCTGTTTCTCTCTCCACGGATGCTGCCTGGCCTGCTGAGTATTTCCAGCATTTTCTGTTGTTATTTCAGATTTCCAGCATCTGCAGTATTTTGCAATTATATTAGTGTTTGGTTCACTGCCACCTCTCTTCTAGGAATGCCCGCCTTGAAGAAGTTCTGCTCTTCTCTCCGACGGGAGTTCCGTTTATCTATTCAACCTTGTTCATCTTCATTGCTTTCAGTTTCCCTTCTCGTTTTTGACCAGGTATCTGCCAAGACTCGGTTTCACAGCCACATCTCTTTCCTCAGTAACTGTCTCCGGTTCAGAGTTATTCCACGTGGATTCCAACTAAACTTCCACCCTTCATGTTTTGGATCCACCCAGGATTACAAATATCTCCTCGATATTCATCGTTCTTCAAGCTACTGCTCTCGCCGCATCTTGAGATCCACGCTCAACGCCATGCGCCGCCACATGAACAACCTCGACCTCTCTCTTCAGCAGCACCGACGCACTCTATTTCAATGCTGTCCGGGTCCACAGTTCCATTTCATCCCCTCTGACCTTCCCCTCTCTGACCCCGAACGTTCAGTCCTCAACAAAGGCCTGAGCTTCATCCCCTTACGCCCCCACCTGAATGAATTTCGAGCTCGGCACGATGCTGAGCTCTTCTTCCGTCGCCTTCGTCTCCGTGCCCACTTCTTTGGCCAGGAGTCTTCCCCCTGCACGGCTGATCCTTTCTCCCGCTTTCTAAATTCTCGTTCTACTTGGATCCCTCCCTCTGGCCTTCTACCCTCTCTAGATCTTTTCATTGCTAACTGCCGACGTGACATTGGCCGTCTCCATTTCTCTGCTCCCCTCACTCACTCCAACCTAACTCCCTCTGAACTTGCAGCACTCCATTCTCTCCGATCCAACCCTAACATTATCATTAAACCCGCTGATAAGGGTGGTGCTGTTGTTGTTTGGCGAACCGACCTCTACCGTGCGGAAGCTGAACGCCAACTCTCCAACACCTCCTCCTACCTCCGCCTGGACCATGACCCCGCTAGCAAACATCAAGCCATTGTTTCCAAGTGTGTCACTGACCTCATCTCCTCTGGAGATCTTCCCTCCATGGCCGCCAACCTCATAGTCCCCCTACCCCGCACAGCCCGCTTCTACCTCCTTCCCAAGATCCACAAACAGGACTGCCCTGGTAGACCCATCATTTCAGCCTGTTCTTGCCCCACGGAGCTTATCTCTTCCTATCTCAACTCTATTTTTTCTCCCCTTGTCCAATCTCTTCCCACCTACATTCGCGACTCTTCCAACGCCCTCCGTCACTTTAACAGTTTCCAGTTTCCTGGCCCCAACCGTCTCCTTTTCACCATGGATGTCCAATCCCTCTACACCTCCATCCCCCACCAGGACGGCCTTCGGGCACTCTGTTTCTTCCTTGAACAGAGGCCCAACCAGTCCCCATCCACCACCACCCTCCTCCGCCTGGCTGAACTTGTTCTCACATTGAACAACTTCTCCTTTGACTCCACTCACTTCCTCCAAATTAAAGGTGTTGCTATGGGAACCCGCATGGGCCCTAGCTATGCCTGCCTGTTCATGGGATATGTGGAACATTCTTTGTTCCAGTCCTACTCAGGTCCCCTCCCTCACCTCTTTTTCCGGTACATCGATGACTGTATTGGTGCCGTTTCCTGCTCTCGCCCTGAACTGGATAAGTTCATTCACTTTACTTCCACTTTCCACCCTGCCCTCACCTTCACATGGTCCATCTCCGACTCTTCCCTTCCCTTCCTTGACTTCTCCGTCTCCATTTCTGGCGATCGGCTTTCAACAAACATCCACTACAAGCCCACCGACTCCCACAGCTACCTGGACTACACTTCCTCCCACCCCGCTTCCTGTAAGGACTCTATTCCATTCTCCCAGTTTCTCCGTCTCCGCCGCATCTGTTCTGACGATGCCACCTTCCATGCTAGTGCTTCTGACATGTCTTCCTTTTTCCTCAACCGAGGATTCCCCTCTACCGTGGTTGACACGGCCCTCGACCGTGTCCGTTCTATTTCCCGCACTTCTGCTCTCACCCCTGCCCCTCCCTCCCAGAACCACGATAGGGTTCCCCTTGTCCTCACCTTTCACCCCACCAGCCTCCACATTCAACGGATCATCCTCCGCCATTTCCGTCACCTCCAACGTGATCCCACCACCAAACACATCTTCCCCTCACCTCCCCTTTCAGCATTCCGTAGGGACCGCTCCCTCCGCGACACCCTGGTCCACTCCTCAATCACCCCAACAGCCCTGCTCCTTCACCTGGCACCTTCCCGTGCAAGCGCAGGAGATGCAACACATGCCCTTTTACCTCCTCCCTTCCCACTGTCCAGGGCCCCAAACACTCCTTCCAGGTGAAACAGCGATTTACTTGTACTTCTTGCAATTTAATGTACTGTATTCGCTGCTCACAATGCGGTCTCCTCTACAGTGGGGAGACCAAACGCAGATTGGGCGACCGCTTTGCAGAACACCTCCGTTCAGTCCGTACGGGTGACCCTGAGCTTCCGGTCGCCTGTCACTTTAATTCACCGCTTCACTCCCACTCTGATCTCTCTGTCCTCGGGCTATTGCATTGTTCCAATGAAGCTCAACGTAAGCTCGAGGAACAGCAGCTCATCTTTCGATTGGGCACTTTACAGCCTGCCGGACTCAACATTGAGTTCAACAATTTCAGATAATAATCCCTGCCCCCATTTTTCATGTAGTATGATTTTTGCCACTCCCATTTGCAACATTTTATCTT
The DNA here is from genome assembly GCF_052327205.1 of Somniosus microcephalus. Lineage (NCBI taxonomy): Eukaryota > Metazoa > Chordata > Chondrichthyes > Squaliformes > Somniosidae > Somniosus > Somniosus microcephalus. The sequence goes on along the minus strand of NC_140997.1, from coordinate 120,162,511 downwards.
TCCTGCCTCTTACAGAAGTACAGGATGTTCTTTCTATTTCTTCCTCCCCTCCTAACGCCCCCCCTCCCCCCCGGCCCTGGCCCCGCTGTCTCTGCACCTGCTTAATATCTGTTACATCTCCAGCTTTTTCCAGTTCTGATGAAGGGTCCCAGACCTGAAACGTTAACTCTGTTTCTCTCTCCACGGATGCTGCCTGGCCTGTTGAGTATTTCCAGCATTTTCTGTTGTTATTTCAGAATTCCAGCATCTGCAGTATTTTGCAATTATATGCTCAGGAGATAGTGGGTAGAAGTAGCGGCAGAGGTCACTGCCAGGAGCGCTGCTCCACGAACATGGATGCAGTGCAGCAAGAAGTTTAACGATCTGTTAAGGTGAGTGAGTTCATCTTTAAATGGCATATCCTACCAACTGCATTACTAGCCTGATCCACGGCATGTGTTGGTGTAGGGGTTACGGGGATCGGGTGGGATATGTGTCGGTGCAGGCTCGATGGGCTGAAATGGCCTCTATCTGCACTGTGGGGTTTCTGTGATCTGTGTGTGACTGAGGTTGTGGTGACTGGCAGTGCTGAAACGATTGATGATGAGGGTACCTGCATGCCTATCCTCCTTTTCACGTCCCACTTCTCCCTCATCTCACAATCTTTTCTGACTCACAAGCTGCAGATGGTGTTAACAGACACTTCTTACTTTCTCCTCTCCCCTCACCACAACCCAAACCTTGTCCCTTTTTCATTTCAGATACCCCAGAATTGGAACCTAACCAGTCAGTGGAGGAAGAGGAAGAAGACAGTAAAGATGAAGAGACACCGTCACTCGATCTTACACTGGCAGCCAGCAGCTCAGAGACTGTCACTGCGTGTATTTTAGAAGCTAGGATGGGATCTGCACATGTTGAGACTCTGGGCACAAGTGCGCAGGAGCCAGAGCAGGGGTAAGAGATAGTGCAGGAGCCAGAGCAGGGGTAAGAGATAGCGCAGGTGCCAGAGCAGGGGTAAGACATAGCGCAGGAGCCAGAGCAGGGGTAAGAGATAGCGCAGGTGCCAGAGCAGGGGTAAGAGATAGCGCAGCAGCCAGAGCAGGGGTAAGAAATAGCGCTGGAGCCAGAGCAGGGTAAGAGATAGTGCAGGAGCCAGAGCAGGGGTAAGAGATAGCGCAGGTGCCAGAGCAGGGGTAAGAGATAGCGCAGGTGCCAGAGCAGGGGTAAGAGATAGTGCAGGAGCCAGAGCAGGGGTAAGAGATAGCGCAGGAGCCAGAGCAGGGGTAAGAGATAGCGCAGGAGCCAGAGCAGGGGTAAGAGATAGCGCAGGAGCCAGAGCAGGGGTAAGAGATAGCGCAGGAGCCAGAGCAGGGGTAAGAGATAGCGCAGGAGCCAGAGCAGGGGTAAGAGATAGCGCAGGAGCCAGAGCAGGGGTAAGAGATAGCGCAGGTGCCAGAGCAGGGGTAAGAGATAGCGCAGGAGCCAGAGCAGGGGTAAGAGATAGCGCAGGAGCCAGAGCAGGGGTAAGAGATAGCGCAGGAGCCAGAGCAGGGTAAGAGATAGCGCAGGAGCCAGAGCAGGGGTAAGAGATAGCGCAGGAGCCAGAGCAGGAGTAAGAGATAGCGCAGGAGCCAGAGCAGGGGTAAGAGATAGTGCAGGAGCCAGAGCAGGGGTAAGAGACAGCGCAGGAGCCAGAGCAGGGGTAAGAGATAGCGCAGGAGCCAGAGCAGGGGTAAGAGATAGCGCAGGAGCCAGCTTGCCGGAGGACGAGGTCACAGACTCACACACTAGTTCTTCTGCAGAAGATTCGGATGAGGACTTCGACGGGCCAGGTTACAGAATAAGGCTGATTGGTGTACACACTCAAAAGCCTGCCAGAAAGTCTGTGTTCAATGTCAAGGAGCATGGAGGAGTCCAGCACCAACTTGGCACATCGCTTGGCGCAGAGCTTGGAGCCCATCCATTCCAACATGGGTTGTCAGCTCCATCAGCAAACCTGCGGAACCCAGCATGATGCAACATCTGAGGGCCAGTGTCACAGTTTGTTTTGCAGCACAAACAGCTTCTGTCAAAAGTCTGGGTGCTGCCGTGAAAGCTAAGGCTGCTGCCATCGTGGCTCTGGATACTCTTATGTTCATTAATAAATAGACATTCTTATTATGAACACAGCTAGCTTTTGCTAGGCACTTTTATTGAGGACATGTGGACTAGGTACAGTATCTGTAGAGGCTTCCATCTTGACTGCTGCCTTGTGGGTAGCCTAGTGCCTCATGGGTAATGCAGTCTTAATATACATACAGCTGGGTAGTGTAGTCTTATATACATACAGCTATATACAGCTCTACACAGCTCTACGGCTCCACCTAGTGTCCACTATAGAATGACATGTTATTGATCATTACATCCCCCTTTCTTTGAGGTTTAACAAAATCAATATCAATCAACTTTCAAGAAAACAATAAATATAATATCAGTAACACTTTTGTTAGTGCTCTATAAACATAAACATTTTCAAAACAGTCAACACATTTTCAAAACTTTACATTGTACTCAAAGATTAAGTCTATCAGGCTTTTTTACTTCACGTGTGGATCTTCTCAACACGGGTAAGTCTGATGTGTCTTCATGAGATTGTTCTGGCGGTGAATGACAAGATGCAGTTGCGGCATTGTCATCGATTTGCTCTTGTATAGATCGAGGTCTCCTTGCGATCTTTGCTTGGAGAGGGTTTCAGTGTTTCCTTCACTCTTCATGCCATAACTCTCAATGTAGTCAATGCACTCTCGAAAAACTGCTGGCAGCTGGATCCCATCATACAGCATAGTCCTCTCAGCAGCCTCGGCTAATGGAACACCAAAGATTGGCCTGAGGGAAGAAGGAGTATCCACCGGAACTGCTTCCTGCTCTGGTGCAGGCTTCTTCTTTTTCTTTTTCTCTTTCCACTGCTTAACAACATCTGCTGCAGTTATATCTTTGGACGTTTTCTCCTTGTGTTTTTCCTCTTTGTACTTTTCTTCCTTTGGCTTCTCTTTGACCTTAAAGTCTTTTTCTTTCTTCTTGGAGAAACTAGGCTTTTTGAAGACATGGATACCCTTTGGCCTTTTCATCCTTGATGGGCTCTCTGCTTCATCACCTGAGTCAACTGGTCTGCTTATGGCACAGTTTATATGGTAGACTCTCTTGACCAGTTCTAAGTCTTCACAAGCTTTGTCACCTAGTATCGAATCAAGTCTTTCAGCCACAACAGAAAACATGAGATGATGCACTTTGTCTTTGACTGTCACTTTAAGTCTGCATACACCTAAGCTATCTATTTTCTGTCCATTATACTCCTTCAGTAGTACTGACTTTTTCTGTATTTTGGGCTTTTCTTTCATATTTTTTATGTCACTCATAGTGATTAAGTTTGCTTTTGCCCCAGTGTCCAGTTTCAATGTAACTAATGCTCCATTTATCTGCAGTGGGATCATCTATTTGTCCACTTTTACTGCATTGACTTTATGTTCAGCATTGTCCATTTCTGAGGGCTGCACATTTTCTGTAACTTTTTTGATATCGTCACATGACACCATTCCTACAAAAAATGTCTCACTTAAATCAGTGTCCTCAATTACATTAACTCGTTGCCCTTTCTTAGTTTGTACTTTTGAAAAGCATTGTTTGGCAAAGTGATTCTTTCCATTACACTTTGTGCACATTTTTCCAAATGCTGGGCATTGTCTTAACTGGTGTTTGTAACCACAGCGTTTACAATTAAAAATTTCATCCTCCGATTGCTTTTCATTTCTGTTCTGCCCACGTTTCTTCCCCTTGTAGGACACAGCACCGACAGCAGCATTATCACTCATTACAATCGCATCATTACTGATTTCACTGAAAGTTTTCACGTGCTTTCGAGCTAGCTCGCTGGCTTGGCATATTTTCACCGCATTTTCCAAATTTAGTTTGGTTTCTCTCAACAGACGTTCCCTGACTTTTTTATCATGAATACCAAACACAATCTGATCACGAATCATGGATGCTTTGAGCTCAGAGAAATTACATGTCTGTGCTTTCAGTTTCAGATCAGTTATAAAGCTATCAAAAGTCTCATTTTGCTGCTGTGTCCGAGAACAGAGGATGTATCTTTCATAGGTCTCATTCTTTTTGGGAGAGCAATGTGCATCAAATTTTTTTAGCACATCTACTCATTTTTCTCTGTTCTCCTCTGGATTAAATACAAATGTATTAAATACCTCTATCGCCTGTGGGCCTGCAACCGTAAGCAGCAATGCTATTTTTCTTGCGTCTGGCTTCATACCGAATCCGACGGCAGCAATGTAGAGTTCGAATTGTTGTTTAAAAATCCACCAATTGTAGTCGACATTTCCCTCGCGATTCAAACGCTCTGGTGGCTTCAAATTCTCCATGTCACTTTTCACAATTTTTTAGCAGATATTTACAACTCTTGGTATCCTGGTACCATCTTATGTTCATTAATAAATAGACATTCTTGTGGTGTATGTAACCGTTCCACCTTTAAGAGAACTATTTTAAGAGATGCACTACTTTGTCTTGGCTGCTGTGTACTGTGGTGCCGGTGGTGACCACACCGGTATATAAGTGCTGTGTAATGATTTATTGGGCAGCTCAGCCTGACCTTCGACTAGTAAAGACCTGTTGAATTTATTCTTGTGGTCTGTGTGCAGTGATTCTTATTAACAATAATTAGAACACACAGACTTAACAGTGGCGACGATGACGATCTTACCCTGCGGCAGAGATATATCCAAGGCAGTTTAACGGGCGTCGAGAAGAGGCATCCGCCCTCATCATCCTGCTGAGAAAAGACTCGGGTCTGAAGTGCAAGGAAGAATCCTGACACGAAGCCTTCCATCAGCAACAGGCAGTGATCATCCCTTCTACCACGGTGGTGGGTAAGCCGATCAGCGACGAGCAGCAAGTCGGCCACGTTGGCTGTGAAGTAGGGGAGGGAAAAATGGAGGATATAAGGGCGGAGAACTCGACCATGGCCGGGGAAAAGAGCCGGACAGAAGTCGGGGCCAGAGGCGCTGAGACTGGGGCAGCGTAAGGCACGGGAGCCGCGGTGAATGCAAACGCAGCCAGTGTAAAAGACCGGGCTGCAAGCGGGCTGGGAGACGCAACAGCGTCGAGGGAGAGCTCGACCGCGACCGGGGAAAAAGGCCGGGCAGCTACTGAGGCCGCTAGGCATGGGAGAAAATAAAAATAATTTAAAAAAATGCAGAGAACTCAGCCGCAGCCGGGGGAAAGGACCGGACTGCAAGAGGGGCTGGGAGGCACGATTTGAGAACCGCTGGGGAGGGCGAACGCAGCAATATGGCAATCACCATTACAGCCAGTGGGGGAGAAAGGCAAACGCGGGAAGCCACCATTTTTGTAGGCAGGGGAAGAAGACAAGCGCGGGAAACCGCCACTTTGAAAAAAAAATAAAAGAAAAATTTCTTTTTGTTTCTCAAGAAGATTGCGAGGATGCCTAAGCGTGGTAACATCAATGATTTCGATGCCGATGTTGAAGATTGGGCCACGTATGTAGAACGCATAGAGATTTATTGTAAGGCAAATAAAATATCAGATGAAGATAAAGCACTAACCTTACTAAACTCAATGGGTGCGAAGACATACGGGCTATTGAAGCATCTTCTATCACCAGCTAAACCGGCGGATCAGGCTTTCGCTAATATTGTTGCTGTCCTGAGAAATCATTTGAACCCCACACTGCTGATGTTAGCGGAACGATTTAAATTTTATGCGAGAACGCAACTGAAAGAGGAAAGCAACGCGGAGTATTTAATTGAACTGCGTAAGCTAGCGAAATACTGTCAGTTTGGGGAAAGACTGACAGAGGCACTGAGAGACAAATTCGTGTGTGGATTGTCGAAAGAAGGAACACAAAAGCAGCTGCTTGAAGAGAATGATCTTACACTTGATAAGGCTGTCACTATTGCAGCATCGCACGAAGCCGCAGCGAGAGGCACTGTGGAAATGCAGCTGAAGGCAGCGGTACTCAGCGTAGATCAAATGGCTTTGGGTACAGCGAAATGTTATCGTTGTGGAAAGACAACACACGATCAGAACCAATGCTGGTTTAAATCAGGAATGTAGAAAATGTGGCAAGCTTGGTCACATAGCTAAAGTATGCCGGTCAGGAAAGAAGACCAGCAACAAAAAGTCACCGCAGGAAAAGTGCAGAAAGGTACATAAGGTGGCTGAGAAGAGTTCGGATGAACAGAATTCGGATTCAGACTCCAACAGCAAGGAACTGGGTAGTCTGAGAATTCACAATGTGAGTAAGGAAGCTGACCTACAAACTATCTGGGTCACACTTCAGATAGCAGGAGTCCAAGTGAAGATGGAATTGGACACCGGATCGGCATTGACGGTCATGAATAAGCAAGATTACAAAAGGTTATTCACACATATTCCCCTACGGGATACGAAGATAGTATTGCAGACATACACGGGGCAAAGAGTATACCCCATCGGAAAGATAAAAGTCAAGGTGGTACACAAGGGCAAAGAACACCAAGGAATGGACTTATATGTACTACCTGAGGGAGGTCCACCACTTCTGGGACGGGAGTGGATCAGGAAAATAAATACGGACTGGCACTCCCTAAAAACAATAACGGTAGATTCCGGAAAAAAAGATGTCAAACCTGAACGATTGTCCAGAATATTGGATGAGGCTAAAGAGGTGTTCCAACAGGGACTGGGAACACTGAGAGGAATTACGGCAAAAATCAAGATTGCAGAACATGCAAACCCAACATTTTTCAAAGCCAGACCGGTACCTTATGCGATACGACCTGCTGTGGAAGCTGAGCTGGAAGGGCTAGAACGTTCAGGAGTACTGTCTAAGGTGGACTGGAGTGAGTGGGCCACGCCCATTGTTCCCGTCATGAAGCGTTCATCGAGTAACAAGCTAGGGGAACCGGGGAAGGTCCGCATCTGTGGAGGCTTCAAGATCACGGTTAATCCGGTGCTTCACACGGTGCAATATCCGCTTCCGTGGATTGAGGATATCTTTGCTTCATTGTCTGGCGGGAAACACTTCACCAAGATAGACCTGGCGCAAGCGTACTTACAGATGGAAGTTGAGGAAGAGTCGCGCCAGTATCTCACAATCAACACGCACAGAGGCTTGTATCGATATAATAGACTGGTTATTGGAGTGGCTTCGGCTCCAGCAATTTGGCAGAGGGCCATGGAGCAGGTATTACAGGGAATTCCAAGCACTCAATGTTACTTGGACGATATCCTGATTACAGGAGATGACGATGAGGAACACCTTGCAAATTTGAAACTGGTGCTCACCAGATTGAAGGAATATGGACTTCGAGTTAATCGCCAGAAATGTGAGTTCTTTCAGAACTGGATCTCGTACTGTGGTCATGTCATTGACCAGGAGGGGCTGCACAAGTCACCTGACAAGATCGAAGCTGTTGTGAAGGCTCCCACTCCGGAAAATGTATCCCAGTTGAGGCCGTTCCTAGGGTTGATTAACTATTACCATATGTTTCTGCCAAATCTATCCACGGTGCTGCACCCGCTGAACGCTCTTTTGCAGAAAGAAGTACCATGGAAGTGGAGCGAGGACTGTAAGAAGGCCTTTCGCAAAAGCAAGGCATTGATCACCTCAGAGGAAGTGTTGGCTCACTTCAACCCAACGCTACCTATTCGTTTAGCTTGTGATGCTTCTCCTTATGGTATTGAAGCAGTACTCTCACACAAGTTGCCAAATGGCTTGGAAAGGCCAGTCGCATTTGCATCCAGATCATTGACCTCCGCTGAGCGCAACTATGCTCAGATAGATAGGGAGGCTCTCAGCCTTGTGTGGGGAGTAAAGAAGTTTAATCATTACCTGCAGGGCCAGAAGTTTACACTGCTGACAGACCACCAGCCGTTGGTATCCATTTTTAACCCTAAGAAGGGTGTTTCGGTGATGACAGCACAGAGGCTCCAGAGATGGTCCCTTTTCCTAGGGGCACATCAATATCACATAGAATTCAAAGGTACAAAGCAGCATGGTAATGCTGATGGGCTGTCGCGCCTGCCACTACCTACTGAGGAGGAGGCACCGACGGTTGACCCGGTGGAGTTATTTCACTCGACCATCATCGAATGTTTACCTGTCACCAATGCAAATATTGAAAGGGAGACTAGGAATGACCCGACACTGTCCCGGGTCTACGAATTGACAGTAAAGGGATGGCCAGCCCATGGTGATCCACTGTTACCGGCATTCTCAGCAAGACGAGAACAACTGTCCATCTGTCAGGGAACATTGATGTATGGAACAAGGGTGATTATCCCTCCTAAGTTAAGAGAGAGAGTTCTAAAAGAACTACATGAAGGTCATCTGGGGGGTGTCAAGATGAAAAGCCTTGCTAGGGCTTATGTGTGGTGGCCGGGTATCGACCAACAGATAGAGGATCTGACAAAAAGCTGCTCAGGGTGCCAAAAAGTCCAAAATGCACCTCCAATTGCACCGCTGCATCCATGGGAATGGCCTTCAACCCCATGGCAACGTGTACATATTGACTTTGCTGGTCCATTCATGGACTCCATGCTTTTAATTGCGGTGGACGCACATTCTAAATGGCCAGAAGTGATTAAAATGACTACCACTACCTCGGAGAAGACGATCGCAGTGCTAAGAACGATATTTGCAAGAAATGGATTGCCAGAGCAAATATGTTCAGACAACGGACCACAGTTCATGTCAGAGGAATTCCAGAAATTCATGAAGAAGAATGGGGTGAAACATTATACCTCTGCCCCATATCATCCAGCTACGAATGGGCTGGCCGAGAGGTTTGTACAGACGTTCAAAAAGGCAATAAAGGCCATGAGCGAAGATCAGATTCCACTGCAACACAAGGTGGACAATTTCCTACTGGCATATCGAAACGCCACCCATGCAACAACAAACCAAAGTTCTGCCATGATGTTCTATAACAGGAGGTTGCGGTCCAGGTTGGACTTGTTAAAACCAAATGTGCAGAGGGAAGTCGAAAACAAACAATTCCAGCATATCAATAACAAGCCCACTCGGAGTTTTGAAATAGGACAACCGGTGTTAGCCAGGGACTATAAAAATGAGAAATGGCAATCTGGAACAATTCGGGCCAGACAAGGACCCCTGATGTACACGGTAGATGTTGGTGAAAACGTAATGCGACGTCATGCTGACCAACTGGTGGGATCGAGAACAAGGGTCGAGCCCATGGTTACGACAGAGACAACCGTGGAGGAAGTTAGTGAACCTGAAGCATCTACCTCAGAAGTGAATATACCTGATGATGATGTCCTATCCATAGGGGATCAACTAGATGAGTCACCCCAGCAACGAGAACCAGAGACCCCTGAAAGGCGTTATCCGTCTCGGATCAGGAGGCCTCCTCAGAGACTGAATCTGTGAACTGTTTTTACATGAAGTTGTGTATATATGTTATTATGTTATGTTAAATGGGGAATATATATTGTTAAGTTAAAAAGGGAGGATTGTGGTGTATGTAACCGTTCCACCTTTAAGAGAACTATTTTAAGAGATGCACTACTTTGTCTTGGCTGCTGTGTACTGTGGTGCCGGTGGTGACCACACCGGTATATAAGTGCTGTGTAATGATTTATTGGGCAGTTCAGCCTGACCTTCAACTAGTAAAGACCTGTTGAATTTATTCTTGTGGTCTGTGTGCAGTGATTCTTATTAACAATAATTAGAACACACAGACTTAACAATTCTTATTATGAACACAGCTAGCTTTTGCTAGACACTTTTATTGAGCACATGTGGACTAGGTACAGTATCTGTAGAGGCATCCATCTTGACTGCTGCCTTGTGGGTAGCCTAGTGCCTCATGGGTAATGTAGTCTTAATATACATACAGCTGGGTAGTGTAGTCTTATATACATACAGCTATATACAGCTCTACACAGCTCTACGGCTCCACCTAGTGTCCACTATAGAATGACATGTTATTGATCATTACAGATACCACTGTTCAAAGGGGCTGCCAGGGCATCACAGCAGCCCAATCTCTTCTTCAACAGATCAGCAGAATTGCTGAGGCGCTGCCCTGGGATAGTGGCAGTGGCTCCATGGAGCACCAACCTGCCGTCCTCTCTCTGGATGCCAGCATTCCTGCTCCCGCCCCTGCCACTCTGCCAGTGCCCTTGCTGTTGCCTGTCAGACAGCCAGCCCAGACTGCTGCAGCCCAGGCCGAGATGGTGCAGTCTGAAGCCGGGCCCTCTAGTCCCAGAGCTGCTCGAGGTCACCCTCCAAGGCCATTTGGAGTCTCCTCAATTGAAGGCCAGCAATTGTAATGATTGAATTTATAAAATTGGATCAGAAAGTGCTTTTTCTGCTGGTTTTTATTTTTGTGTTGTTGGAAAGAGGATGATGTAATGGTCAGTAATGGAGGAAAGGTAAGGAGTGTGGAACTGTTGATAAATGGGGAGGTGTGGTTGAGGTTACTGGTATCACTCATGAATTATTTGATCACGCAGAGTTCAGGCAGAACGGGGCTCCCTTCCTCCTACTCCACTTCCTCCTCCTCTTCTTCCTCATGCTCCTCCTCCACTTCCTCCTCCTCCTCTTCCTCATTCTCCTCAACTTCTCGCCTGATAGGTGGTGACAAGGGCTGTTCCCTCACGATGGCCAGGTTGTGCAGCATGCAGCATATGACCACAAATCTTGATACCCGCTCCTCCAGAGCGGTCCAGGCAGCGGAAGCATTGCTTGAGGATGCCGATGATGTGCTCTATAATGTTGCTTGTAGCAACATGTCACTCACTATAGGCCTGCTGTGCATGTGTGTGTGTGTTCCAGACCAGAGACATGAGCCATGTCATGAGTGGCTAGCCCTTGTTGTCCAGTAGCCACCCTTTGGTTTGCTGTAATGGATGAAATACAGCTGGCACAGAGGACTACCGCAGAATGAACGCATCGTGACTGCTGCTAGGATATCGGGCATTGACCGGCACGATGCGCTGCCTGTGGTTATACACCAGCTGGACATTGAGGAAGTGGAATCCCTTTCAGTTCAGGTACATAGCAGAGTTGACATGAGGTGCACACAAGGCAATATACGTACAGTCAATGGCTCCCTGCACCATGGGGAAGCCGGCAATCCGTGCAAACCCTCATGCTCACACCACCTGCTTGTCTCTGTAAGAACACACGATTTGCTGTAAATTTTGCTGTAACCTGAAAAGTTGACCAAATTTTATGGACCATCATGCTTCGCGAGGACAAAGTCTGGTTGCTGTGAGAACTTTGCAAAATAAACTGTTTGACTTGTAAGCTGTAAAATCTGCCAATTGTCTTTCAGCAGATATGGAAAACAAGCTTATTAAAGTTCTGTGGGAACAGACTATTGACTGTGAAATCAGTGCAATAACAGAAACATCTTCAAACTATGGAATGTACCTAGCCTTGAAACCCATGGATGCCTAACGGACTAGTGATAAGAGGGTCTGAGAAACAACTGATGACCATTATGCTGTATAGATAGGGACACGTACACAGTGGGAGGGTTGCCAAATTTTGAGGTATAAAAGGTACTGTTTGAGGACCACTCACTGCTGTAGCCGGGTGACCTGGTCAGTTGCCAGAAATCATATGTCTAGTCACTGCCGAATTGACCACTCACTGGTGGAGTTTTGCTTCAGCTTAAAGCGAAGGGATAGCTCTGTGTATGCTGAGGTATAGTAATTGGGAATTATTAATAGGCCCAGAAATTCGGGTCTCCACGGGTGAGTACGCATGAGGTACTCACCCGTAAGCCCAATGGAAGTGTCGGTTTCCTGCATGCACTGCGCATGCGCGGGAAACCGGCACTTCTGTTCCCCTGAAAGCAGGGGTTCAGAGGTCAAACACGTTCGCAGGAGAGGCTGCGCGTGCGCATCGAACTTCATTTTTTTTTACAGGTTTTCCCGGGAGGGTAAGTCTCCAGAAGTTAGACATGTAAAAAGCAGGTGTAAGGCCTGCTTTTTACAAGGTAAGTGGTGAATTAATTAAAATTAAAACATTTTTTCCACAGGTTTATTATTTTTAAATACTTTAAAGAAAGGTAAGTTTATTTTTAGCCCCGTTAGAAAATAAAATTATTTTTTTCAAAAATTTAAATTATTGTTTAAAATAGTTATTTCATGTAATTTATAGTTTAGTTAAAAATATGATTAAAAAAAAAATTATTTGAAGATTTAGTGATGTTATGGGGCCGTAGTATTTATAAGTTTTGACAGGTCTTCCTGTCAGACTTATGAATGGAGCATTCCCTGCTCCGATTGGCTCCCCATGGCCCACGTGATCCCAGGGGACACATCGAACTAACTGCGCCCCTGGGATACGCAAGCACTGCGTGCCGGCAGCTGGACCAGGCCCCGGATCGGAATTCCACGGGCCCACAGCTCAACGGCCGGCGTGCAAGGTAAGTGCAGGTCGGGGGCTTGCACCCGCGGGAAGCCCCTGACCCAAATTTCTGGGCCATTATATACTACATAACTATCAGATTCTTGCTTGTAATCTCTTGCTGCTTTTTAAGTAAAATAAGTTTTACAGATTTATTGGGTTTTATGTTGTCTGTTCGACGGGTCTGAACTTTGGAAACTGTTTGACGGGGCGAGGGGCAATTTTCACATGCCGTACAGATTTTTGGCGCCTGAACAGGGACCCTTTCAGAGCAGGCAATGGCAAAGACAATGGATGAGTTGGTCACTAAATATGTGACAAGGAAGTCGTCCCTTTGAGAGGGGTGGGTACGGGTCATTATTGACGGTGATGATCCGGTACTGGAGGCTGAACAGTGGGCACAAGGGTCCACATATCAGCAATGGTTAAGGAAATCCATTTGTTTATTGGCCTATCAGAGGCAGGTTAAATCTGATGGAAGGGTACAGATCAGGTTAAGGGAAGAAACAGAAAAAGAAGGGGATCATAGAAACAGACTCGAGGAAAAGTTAGAACAGGAGGAGAGGTGGTGTAATAAAGTACAACAACTCGAGAGCCAACATAATCAGGATCAGTGCAATGCCTTGTCAAAAGAACTGTCCAAACAGAGACATCGGGCAGAGCAGGCAGAAAAGGTCAATGAGGACCTGAAGGTTGCATTTAAGGTCACCGGAAACAGACTCTAAAGGAACAGAGTGCTCGTGGGGACCACACTGAATAAATAATAAACATAAAGAGTGGGAGATAAAGAGGGAAAAAGATCTAAGTTGCAGGCTAACCAATCTGGAAACTCAGCAAAGGAAGGAAAAAACAGGGATTTGGAGAGCCAGGAAAAGCTGCTGAGACGACGATTTAAAAGAGGAAAAGAGAACCTTAAAGTTTTACCGACACGGAAGCGATCAGCGTCTGTGCCAAGAAAATAAAACATTAGGTTTTCTGAGTGAAAGGAAGCTTAAAGGATGCTGGAATGTCAGTTTGTGTTAAAGTGTGTGTTAAAGTGTGGAAGTTTTCATGACTATGAATTTTAAGAAGTTACAGTATTCCTTTTGTCTGTCTTTGAAAGAAAGTGTCTGTTGTGTTTGTTTTAGCTACACCCACTTTTCTGTGCATGGAGCGAAAGTTGTTTAACCCTTTGTTGGACGTTGGAAGTTTTAAGAGTGTGAATGTGTTAAATATGTTCATTTCAATTTAAGATTGTGCGCCTAGAAGTGGGAGAAACTTTGTGATTTGCATTTTTAAGTTAAAGACACTGCTGTGGATATATTTTGACTGGTGTAAAGTCTGTGGGTTGTTTAGTTAATTAATACACAGACTACCAGAGTAACTTAAAACAGGACTTTACTATTCGAAGGTCGGGGCGAATCTGCCCAATAAATCCTGACACAACACTTATATACTGGTGTGGTCACCGTCGGGATTACAGTATACAGAAGCCAAACAAAGTAGTGCCACACCTAAAATAGTTCTCTTAAAGGTGAACGGTTACATACAATAGTTCTCTTAAAGGTAGACGGGTACATACACTACAATCCTCCCTTTTTAGCTTACAACATACTTATTCCCCATTAAACATAACATGTAATCAACTTCATGGAAAACAATTCACAGATATAGTCTCTGCGGGAAACAGTTCACAGATTCAGTCTCTGCGGGAACAGTTCACAGATTCAGTCTCTGGTCTTGACTCGGTCCGAACAACATCTCTGTGGTGTAGCCGGTTCACATTTCTAGCGTGACTCATCCAATAGTCTTTCCCTTGGCTTAACAGCTTGAACTTCCGTCCTGCTGAACCAGCAGTGCTGACTTTTACAAACAGCTGGACTGCCTTGGTAATTTTTCCTACTTTCCAACTGATTTGGCCCCCTTCGTAGGGCCCACGTGCATGACCTGATAGAAGTGATAATGATTTAGATGGTTATCGTCTTCTGCTTCGTCTTTTTCTTTTCTGCTTCATGGAGACTCTCGGGGCTCCCTTATCTGCTGCCAGCTGTAGCGCCACCATTTCCCTATGTTCCTTAGACTTTAAGTGTTTCATCCTGATTTCTGCACTTTGGGAGTTTTCATCACAAGCTGGGCAGACCAAGTCATCGTAATATTCCGTGTCACTCAACAGGTCATGGTAATATTCGGTGTCGTCCTGAGCTAGTCTAGCGAGAGGGCCTGCTACTTCTTCCTTACCCAACTGGACGTTAGCCGACTGTTGTTCCCTCCCTAGACATCTTTCCTGAAGAGACTTCTTCATGCGTTCATATTCATCCCGCTCTTCCTGGGTTTCCTGCCAATCCTTCACTAATGACCTCATTTGTGATTCCAATACTTCCCCTTCCATCGGGGATTGATTGATCGGGCTATTCAATCCTTCTACTGGAGCAGCTGTTTCAACATTCTGTAGTTCACATTGACGTGATTCAGCGTACTTTCGGCAGCCCCGTAAAATCTGTGTTGCAACCTCAACTATTCCCCAAACTTTTGAGAGCTCCGAACCCCTTCCCTTTGAAGATTGAAGCTCGTGTTCAAATGGTTCCCATTGCAGAGTCTTGTCTCTCAGCATATGAAGGAGTTGGCTGACCGTTAACTCTTCCACGGGGACCCTGTGGATCAGAGTCTTCTCCATTTCATCCACCTTTTCCTCCAATGCTTTCACCTTTTTTTCCTCTTGTACTTTGGCTTTAAGCGCTCGGAGAAGTTGCGCCTTGATGCTCTCTAGCTCATGTTCAGGGGCCATTCTTACAGTCTCTGTGTTTCTTACAGTTGCCTTTTCTTTCACTGAAAGAATTCCCAGTTCAATCTGTTCTTCAAGTTGTTGAACCTCGGTCATTGCCGCCTCATATTTGTCTTGGGTTTCCTTCAATATTTTTATGAGTTCTTGGACATCTTGACTTTCATGTTCTGCCATGTCTTTCACCTCTAATTTCTCATCTATGGATGGAACTTCTACCGATGAGTCTGTCTTGGCCTTGAGCTCATCAAGAATTTCCTGCAGCCTTTGGACTTCTTGCTCATGTTCAACCTTTAGTTGCTCATATGCTTCCACTGAAACTAGCTTTTCGGAGGTTGCCGAGTTAACCCCCTCCAGGATTGTAGCCTGGGCCTGTTCATACTGTTCCTTCAACTTCTCAAACTCTGCTTGTAAGGAGTCGTAGAGAAGAACTGGAATAAAATCCTGGCTTCCTGAAGATTCCTCTTCATTTGCTTCTTTCTGCAAATATTCTAACTCCTGAACATCATAAGGGAGATGTGATCGGTGATTGGTCATGATGGCTCTATGGTCGCTCTCTGCTTGAGCTAGCTGCTTCTGTTGTCTTTCCAGATTCTCCCATTCGGTGTCATAGAACTTTTTCATTGTTTTCATCTCTTGTACGAGACGGTAACTCAATTGTTCTAATTGTTGTCGTAATTTGAAATAAAGTTGAGTCCGAGCTCGGTGTTCTTCCGTCATGGATATGTCCTTAAACTGAACAGACTCAGAATTCTCTGTCAAACTATGTTGTCGTTGTTCGGTGGAGATCTGTTCTGAAACTTTGTTCTTCTCTGGAGCATAAGCCTTTCTGCATGCCTTTGTTTTTCCAACCTTAGTCGGCAAGTCCATTTTAGCCTTGTCTTTCACATTTGGGTTGGTCTTATCGTCATCCGATTCAGAATCTGAGCTGATTGTCTGCACCGAGTCCTCACTCGTTATGGCTTTTAGATAGTGCCATTCCATGTCTATTTTCTTGATCCACTCCCGTCCTAGAAGTGGTGGTCCTCCCTCAGGTAGTACATATAAGTTCATTCTTGGGTGTTCTTTACCCCTATCTCTCACCTTGACTCTTATCTTTCCCATGGGGTATACTTTATGCCCCGTGTATGTCTGCAATACGAACTTGGTATCTCTTAAGGGTATATGTGAGAATAGCTGGTGGTAATCCCTTCGATTTATGACTGATAGAGCTGATCCAGTGTCCAACTCCATTTTCACTTGGACTCCAGCTATTTTTAGCATGACCCAGATAGTTTGTAGGTCAGCTTCCTTACTCACATTGTGAATTCTCAGACTACCCAGCTCCTGGCCGTTTGGGTCTGAGTCTGAATTCTGTTCGTCTGAACTCTTCTCAGCCACCTTGTGTACCTTGTTGTACTTTTCCTGTGATGGCTTCCTTTGGTTGTTGATCCTTTGGTTGTAGGTCTTCTTCCCTGACCGGCATACCTTAGCTATGTGACCCGGTTTGCCACATTTCCTACATTCCTGGTTCTTAAACCAGCATTGGTTCTGGTCATGTGTTGTCTTCCCACAACGATAGCATTTTGTTGTTGTCGAGGTAATTTGATCCACACTGAGTGCCGTTGTCTTTAGCTGCATTTCTGCAGTTCCCTTCGCTGCGGCTTCGTGCGATGCTGCAATAAGGACAGCCCTGTCAAGTGTAAGGTCGTTCTCTTCGAGTAGTCGCTTTTGCGTTCCTTCCTTTGCCAATCCGCACACGAACTTGTCTCGAATGCCTCTGTCAGATTCCCTCCAAACTGGCAGTATTTCACTAGTCTACGCAGTTCGACCAAGTATTCTGCGTTGCTTTCGTCTTTCCGTTGCGTTCTCGCATAGAATTTGAATCGTTCCGCCAACATCAACGGTGTGGGGTTCAAGTGATCCTTCAGAACAGCCACAATATCATCGAAAGTCTGATCCGCCAGTTTAGCCGGTGATAGTAGATGCTTCAAGAGCCCGTATGTCTTCGTGCCCATCGAGTTTAGCAAGGTTATAGCTTTGTCATCTTCTTCTATTTTATTGGCCTCACAATAGATCTCAATGCGTTCCACATACATGGCCCAGTCTTCTACCTCGGAATTAAAATCGTTGATGTTACCACGCTTAGGCATCTTCCTCTCTTCCTGATAAACACCACGAATTATTTCTTTAAAAAAAAATTTTTTTTTCCCAAGATGGCGGTTCCCGCGAAAATGGCGGTTTCCCGCGCTTATCTTCTCTCCCCGCCCACTTCAATGGCGGTTTCCCGCTTCTGTCTTCTTCCCCGCCTAATGGCGGCTTCCCGCGTTTCTTCCCTGGCGGGAGGGGTACACTTTCCCCACGGGCGACGGCCGCTGGCTTTCAGGTTCACAGCCTGCGCGTCGGCTTCAGTGCTTTCCCTTTTCTCGGCAGGGCAACCGGCGCTGGGTACACCCCGTTGACGGTGAACAGTTTCAGCCGCTGGGCTGGCTCTCGCTCAGTTCCCCTTGCTCGGGCTCTGTCTCTCTCCCGCTCGCTCGGCTCTACCGGCGCTGGGTACACCCCGTTGACGGAGAACAGTTTCAGCCGCTGGACTGGCTCTCGCTCAGTCTCCCTTGCTTGGGCTCTGTCTCTCTCCCGCTCGCTCGGCTCTACCGGCGCTGGGTACACCCCGTTGACGGAGAACAGTTTCAGCCGCTGGACTGGCTCTCGCTCAGTCTCCCTTGGTCGGCTCTGCCTCTCCCGCTCGGTCGGCTCCCAATCGCGCCTCCCAGCCCTCTCGCAGTCCGGTGCTTCCCTCCCCGGCTGCGGCTGAGTTTATCTCTTCCCGCGCCTACGTTCCCGGTCACAGCGCTTCGTGGCTTCGGTCGCTGCCCGGCCTTTTTCGCCGGTCGCGGTCTAGCTGTCTCACGACGCCGTTGCGTCCCCCAGCCTGTCTGTACCGCGGCTTCCTTGCTCCACGCTGCCCCAGTCTCAGCGCCTCTGGACCCGACTTCTGTCCGGCTCCTTTCCCCCTCGACCGTGGTCGAGTGCACCGCCCTTATCCTCCGGTTATTCTTTTTACTTTCCCTTACTCACAGTCACCGTGGCCGCCTTGCTTCTCGTGCTGATCGGCTCACTCCTCACCGTGGCAGAAGGGACAGTCAGTGCCTGTTGCTGATGGAAGTCTTTGTCTCTAAATTCTTCCTCCTTTCTAGTTCTGCAGCCTCGAGTTTTCTCCCAGCAGAACGACGGTTGCCTCTTCTCGACGCTCGTTAACTGCTTCGGAAGTATTGTTGCCGCAGGGTACGATCGGACTCGTCGCCACTGTAAAGTCTGTGGGTTGTTTAGTTAATTAATACACAGACTACCAGAGTAACTTAAAACAGGACTTTACTATTCGAAGGTCGGGGCGAATCTGCCCAATAAATCCTGACACAACACTTATATACTGGTGTGGTCACCGTCGGGATTACAGTATACAGAAGCCAAACAAAGTAGTGCCACACCTAAAATAGTTCTCTTAAAGGTGAACGGTTACATACAATAGTTCTCTTAAAGGTAGACGGGTACATACACTACAACTGGGATGGCTTGTACAGCAAACTGCAAATCAGAGGCAGTTTGTGTTACAAAAAGATAAGCTCCAGCCTTGAAGTTACGGTTGCCATGGTTTCTGATCGTGTCTGGTAAAAATGAGTCTAGACTTTTTTTTAAAGTACTTTGATCTAATTGGATTACAAAATTGTTATTATTTGATTTTATTTTAAATTAATTTGAATGTTTACAAAGCACTGTCTTCTTAATTTGGTTACTGCGAGTCCAAGACGGCCACTTTCTAAGTTTTTAACAAGTAGCCTATGGTGAAATAAAGAAAGGAGAAAGATTCTGTCCCTTTTCTACTTTCAGTCTAGTGATGTCTGAAAAAAACTTGTATGAATGTTTTGAAGCTACAAGCTGAGGGAAGCTTCTCCCTCTTTTTCAAATGGTACTGGTTAGTTTAAGATATTGGTTTGAATTGAATTGGAGTTATTGAGGTTGATTAACCTGTTTAAAACCAGACTTTTATTGTGGCCACGGTGAAATTCTGGTTGGTGTAAATTGTGTGAAAGCCTCCAGTTCCGGACATGAGGCAATCACATCAACAATTGGTATTTTTGAAATTTCTGATCAATTTCAAGTGTGTGTGACCAGAAAAATAAAAGAAATGCAATTGTTGTGTGTGGAGTTGTTTCACAAAATGTTTGTAGTGGTGTTACTAATGACGTCTGATGTTTTTACCTGCTGAATTGAATTGATCAGAATCTTTGCACGTTTTAAAGGCACAAAGATTTTGCAAAAGTAACAGTTTTTATATTGACGAATTTTAAATTTACTTGGAAGCTGCGAGAGGCTGTGTGACATAAGCTGACATTGATTGATGGGATCTGGGTTTACCTCCTTTTGAAAAAAAAGTTAACTAACCTATTAAATTGTGAAAACCCAACTGTGTTTTTCAAACGGGAAAGTTTTTTTTTAAATTTACGTGAAGTGACGCAATTGCACGCGTCTGACAATTTGCTCTGCCGTCTTACAAACCTGCAAAGGAGTTAACCCTTTCCATTAACAGCTGTTTTTTTTTAATTCACCGCACAACAACTTCTTATTGCTGAATGAAATCTAAAGATATTGGACATTATTAAATTTAAGGTTTTTAATTTGAGTGGATGTTTCCCCACAGTGACAGGAGGGAATCAGGAATTGACGAATTAACCCATTGGCTCGTAGGAAAACCACAATGGATTGTCTGTTTTTCCTTTTAAGCAGGGGGCCAGATGATTGTTGCTGGTGCAAGATTACCAGGTGAGTAGAAGTCTTCCCGTGCAAGTCGGCCAAAGCCTCATGGACGGCCAAGACCCTAGCCAGGGAGGTATTCTCCAGATGGAGACTTTCTCGCGTGGTCGAGTCAGGCCAGGGATGTCATTTTACAGGTCAGGAAATGTAAGCCCCTCTGAAATTGCTTGGAATTGAAGGGAAATGGCATGTAACCCACAACCCACAATCATTGAGAATTGTGGAAAGAATGAACCATACGTTGTAGCTGGCCCTGCAAAAGGAATAACACGAACAACACACTACGTGGGATGAGGTACTTCCCCTAATCCTTATGGGGATACGTAGTAACAGATCCAAAGGAACGGGTCACTCCCCTCATGAATTAGTAATGGGGAGACCTATATGAACACCCACACACCTGTTGGTCCCCACTCTGACTGATAAACAAATTAAGGAGGTGACTCAGGACAAATTCCTGAGTGACCTGTGGGGAACTTTAAAAGAACTGAACTTGACGGCTGCCCACAACATTGGGAAGACACACCAACGCAACTAAATACACCTGGCTCCGAGTAAGCCCCAGGAGTGGGAAGTAGGGAGCCAGGTAATGGTACAAAACTATGCGAGGGTGGAAGTCTTTGAACTCCTGTATAAGGGGCTGTATAGCATGTTGACATTGTTGTATATGGTTCAGTTGCCTAAGTGGTTTCATATTAACAAGATGAAGCTTTTTCAGCCCACTAGCAGGTCCAGAAAACAACAAGCCACGATTATGAGCATGTTGAGCTGGATTTATCCTCTCCAGTGGGATGATGAAGAAGGGGTGCCAAATGGGACACCCCCACCCGATGAGGCGCCCTTGCCTCCTCAGGTACAGTATGATCCAAATGAAGGTGGACAGGACATGGGAGCTGTAGAAACCTCCTCGTCCCCAGGTCCGGAACCACCTCCTGCCCGCAGGCGAGTCCAACAGACCCCTCCTACCCCACGGCAGCGCAGTAAAAGAAGTAAAAAGACACCCTAGAAGTATCGCCAGTGGTAGGAGTGAGGAAATTGCCCAGTGCAGGAAAAAGAAAAGTCCACGGAGCCGTTCTGTGGAGCTCCCGTCCACTGGGTAGATGGGAAAAGTATCCAAGCGAATGGATTAGATGACAGGGGTCCATACCAATGGTTCGTGGATGGGGAGGGAAGGCTGTGCAGGGGTTCGAAGGGTTGCATGCTGTACGAAAGACTGGTATTTAGAGACCATATAGTAGATGGGAATCATATTTGTAAAAATTTAAGTGTAGCCATTGACCAACTAATCTTACGCATAATTCCCTGTGGGCATGGAAATGTTACAGACTGTTCGAATGTAGCCACGAGGACAGTCAAAAGCAGTTTTGACTAAGCTCTGATAACAACAGCCACAGGCTGCGAGTGAAGGTCAAATTGTTAAATAACCTATTATAATGCTAAGTAGGAGTTCGCTTAACAAAACTAATTGCAAAGAGATTTAAAAGATAATTAGTATAAGGAACGGAACATAAAATGAGAGAGATCATGGGAGTTAAGGTATCCATCTGGTAGACTAAAGTGAGATAGTCTGGATACTGTCAAAACTAGTGAAACAGCATTGACATGGGCTGGGCCCTTGGTCTAGAAAGGCCTTGTACTGCTTGAAGCTAGAAATAAGAGAGATAAGATACATTCAAATGAGGTGAAGAACGGATAAACAATGTAACGATGAAACAGGGTAGAGTTGTTGGAAAATTACTGAGCTAGGAGGAGTCAGGATGCTACACTTAGTCTGACTGACAATGGTACTTTGACCATTAGAACCAATTTAAAAAGGTGGTTTTGTTAAAGACCATATATGGACACTGGCCAAACGATCTTTTGATAAGAAAAGGGTTAAAACCTCAATACTCAAAGAACAACTTCACACAGACCTACTGCAAGAACAAAGGAACAGACTGTAGATGACATCACCTGTGTCCGAGAGGTTCCAGAGACCAAGGGCTGCGAGCTACTCATTAAACTATTGCCTGTTGTTAAGTATATTACGTTGTAAGCTTTATAAATCTTGATCTTTTGCTCAAACATACTGGCTGCTGCCTATTGATGTCTTGTCCAAGAACTCTGAGAGATCATTAAGATCTTACAATGCATTATCATGTGCAGAAATGTAAAAACAGAATAATACACACGGTGGAATTGAAAGTCCGTCCTAAACTCCCCGCCCCCTCCCCCCCCACCCCCCCACGAATAAAACACAACCGCGGGAAGAACAATAAGAAACCCGGGTTCTCTGCCCCAAACACACTCAGGGACCGACAAATGGGTTAGTGGTAATCCCAACTCGGATGATATTCTACCATGATGTGCATCACGAGGTGGTGCCGTTAATATTGAATCTGACTGAGGTGGGAATACCGAACTGGTGTAAACCAGAGACAGCACAGTTATATGGGAGGATGATGCAGGAATTAATAGAGGGACTTTGGGAGAGGGCCAGCACAACACTGGTGGAATCGGAATTAGAGCCATTATATCGCAAGGGCTCAGGGGATGGTAATGAATTCAATGATAACTTTGGGAAAAATAGTGCCGAGATCATTGAAGAAAATTATGTTGGTTACGGGATTAAAGGGGACCATCTCAGAAGGCGACGGGGTCTGATAAATGATGCAGCAACTGTTTTTAATACCGGAACCTCCCTAGTTAATTGCCTTGATTTGGCTAATTTAGATCAATCTGTAAAGGCAGTTAGAAATCGTCTAAGGGAAATTTTGAGCATAATGAATGGTCTAGAACAGGAGGAATTAAAAGAGGACTTAGTTATGACCATTCATCTGCAGGACATGGTTAAACATTTAGAATCCCATGCTAAAAAGATAAGTCAAATTTTAAAGGAGGATCGAAAGGCCTCAAGTGAGGCCACACGAAATGATGTGTGTGTAATGTATGGATCTTGAACAAGTCCATGAAAACCTGCAGAGCATTGCTGAAGAGAAGCTACCCTCATGGGTGACTGATCGACACCTGAGGACAATGTCCACTTTCCAATTTACCATGAATATGTGTAAAGTCAAGGGGTTGGTACAGGTGTACCCGGTGAAACATGAATGCCATTTGCAGGAACAGAACAACGTCACCCTGTTAGGAATGGTATTGTATTATCCCATTCTGCCCGAAAAGCCGTCCCCAAATCCTCTGTTCCGTGTGGAGAACATAGGAGTACATCAGGGAGATCACTTGATAAGGTATGACGAACCACCAAAGTACGTGACCCGAGTGGACGGGACCACATGACCAGGAGATCCAGGAGCTAATAAGCCGCAAGCGCAAGGCATTTCTGATCTGGAAACAGCAACAGAACTCAAGAGCAAGAAAGCAGCTCTACAGACGCCTGAAGGCCAAAGTCCAACAAAAAACTCGCGACCTAAAGAACAGATGGTGGGTGGAGAAAGCGCAGGAGATCCAGCAGCTAGCCGACAACCACGACGTGCGTGGATTCTTTAGCGCAGTCAAGACCATCGACGGCCCAAGCACCCAAGGTCCTACCCCACTGTGGGCCAAGAATGGAGAGGTACTCATCAAGGACAAAGAGGCAGTCAGTGCCCACTGGAAGGAGCACTTCGAAGACCTCCTTAACCGAGACTCTGTCTTCGACGTGAGTGTCCTCAACTCCATCCCGCAGCATGCTACCCGCCACCACCTCAGCACAACCCCAGCCCGGCATGAGGTTGAAAAGGCCATTTGACAAGAAGGGCCGAGAAATTTGATTGAGTAGCACCTGTTGTTTGGGCACTATGGGTATCAATTTCGTTCATAAGTGACGTCCAAGCAGCGTGAACACAATTCTGGTGCGGGCTGCACCAGATGCCACCTTGGTGAGGACAGCAGCGTAGGCAGATCTCGACAATCTGCTGCCATTTTTGTCCTCAACACTGGAAGTAACGCCCTGTGTTAACCTCGCACAGCTGAACATGTGCTCAGCAGCTGTAAGCATCCCCGACCAGCAATGTTTAAAGGGATCATCAATCACTCGCAGGTCAGTTGCTGATTAAGTTCTACTTGCTCTGTGTAAGTTTGTGGAACAGTTTGCAGCTTTAAAGTTGTTTAAAGTTGGTCAGGTGACAGGGAGTGGTGCTGCAAGTGGAGAATGCCATTGCTTCTGACATCAAGTATTCTGGTCAGGCCATTTGCTCCCAGTCATGGGTGCTTTCGTTGTCATCCCCCTTGGCCTGCAGCATCAGAACATAACAACATAAGAATTAAAAGCAGGAGTCGGCCATACGTGTAATGATATCAGCAAATAGAGATGGTATTTGCCTGTTCGATTATGATGCCTTAATAGCATGTTTGCAGGTATTGATTACTTATGCCTGACCAGCAGAGGGCATGTGACCGAGACAAGCAAGGCAGTCTAGTTTAGTTTCAGTTTCGTTCTAGATGCATCACAAGCTTGTTGTCTCCTGTAAATGCTGTATAAAGAGTTGAACAGACTTTAGATTAAAACTCATTCTCTTTCATAAATGTCTCATCATTGAACCCACAAAGAAATCAATACATGGTGTCAGAAGTGGCTGAAAGAGATGAAGAGAAAAAATTTGAAGTTAAATCAGCTCTCCACAAATTAGCAAGCCAAAAGAGAACATCGTTGCTTACCATTGGAGAATAGCTAACGAAGTGAAAAATGGAAGGTTTACTCCCACCGGCGACACTTCAGTTGACAGGTAATGTGGCTGAAAATTGGAGGAGATTCAAACAACATTTAGAGTTGTATTTAGCGGCAATCGGAGCTGACGAGAAAAGTAATAAAAAGAAATCGTCACTGTTCTTACAAGTCGTGGGTGATGAAGCGCTGGAGGTGTATAATAACTTCACATTCGCTGCTAATGGAGACAAAATGAAGCTAGATAAAATAATGGAACAGTTTGAGGCCTACTGCATACCTGAACGTAATGTGACATTTGAGAGGCACAGATTTTTCACATGTGTACAGAAAACGGGTGAGACTTTTGATCAGTATGTGACTGAACTGAGAAACAGAAGCAAATCGTGTGAATTTGGGGGACTGACAGACTCGCTGATAAAAGACAGACTGGTGTGTGGTATTCCGAATAATGGTCTAAGGGAAAGACTGCTAAGAGTGCAAGATCTAGACCTGGGAAAAGCCATAGCACTGTGTAGGGCTACAGAGACTGTGAAGTTGCAGGCAAAGGAGCTGTTCAGTGACAGTAGCTGCAACGTGGATGCAGTGAGTAAGAACGGACACAAACCGTTTAACAAAAAGAGCGCCAATGTGAAAAAAGAGGCGTGGCCAGCGAACAAAAATGAAAGGGACAATCGAAAGTCATGTAGTCGATGCGGTACACAGCATCCACCAAGAAAGTGTCCAGTATATGGTAAAACATGCAATAGATGCAACAAAAACAACCATTATGCCCGTTGCTGTAGGAACCAAGTGCAACAAAGCAAGGTCCATGCAGTGGATGAAAGCGAGATAGAGGAGTTCAATGTAGATGTTGTGTCTGAAAACAAAAAAGAAGAAAGAGACTGGATGTTGACACTAAAATTGAATGCCATACACATTCCATTTAAATTGGATACTGGAGCACAAGTTAATGTGATATCAGAGACTGATTTTAAGAAAATTAGACCCAGACCAAAGATACATGGAATAAAAGTGAAAGTGACAGGATACTCAGGTACTGATATACCAGTGAAAGGAAGATGCATTGTCAAAGTAACACACAAGGACAGAGAGCACACGCTAGCATTAATCGTGGTGCCAAAGGATGTGCAAGCCATACTAGGTTTAAAAGCCTGTGAGAGACTGAACCTGGTAAAGAGAGTCCTCATTGTGGAAAGTGAAGGAGAGACAGTCTATGATGAGCTCATGAAAGAGTACAATGACCTATTTAAGGGTCTAGGCTGCATTCCAGGAGAACACACGATCAGAGTAGATAAAAGTATGACACCGGTCATACATCCATGCAGAAAAGTTCCGTTTGCTCTTCAAAAGCAACTGAAGGCAGAGTTGGACAGGATGGAAAGCCTGAACGTGATTCAGAAGATAGATGAGCCAACTGAGTGGGTGAGTTCCCTCGTCGTAGTGGACAAAAAGAATGGAAAGCTCAGAATTTGCCTGGATCCAAGAGATCTAAACAGAGCAATAAAGAGAGAGCACTTCAAGCTTCCTACACATGAGGAAATCATGGCACAGTTTGCAAATGCAAAATATTTCAGCAAGTTAGATGCATCATCAGGATTTTGGCAGATGAAGCTGGACGAAGCAAGTTCAAGACTGTGCACGTTCAACAGTCCATTTGGCAGATACAGATTCCTAAGGTTACCATTTGGCATTGCCTCAGCTCCTGAAGTGTATCACAAGACTATCCATATGATCTATGAGCACCTGGAGGGAGTTGATACATCAATGGATGACATCATAGTATGGGGAACCACGAGAACTGAGCATGACGAGAGACTGAAAAAAGTGCTGGAAGCAACAAGGAAAACAAACCTGAAGCTGAATAGAGAGAAATGCCAGCTCGGCGTGACAGAACTGACATTCGTGGGAGATATCCTTAGCAGTGAGGGCATCAGACCAGATCCCAGAAAGGTGTCTGCCATTGAGAATATGCCAAAGCCACAATGCAAAAAGGACATGCAGATGTTTAATGGAACAATCAACTACATGGGGAAATTCATATTCAACCTCTCAGAAAAGATGGCGCCACTGAGAAGACTAACTGAAAAGAACATAGAATGGGAATGGAATCATGAGCATGAGAAGTCATGGAGCGATCTAAAGAAACTGCTCACAGAGGAACCAGTTCTGAGGTTTTATGACCCAGCGAGACCCATCAAGATATCATCAGATGCATCACAGAGTGGGCTCGGTGCCGTTCTTCTGCAACAATATGACTACTGGCAACCTATTGCATATGCACCGCGCTCAATGACAGACGCTGAGACGTGATATGCTCAAATAGAAAAGGAGCTGCTCAGCATCACATACGCCTGTGAAAGATTTCACCAGTTTGTGGCAGGACAAGCAATCAGTGTAGAGACTGACCATAAGCCCTTGATTGCATTGTTCCAAAAGCCACTAAATAGCTGTCCGCTTAGAATACAAAGAATGATGATCAGGCTGCAACGCTATACACTGAATGTTGCGTACACACCGGGTAAGCTGATGTATACAGCAGACACGTTGTCCAGAGCTGTTGACCCAAGTGAGCCCGCAAACACCACAATGGATGACAAAGTGAACGCCTACGTGGACATGATCACAAGTGCACTGCCCATAGCAGATGCAAAAATGGAGCTCATAAAGACTGAGACAAACAAAGATGAAACAATGAGACGACTGAGAAAAAGCATCTTGGATGGATGGCTCAACATGAAGCAAGACTGCTCACCTGATATAGCAGAGTACTGGAACTGCAGGGCGGAACTATCAGTGGTCGAAGACATCATCTACAAAGGAAGTAAAATAGTTATCCCAAAGAGTCTGAGAAGAGAGATGCTAAAAAAGATCCATGGAGGACACCTGGGAATCGAAAAGTGTAAGAAAAGAGCACGAGAGGTGATGTACTGGCCACGAATCAACCAAGATGTGACAAATGAGGTGTCAAACTGCACAATATGCCTGAAATATTGAGCAAGCAATCCGGTAGAACCACTAAAGCCACACCCAGCACCAGACAGACCTTACCAGAAGGTAGGCGCTGACCTATTCGTATGTCAAGGGAAGGACTATCTTGTAATCACAGACTATTACTCCCTGTATCCAGAGGTTTGTAGACTGCACACCACCACTGCAGATGCTGTGATAACATGTATGAAAGCCATATTCTCCAGACATGGCGTGGCAAGCGTGGTCTTCACAGACAACGGACCTCAGTTTTACAATGCAAATTTCCGACACTTTGCCAAAGAGTGGGACTTTGTCCACACAGCGTCAAGTCCTCACCTTCCACAGTCCAATGGACTAATGGAAAAATCGGTCCAGACAGTGAAAAGACTGATGTACAAGGCAAAAGACAGTGGAACTGACTTCTACCAGAGCATGCTTGTATACCGCACAACGCCGCTCGAGTGTGGTATGTCACCAGCCCAACTCCTGATGGGACGTCGGCTAAGGTCAAACCTACCCATCCCGGAGAACCTCCTGAAAACAAAAGAGGGGGAGAAAGTGAGGAAGTTCAAAGAGCAACAGAAAGAAAAGCAAAAGTACTACTATGACAGAGGAACACAAAACCTACCTGAACTCCACACTGGTGACCAAGTAAGGTTGAAAGACAAAACAAACACATGGACTCAGAAGGGAACTGTCCTGAGTGAAGTTCAACCAAGATCATACACCATTCAGACAGATGAGGGTGCTGTTCTGAGAAGAAATCGTCGAGATCTTCTCATGGGACCAGCCACAGCAGGTCAAGAGACTGATACTGTTGAACAACCTGATCATACAGCTGAGAACCAATCATCTGAGGCAACAACTCAGATTCAAGGACAATCAATCAGAAAATCCTCAAGACATGTGAAGCCTCCTGAGAGACTCATTGAGCAAATTTAAGGACTATTGTTATAGAAGGAAGTAATGTTATCTTATACTTTCTTCAAGTTCTAGTGTAGTTACATATTTCATGTGAACACACAAAGCAAGGTTAAAAAACCTTGATCATGATAATGATAATGTAAGTTCATTAAGTGTTACAGTTAAAATGCAGATTAATACAAAGAAAACATGTTGTTAGTTAAAAGTAAAATACTTTTGTTTTAAGGAAGGGAGATGTAATGATATCAGCAAATAGAGATGGTATTTGCCTGTTCGATTATGATGCCTTAATAGCATGTTTGCAGGTATTGATTACTTATGCCTGACCAGCAGAGGTCATGTGACCAATACAAGCAAGGCAGTCTAGTTTAGTTTCAGTTTCGTTCTAGATGCATCACAAGCTTGTTGTCTCCTGTAAATGCTGTATGAAGAGTTGAACAGACTTTAGATTAAAACTCATTCTCTTTCATAAATGTCTCATCATTGAACCCACAAAGAAATCAATACAATACGGCCCCTCGAGCCTGCTCCGCCATTCAATAAGATCATGGCTGATCTTCAACCTCAACTCCACTTTCCCGCCCGATCTTCATAATCCCTTGATTCCCCTAGAGTCCAAAAAACTATCGATCTCAGCCTTGAATATACTCATGGACTGAGCATTCACAGCTCTCTGGGGCAGAGAATTCCAAAGATTCACAACCCTCTGCGTGAAGAAATTCATCCTCATCTCAGTCTTAAATGGCCGACCCATTATCCTGAGACTATGCCCCCTAGTGCTAGACTCTCCAGCCAAGGGAAACAACCTCTCAGCATCTTCCCTGTCAATCCTCCTCAGAATCTTGTATGTTTCAATGAGATCACCTCTCATTCTTCTAAACTCCAGAGAGTATAGGCCCAGTCCACTCAATCTCTCCTCATTGGACAACCCTCTCATTCCAGGAATCAATCTAGTGAACCTTTGTTTCACTGCCTCAGATACAGAGAGCAAAACTGTGCACAGCACTCCAGATGTGGTCTCACCAAAGCCCTGTACAATTGTAGCAAGACTTCTTCAGTCTTGTACTCCAATCCCCGTGCAATAAAAGCAAACATGCCATTTGCCTTCCTAATTGCTTGATGTACCTTCATGCTAACTCTGTTTTTCCTGTACGAGGATACCTAAATTTCTCTGAACACCAACATTTAATAGTTTTTCACCATTTAAAAATTATTCTGTTTTTCGATTCTTCCTACCAAAGTGAATAACCTCACATTTGCCCACATTATACTCCATCTGCCACCTTATTGCCCACTCACTTAATCTGTCTAGATCCCTCTTTCTGTCCTCCTCACAGCTTACTGTCCCACCTAGCTTTGTATCATCAGCAAACTTGGATACATTGCACTCGGTCCCTTCATCTAAGTCATTAATATAGATTGTAAATAGCTGAGGCCCAAGCACTGATCCTTGCAGCACTCCACTAGTTACAGCCTGCCAACCAGAAAATGACCCATTTATCCCTACTCTCTGTTTTCTGTCCATTAACCAATCCTTTATCCATGCGAATATATTACCCCCAATCCCATGAGCCCTTATCTTGTGTAGCAACCTTATCAATGCCTTTTGGAAATCCAAATATACTACATCTACTGGTTCCCCTTTATCTACCCTGCTAGTTACATCCTCAAAAAACTTTAGTAAATTAGTTAATCATGATTTCCCTTTCATAAAACCATGTTGACTCTGCCTAATCATATTATTATTTTCTAAGTGCCCTGTTACCACGTCCTTAATAATGGATTCCAGCATTTTCCCGACAACTGATGTCAGACCAACTGGTCTATAGTTCCCCATTTTCTCTCTCCCTCCTTTCTTGAATAGTGGGGTTACATTTGCTACCTTCCAAGCTGCTGGGACCATTCCAGAATCTAGGGAATTTTGGAAGTTCACAACCAATGCATCCACTATCTCTGCAGCCACCTCTTGTAGAACCCTAGGATGTAGGCCATCAGGTCCAGGGGATTTGTCAGCATTTAGTCCCATTAATTTCTCAAGTACTTTTTCTCTACTGATATTAATTACTTTAAGTTCCTCACTCTCATTAGCCCCTTGGTTCCCCACTATTTTTGGTATGCTATTTGGGCCTTCTACTGTGAAGACATACAAAATATGTGTTTAGCATGACAGGGAGATGGAGCAGATGGCAGCAAAGAAGAGGACAAGCTGCTCGCAGAGGGAGGAGGAGGAGGAGGAAAAGTCCTAACTGCATAAGAGTGATGACAGACGCCAGGAGAGGGGACTTCATTGTCTTCTCTCTGACCAGGCAGAAGCAGGTGGAGCATGCACATGGCTTTGCCAGGATAGCAGGCTTCCCCCTGATGTAAGTTGTCACTGACTGCACGCACGTGGCTTTGCAGGCACTGCTTGTAACTGAGATGTACCACAACCGCAAAGGGGGGAGTGGGACGAGCTGAAGTGCTCTTGCAGAGAGCCGGCACAGACTCGACAGGCCAAATGGCCTCCTTCTGTGCTATAACTATTCTATGATTCTAGGTTTCTTCTCGCTGAATGTGCACTTGGTGTGCGGCGATGCTCAGTACATTATGATGGTAAATGCCCAGCATCCTGGCAGCATTCATGAAGCTTTTATTCTGCGCCAGTCCGCTGTTCCCTCAGTCTTTGAGCCACCAAGACAAACCAGAGGGTGGTTACTTGGAGACTAGGGTTATCCCTTGATCACCTGGCTCATGACTCTGCTCTGCAACCTAAACCACATGTGACCAGCAAATGTACAACGAGAGTCACGCTGCCACACGAAACATCATAGAGCAGACCATTGGGGTGCTGAAACAACAGTTCCGCTGCCTGAACTGCTCTGGAGGAGCCCTACAGTACTCAGTGGGGTGGGTGTCCTGATTCGTCGTGGTGGTCTGCTGGATCCTCCACAACCTGGCCATTACAAGGGCACAGCTCTTGCTACCAGGGATACGACCACCAGCTCAGGAGCAGAAACAGGACTAGGAGGAGGAAGCGGAAGAAGAGAAAGCGGAAGAAGAGGAAGCAGAAGGAAGGAGGCACCCCAGACAGTCCCTTTCTGGCCAGGATATCCGGGATCAAATAATCTGCCTGTAGTACCAGTGAATGCAACCCCAATTCCCCTTTCAACATTAGTCCCACATCTTACCATCCCTCTGTAACTGACCATCACAGCGTCCACTTGGCCACAATGCTGAAATAAAAACCACCACAAAGCAAATACAATCCAATTTTATACATTTATCCATCCAATATTACATTAAAAAATCACCCTTTGCATTCCCTTAGTGACTGTTTTGCGTATATGCCTTTGCCTAACCTAGTGCTCCTATGCAGCGCTACCCCAATGGCTGCAGCATGGCTGGTGGAAGGCTGTTGACTCGCAGTGAGGGAGACTGCAGATGGCCTTGCAGGACAACCTCAAAGAACTCTGGGCCTAGTAGGCCGGGCTTCGGACTGTACCACCTCGGTCTGGGCTGTCTAGCCGACAGGCAACAACAAAGGCACTGGCGGAGTGACAGTGTTGGGAGTATGAATGCTGTCATCCTGAGAAAGGACAGCAGGGTCGGCCTCCACAGAGCCACTGCCACTGCCCCAGGGTAGCCCCTCAGCAATCCTAGTAATCTGCTGGAGGACAGATTGCTGGACTGCTGTGATACCCTGCAAGCCCGTTTCAACACTGGTAAACCCAGCCATGATGGCAGCAGTCTGTGCTTGCATGGCAGCAAGCTGAATTTCGATGACATCAGTCTGAGCTTCCACTGCAGCACTCAGATGTTGTGTGGCTTCTGCTTGTGCTGCAGTGGAAGCTGAGACTTCGGCCATCAGACACTGCAGGATGGTTGGGTTCACAAGTGCGTTAATGGCTCTGCCCAGCCCTTCCATGCTGGAAAGGATGGCCTCCAAACTCTGCCCAGAGCCCTGTGCAAGGCTGAAGCTGGACATCTCCATGCTCCTTAACATTGCAATCAGGCTTTCTGGCAGGCCTGCCAATGCACCAAGCATTTCATTGTGCATACCCATCAGCGTTCTTCTGTAGGCCACCCCATCGAGGTCTTCATCTGAGCCCTGTGCAGCAGAGCTCGTGTCTGACCTCGCCCTCCGGGGAGCTGGCATCAATGTTACACCTCATTTTTTGGGGGGTCCATTCACAGTTTCACGCATGCGCGAAATTTAACATTGGAAAAGCTGGTCCCAGGCTGCGCAGAACCGGCAGAGAGCGGCCGTGCAGCCTAGAGGGAACGTTGGCTGGCACCTGTGCTACCCTTTCCCCCTGCCCTGGCTGCAGCCCACTCGTGCCCAGTGTGTCACCGCGTGCAGATCCCGCATCTAAGCTATCCTCTAAAGTACGCAGACTGTCAGTATCTGAGCTGGTGACTGGGAGTGTGAAATCGAGTGATGGTGTTTCTTTTTCTTCTTCTTCACTTCCCACTCCCTCATCTTGTTGAAGCACTGGCTGGGCAGGTGGTATTTCTTGGTGGTTTGAAATGAGAAAGACACAAGAGTAGGGTTCTGGTGAGGGGATGGGGGAAAGCAAGAGGTGCACGCTTACACCATGTGTAGCTTGTAAATATTGGCCCAGAAATTCAGGTCTCCACGGGTGAGTATGCATGGGGTACTCACCCGTAGGCCCAATGGAAGTGCTGGTTTCCTGCATGCACTGCGCATGCGCAGGAAACCGGCACT
Organism: Somniosus microcephalus; assembly: GCF_052327205.1. Classification (NCBI taxonomy): domain Eukaryota; kingdom Metazoa; phylum Chordata; class Chondrichthyes; order Squaliformes; family Somniosidae; genus Somniosus; species Somniosus microcephalus. The sequence continues at coordinate 120,129,303 of NC_140997.1, read as the reverse complement.
TCCGTTCCCCTGAAAGAAGGGGTTCAGAGTTCGAACGCGTGCGCGGGAGAGGCTGCGCGTGCGCATTGAACTTACGTTTTCTTTACAGGTTTTCCCGGGAGGGTAAGTCTCCAGAAGTTACACATTTAAAAAGCAGGCGTAAGGTAAGTTTATTTTTAGCCCTGTTAGAAAACAAAATTATTTTTTTCAAAAATTTAAATTATTGTTTAAAATAGTTATTTCATGTAATTTATAGTTTATTTTAAAAATGTGATGTTTTTTTAAAATTTATTTGAAGATTTAGTGATGTTTTGGGGCCCATAGTATTTCTAAGTTTTGACAGGTCTTCCTGTCAAACTTATGAATGGGCATTTCGCTGCTCCGATTGGTTCCCCATGGCCCACGTGATCCCAGGGGATGCATCAAACTAACTGCGCCCCTGGGATACGCAAGCACTGCGCGCCGGCAGTTGGAGCAGGTCCAGGATCGGAATTCCACGGGGGCCCACAGCTCAATGGCCGGCGCGCGAGGTAAGTGCAGGTCGGGGGCTTACACCCGCGGGAAGCCCCCGACCCGAATTTCTGGGCCATTGTTGGATGAGGGGGAAGTAGGATGTGAGAAAGAGGATTATGTATGAGGATGCTGGCATCTTGTATTCTTTCAGCACTGCTGCTGGCCATGGGCTCATCAATGCCTCTGCCAAGAATAGCCAGTGCCGCCTCCTCCAAGGGGGTGAGATCATGCATGACCACTCTGGCAGTATGTCCTTCAGGACTCAGCCAGCTCAGTCAGTAGTGGTGCTACCAAGCCACTCTTGGTGATGGACATTAAAGTCCCCCATGCAGAGTACATTCTGTGCCCTTGCTACTCTCAGTGCTTCTTCCATGTGATGTTCAACATGGTGAAGTACTGACTCATCAGCTGATGGAGGGCGGTAGGTGGTAATCAGCAGGAGGTTTCCTTGCCCATGTTTGGCCTGATGCCATGAGACTTCATGGGGTCCGGAGTCAATGTTAAGGACTCTCAGGGCCACCCCTTCCTGACTGTAAACCACTGTGCCGCCACCTCTGGAGGGTCTGTCCTGCCGGTGGGATGGTGATGGAGGAGTCTGGGACATTAGTTGAAAGGTATGATTCTGTGAGTATGACTATGTCAGGCTGTTTTTTGACTGGTCTGTGGAACAGTTCCCCCAGCTTTGGCACAAGTCTCCAGATGTTAATGAGGATTTTGTAGGGTCGACTGGGCTGGGTGTGCCTTTGTTGTGTCCAAATCCAGTGCCTAGGTCATCTGTCTGGTTTTATTCTTATTATTGGTGTTTGTAGCAGTTTCATACAACTGAGTGACTTGCTAGGTCATTTCAGAGTTAACCACACTGCTGTGGGAGTCACATATAGGCCAGCAGGTTTCCTTCCCTAAAGTGAACCAGATGGGTTTTTATGACAATCCGATAGTTTCATGGTCACCATTACTGATACTAGCTTTTTATTCCAGATTTATTTAATTCACTAAATTTAAATTCCTCATGATGATGGATGATGGATACCAAATGGCATTCAGCAGGTGACTTACTACCAAGGCTGTGTTTTATGGGCTGACTGGCCCCTGACTGTGTTCTGGAAGATGAAGCATCTGATCTGGCACAGTGCCACAAGTGAATGCTGCGGCTGACTGCATTGATCTACTAAAGAAGGGCCTCCTTTCATTTCAAGGAAAGTATCCATACTCTCTTATTGTTCAGATCTTTTCTGAATAAAACTCAAATTTCACACACAATTGTTGAGACCTCTATTTCCTTCACACCTGTCCAAGGAAGGACTTGCCCAACCTGGCCAAGCTTATAGAATCACTGAATTTGCATAAGAATCACTAAAGTTCATTTTTAATTATTGGCAACTTAAAAACCCAGGATTTTTTCAAGGGGAAAAAGAATCAGATCGCAAATGTTGGTGAAAATCAGTAAAATAAAATGTATTTTGAACATCGCTAAAACTCATGGACTCGATGGGCCGAATGGCCTCCTTCTGTGCCATAATGAAGCTATGACTCAAGAAACAAGCAAGGGACTCTGTAAAGGACACGGTGTTGAGATACCGCTGCAAACGTGGGAGTCGAGACCAGAGTTAGTAAAACACAACTGCTTTATTCAACCTCATGGCAAAGAGGAACTGGAAAAGCCCGCGCATCCACTTAAATACTCCCCAGACAGGAAGTGCTCCCGGCAGCCTGTCCCTGCGGGAAACAAGTTGCTGGAGGAAAGGGCCCCCGGCTGGGGGCGTCTGCTTAAACTGTCCGTGCCGCCGTGAGCGGATTATGTCCAGTGGTGGCGTGTCGCCACAACGACACAATTATTTACATCGTTCACAGGCACAATTTTAATGGGGCTCACCAGCAGACACTCACAACCACCGGATATTTTTTTTAAATTCCGAGTAACCCGTGCTTATTGTTGTTGCTCCAGCCACATACCTGCCAGTATGATGGGGGGATACTAAAAAATGACAAGAGATTATGCCCAGGGAAACAGTTGCAACCTTGCTCTTAGTAAATAATGCTTTGGCTTGTGACCTAAGCCAGCCTTTGATGGATGACCTCAATCTTCAATGTGATGTGTGTGTCAGTGCACTGCGGTCCTTGTTTCATTCCTTACTCGGAATGGAAGACTAACAGTTGATGCAGTATAAAGAATACATCCTCCTCACAGCGGCACCTAATGAACGAATCCGAATTGCACAGCTTTCTCCCTCTAACTCTTGACTCCAGAGATGTGTGCCTGCCATCTGTTGTGTATGTACCTTTAAGAGAATAACTGGTCTCAGACTGCAGTACCGGCAGTGACCACCCCTGTATAAAAGGCGCTAGTAAGCCTCTGTAGTTTCAGTTTCCCGATTGACTCCTTTCAGTAAAGACTTGTTTTGTTCAACTCCTGCTGTCCGTGTCTCAATCATACACGGACATAATACTGGCGACGAGCAGATACGAACTTACCTACAATCTGCACCACCTCCTGGGACCCATTCCTGCAGCGAAGTGAGCAGAGGTCGAGGCCAGAAGGAAGAAAGAAGCAGTAGAAACGGGCATCGACCGTGGGCATCCGCCCCTGTGTTAGCGGAGTTGAAGATTGCTAGAGAAGCTGTCGAAAGCGGGGCCTGGTTCCTGTCGACGGTGCTTCAGCTAATCGGGCTGGTGGCAGGTAGTACACTGATCCTTCCTGGGCTGCGGCGGTCGCGAACTCGAGCGGGTGGCTTGCAACGGGGCCGAGCAGCGTTGTCGGGAAGAGGAGAGAGAGAGGGTGGAGCACACAGGGCGCGGCCGGTGCTACGAAGCCGGGCTGCGTATAGACCCGAGAAGAGGGAGGCAAGAGTCCCACAGGCTTGTTCCACGATGGGAAAATAACATAAAAAAGAAATATTAAACGCGCAGGAAGCCGCGAGGAGCTGCAGGTTGCAACGGAAACCGCGGAAAGCAGCGCTAGCAACAGCGGGGAAGAAGGCAAAAGCGCGGGAGGCGCCATCTTAATCAGCGGGGAAGAAGGCAAAGCACGGGAGGCGCCATTTTGTTAAATCAGGGAAGAAGGCAAAGCGCGGGAGGCGCCATTTTAGATTTTCAAGATGCCGAAGACTGGCTGTATCACTGCCTTTGATAATACAATAGAGGACTGGACCACGTATGTGGAAAGAGTCAACGTATATTGCGAGGCAAACGAAATAGCCGATGAGAAAAAGGCATCGATATTGCTAAACTTAATGTGCGCTAGAACGTACGGCCTATTGCGGGACCTGATTACGCCAGCCAAACCGAAGGCGAAGAGTTTTAACGAAATTGTTGCTGTCCTACAGGAACACCTAAACCCTGCACCGCTGTTGATAGCCGAAAGATTTAAATTCCACAGGAGAACTCAGCAGAAAGATGAGAGCAATGCTGAGTACCTTACGGAACTATGCAAGCTATCAAAGCACTGCCAGTTCGGAGCAGGACTGGCAGATACACTACGGGACAAATTTGTCTGTGGACTCCTGAGTGAAGGAACACAGAAGAAGTTACTCTCAGAGAAAGAGCTGACGCTAGATAAGGCTTTCAGCATGGCAGTATCGTACTAAGCAGCAGCCAGGGGAGCTGCGGAAATTCAACAAAAGCCACAGGAATATGGCACGGGGATTTGCAAAATGTTATCGCTGCGACAGAACTAACCATGGCCAGAAGGACTGCTGGTCCAAGGACAAAATATGCAGGCAATACGGAAAGATGGGACACATTGCACGAGTTTGCAGGTCTGGGAAGAAGACCAGCGACAACAAAAAGGCTACTAAGGAACCGTACAAGAAAGTACAAAAGATGACGGAGAGTAGTTCCGAAGACCAGATGAGCGATAGTGAATCCGGGAACAGGAGACTAAGCTGTCTCAAACTTCACAATGTAATCGCAAAAGAGGATCACCGAACCATTTGGGTCACCCTCATGATAGCAGGGTCCCAAGTTAAAATGGAATTGGATACAGGATCAGCGCTAACCATCATGAATCGACGAGACTATGAGCGGCTATTCTCACACGTACCCTTGAGAGACATCCATCGTCTTGACAACATATACGGGGCAAAAAGTATACCCCAGAGGAAAAATAAGGGTGCCTGTCGAATACAACGGCAAGAAAATACGGAAATTGTATCTCTACATACTGCAAAATGGTGGACCACCATGATTGGGACGTGAATGGATCAGGAAGATAAGCTTAGATTGGCACTCCATTCATGCAATAACGGTGGACGGTAAAAAAGATGAAGACGTCACTCCTGGACGATTGTCAACAATCTTAGCTAACGCCAAAGAGGTATTTCAACAAGAACTGGGCACTCTTAAAGGCGTAACCGCCTCGATAAAAATAGAAGAGGATGCAATTCCCAAGTTTTTCAAAGCAAAACCGGTACCATATGCAATTCGCCCAGCCGTCGAGGCAGAGCTGGGGAATCTGGAGAAGGCAGGCGTGTTGTCTAAGGTCGACTGGAGCGAGAGGGCGACACCCATCGTTCCTGTCATGAAGAAAACGTTAAGCAATAAGTCTGAGGAGCCAAGGAAGGTTCGCATCTGTGGGGATTTCAAGGTGACGGTGAACCCAATCCTTCACACAGTACAATATCCTCTTCCAAGGATAGAAGACATCTTCGCCTCACTGTCTGGAGGGAAGCGTTTTACAAAAATTGACCTAGCACAAGCATATTTGCAGATGGAGGTTGAAGAATCCTCTAGGAAGTATCTCACGATAAACACTCACAAAGGTCTTTACCAGTATCATCGATTGGTATTCGGAGTAGCATCGGCTACGGCGATATGGCAAAGAGCGATGGAACAAGTCCTGCAAGGGATTCCGGGGACTCAGTGTTACTTGGACGATATCCTTGTGACAGGTGAAGATGAGAGTGAACACCTTAACAACCTAGAACAGGTGCTCACTAGACTACGGGAACATGGGCTATGAGCCAACCGCCCCAAGAGCGAGTTTTTTAAGAAACAGATATCGTATTGTGGCCACGTGATTGATGAAGAGGGGTTACATAAGTCCCCTGACAAAATTGAAGCGGTTGTTAAGGCCCCAGCGCCTGAAAATGTGTCGCAACTGAGGTAATTCCTCGGATTGGTGAATTACTACCATAAGTTTTTGCCGAATTTGTCGACAATCCTGCACCCACTGAGCGCCCTGCTACGAAGGGGAGTAGCATGGAAATGGAGCAATGACTGTAAGCGGGCCTTTCAGAAGAGTAAGGACTTAATCACTTCAAGAGAAGTATTGGCTCACTACAACCCAGCACTGCCGATCAGACTGGCGTGTGATGCGTCTCCCTACGGCATTGGGGCGGTACTGTCACATAAATTCCTTGATGGTTTAGAGAGGCCGATAGCTTTTGCGTCACGCTTGTTAACTTCTGCCGAGCATAACTACGCCCAGATTGACAGAGAGGCCCTCAGCCTAGTGTGGGGGGTGAAGAAGTTCAATCACTACCTGCACGGTCAAAAATTTACTCTACTAACCGATCATCAACCTCTTGTCTCCATTTTCAACCCTCAGAAGGGCGTACCGATAATGACAGCGCAACGGCTACAGAGGTGGTCCCTTTTCCTAGGGGCACACCAATATGACATCGAGTACAAAGGAACTAAACAGCATGGGAATGCTGATGGATTGTCACGCCTACCGTTGCCGACGGTGGAAGAAGACGACCTTGCAGTGGATCCAATGGAGTTATTCCACTCGACCATAGTCGAATGTCTCCCTGTGACGAATGCAAACATAGAAAAGGAAACACGGAATGACCCGACACTATCACGGGTCTATGATTTAACGGTGAAGTGATGGCCAGCACATGGCGAACCACTGCTGCCAGCATTCTCACCGAGAAGAGAACAGCTGTCAGTGTGGATCCAGAGTAGTAATTCCACCTAAGTTGACGGATTGAGTGCTCAATGAGCTTCATGAGGGTCATCTGGGTGGGGTAAAAATGATGGACTTAGCCAGCGCGTTTGTGTGGTGGCCGGGAATCGATAGAGAAATCGAAGAGATGACCAAAAGCTGTGCAGGATGCCAGAAGGTCCAAAACGCCCCATCACAAGCGCCTCTACATCCATGGGAGTGGCCCTCATCTCCATGGCAAAGGGTGCACATTGATTTTGCTGGCCCCTTCATGGACTCGATGTTTTTAATTGCGGTGGATGCACATTCAAAGTGGCCAGAGGTAATAAAAATGTCCTCAACCACCACGGAAAAAACTATCACAGTTTTACGAACCATATTCGCCAGGAATGGGCTGCCTGAACAGATTTGCTCTGACAATGGACCACAGTTTGTGTCTGAAGAGTTCCGGAGCTTCTTAAAGAACAATGGTGTTAAGCATTACACATCTGCCCCATATCATCCAGCCACTAATGGATTGGCCGAGAGGTTTTTTCAAACATTCAAGAAGGCTATCAAGGCAATGTGTAATGAAGATATACCCCTGCAACACAAGGCGGACAACTTCTTGTTTGCCTACCGGAATGCGACACATGCGGTTACCAACCAAACTCCAGCCATGATGTTCTTCAATCGAAGACTACGATGCCGCTTGGATTTGGTTAAGCCAAACGTCCGAAGAGATGTGGAGAACAGACAGTTTCAGAATATGAATGAAAGGCCAACCAGGAGTTTTAAGATAGGTCAACCAGTTTTGGCCCGGGACTACCGCACTGAGAAATGGCAGCCAGGAATGATTGTACACGGCAAGGACCTCTCATGTATACCGTGGACGTTGGAGAGAGCATTGTAAGACGCCATGCTGGTCAGATTCTAGAGTCACTGGAAAACGTCAACTCCACACCACGATCTGATACACCTGGTAATGAAATCGACGTACCAATTGCAGCTACCGCAGAATCGGTGATATTGGAAGCAGATGAACCAAACAACGACATTGATCCCGACTCAACCTTGCCAGAGGAACCTGATACCCCAAAGAGGCGTTATCCAGACAGAATCAGGAAGCCTCCTCAAAGACTGAACTTATAATTGCTTAAACTTAACCAATGTATCTAGCAACCGTAATTGTGATTGTAATTAGTTATCATTTAGTTGTTAAATGAATGTTATGTACTATTTATCTAAAAGGGGAGGAATTGTTGTGTATGTACCTTTAAGAGAATAACTGGTCTCAGACTGCAGTACCGGCAGTGACCACCCCTGTATAAAAGGCGCTAGTAAGCCTCTGTAGTTTCAGTTTCCCGATTGACTCCTTTCAGTAAAGACTTGTTTTGTTCAACTCCTGCTGTCCGTGTCTCAATCATACACGGACATAATACCATCCTTATGAGTTTAGCATGGATCATGCCGCTGTCAACATGCATGCTGCTGTCACTAATGTGATATACACACATCTCTCAACCTGAATTTTTGTAAGAAAATATTTTCCCTCTGAATTTTGGGAGTAAATCAATTTATACCAATTCACCACTTGGAAAAATCCAGGAATTTATCCGTGGAAATTGGTAAAAACTCATTTCAATGATCCCTCAAATTACAGCACAGAAAAGGGTCATTTGACCCATTGGGAGTAATCTTACCACCTCCCCTCCCCCCCGCCTGCTGGGAAGGACATTATAAAATGGGCAGCCCAACCCGACCCGACCCACCCACCCACTTGGGTTTTAACAGAGACGGGTTGGGGGGCGGGCAGCCAATCCACTCTCAGGAGATGGGTCAGTCACTAAAATAGTTTAAGGACGTGGCTTGCCTCAAATTAAAATGTTTGTTTTAACGCCTGCAGGCAGGGTTTCCCGGACCTCGTGAAATGCGACAGCTAAAGGGAGGCATAAAGGGCTGGATCCATCAGGTAAGTGCCTTTACAGCCCGGCTTGTGGGCCAGGAGGAGCAGCAGTGTTTCCCCGCCCCCACCCCCACTCCCACCCCGGCCCACCAAGCTTACCTCCACATGATCGGATCCCCCTGCAATCAGCAACGCCCCCCACTGCCACCCCCCCCCACCGATATCCAACTCCCGCCCAGCCCCCCACCGCCCCCCGGATATCCAACTCCCAACACCCACCCACCGCTTCCCACCGCCCCCCGGATATCCAACTCCCGCCCACCCCCCCACCACCCCCTCCGATATCCACCTCCCCACGATATCCACCTCACCCCCAATATCCAACTCCCGCCCACCCCTCCCCGCCACCTCCCCCCCGATATCCAACTCCCACCCACCTCCCCCGATATCCAACTCCAGCCCACTCCCGCACCGCTACCCGACATCCAACTCCCGCCCGCCCCCCCACCGCCACCCCCGATATCCAACTCCCGCCCACACCCACACCGCCCACCCGATATCCAGCTCCCGCCCAGCCCCCACCGCCCACCCGATATCGAACTCCCGCTCACCCCCCCACTGCCCCTCCATTATCCAAATCCCGCCCACTGCCCCTCCGATATCCAAATCCCGCCCACCCCCCCACCGCCCCCCCGATATCCAACTCCCGCCCGCCCGCCCTCCACTGCCCCCCCGATATCCAACTCCCGCCCACCCCCCCACTGCCCACCCAAAATCCAACTCCCACCCACCCCCCCACCGCCCCTCCGTTATCCAAATCCCGCCCACTGCCCCTCCGATATCCAAATCCCGCCCAGCCCCCCACCACCCCTCCGATATCCAAATCTCGCCCGCCCCCCCACCGCCCCTCCGTTATCCAAATCCCGCCCACCGCCCCTCCGATATCCAATTCCCGGCCACCCCCCCACCGCGCCCCCGGCATCCAACTACCGCCCACCCCCACACCACCCCTCCATTATCCAAACCCCGCCCACCACCCCTCCGATATCCAAATCCCGCCCACCCCCCCACCACCCCTCCGATATCCAAATCCCGCCCGCCCCCCCACCGCCCCTCTGTTATCCAAAACCCGCCCACCGCCCCTCCGATATCCAACTCCCGCCCACCCCCCCACCGCCCCTCCGATATCCAAATCCCGCCCACCCCCCTCCGATATCCAAATCCCGCCCACCCCCCCTCCGATGTCCACCTCCCCCCACCCCCCCACCGCCCCCCCGATATCCAACTCCCGCCCACCCCTCCACCGATATCCAAACCCCGCCCACACCCCACCACCCCCCGATATCCAACTCCCGCCCACCCAGCCCACCGCCCCCCTCCGATATCCACCTCCCCCCCACCCCACCACCACCACCCCCGATATGCACCTCCCATCCACCACCCCCCCCGATGTCCACCTCCCGTCCACCACCACACCGATATCCACCTCCCGCCCACCCCCCTGATATCCAACTCCCACCCACCCCTCCCCCGGCCACCTCCCCCCCAATATCCAACTCCCACCCACCTCCCCCCGATATCCAACTCCAGCCCACCCCCCCACCGCCCCCGATATCAAACTCCCACCCACCCCCCACCGCCCCCCCGATATCCAACTCACGCCCACCACTCACCGCCCCCCGATATCCAACTCCCACCTCTTATGTTCATTAATAAATAGACATTCTTATTATGAACACAGCGAGCTTTTGCTAGACACTTTTATTGAGCACATTTGGACTAGGTACAGTATCTGTAGAGGCTTCCATCTTGACTGATGCCTTGTGGGTAGCATAGTGCCTCATGGGTAATGTAGTCTTAATATACATACAGCTGGGTAGTGTAGTCTTATACATACAGCTATATACAGCTCTACACAGCTCTATGGCTCCACCTAGTGTCCACTATAGAATGACATGTTATTGATCATTACATCCCCCTTTCTTTGAGGTTTAACAAAATCAATATCAATCAACTTTCAAGAAAACAATAAAGATAATATCAGTAACACTTTTGTTAGTGCTCTATAAACATAAACATTTTCAAAACAGTCAACACATTTTCAAAGCTTTACATTGTACTCAAAGGTTAAGTCTATCAGGCTTTTTTACTTCACGTGTGGATCTTTTCAACACGGGTAAGTCTGATGTGTCTTCATGAGATTGTTCTGGCGGTGAATGACAAGATGCAGTTGCGGTATTGTCATCGATCTGCTCTTGTTTAGATCGAGGTCTCCTTGCGATCTTTGTTCGGAGAGGGTTTCAGTGTTTCCTTCACTCTTCATGCCATAACTCTCAATGTAGTCAATGCACTCTCGAAAAACTGCTGGCAGCTGGATCCCATCATACAGCATAGTCCTCTCAGCAGCCTCGACTAATGGAACACCAAAGATTGGCCTGAGGGAAGAAGGAGTATCCACCAGAACTGCTTCCTGCTCTGGTGCAGGCTTCTTCTTTTTCTTTTTCTCTTTCCACTGCTTAACAACATCTGCTGCGGTTATATCTTTGGACGTTTTCTCCTTGTGTTTTTCCTCTTTTTGCTTTTCTTCCTTTGGCTTCTCTTTGACCTTAAAGTCTTTTTTTTTCTTCTTGGATAAACTAGGCTTTTTGAAGACATGGATACCATTTGGCCTTTTCATCCTGAGTCATCTGGTCTGCTTATGGCACAGTTTATACGGTTGACTCTCTGGACCAGTTCTAAGTCTTCACAAGCTTTGTCACCTAGTAGAGAATCAAGCCCTTCAGCCACAACAGAAAACATGGCATGATGCACTTTGTCTTTGACTGTCACTTTAAGTCTGCATACACCTAAGCTATCTATTTTCTGTCCATTATAATTCTTCAGTAGTACTGACTTTTTTTGTATTTTGGACTTTTCTTTCATATTGTTAATGTCACTCATACTGATTAAGTTTGCTTTTGCCCCAGTGTCTAGTTTCAAGGTAACGAATATTCTGCCCTCGCAGTGCGTTCCTATGCAGAGCTAGACAGGTAGCTAACAACTTGATATCATCCCATAAAAATCACAAGGCTTGACTTTTCTTGTAAAACTTTACTGAAAGATTCTTATTGTGAAACTGAAATACAATACAGAAATGCAAGCGCATAACTGATATGCATACACAAATTTAGGTACGCCTGAGCAACACAGTACATTTGGCATGTAACTTACCAAAACATGTGGAAACACAGCTTACTGTGAATATACATTTAGCAAACTGGAAGGCATTCTCTTTAAATTAGCCCTGTACATAGTGCATCAAAATACAGCTACAAGTTAACCAGCTAGACAGCGAGCGAGCACTTCACGGCTAGCTGTGTAAGTTTGCTTACAAAGAAAAGTTACAAACTAAACATTTTCTGCAAAATATAGTGTACACTAATCATTTATAACATTCTCAAGTACTTACAGACAAATAGTATCCAAGGCTCAAGCGTGGCTACAATATAACTTCCCAGACCATGTGCGGCTGTAGGTCTGTGATATACAGTAGTTTACTTTACTGCGCTTTACTGCACTTTACTGCGCTTTTACTGCAGTTGCTAGGTACCAAATAGCCACTAGGTCGCGGCACACAATGGGAATCAACCCAAATTACTCAAACCCCTGAATTAACTGGAAACTAACATAAATTCCTAAAGAAAGACAGCACACTCCCCGCTTGGTACAATTCCATTGTACCACTACAGATACAAAATAAACCTAAAGAAAATGTCCTTTGGCTGCAAACATACTCAGAATCCTTTCTCTAGCTTTCTTCAGAAAGGAGGACTACAATCTCTGAGACTGGCCTCAGAAACACTTTGACAGTCCCCTCCTTGACAATCTTCACCTCCACCTTGCGGACCCTCTTGTCCCTGCTCGGCAGAGTTTTGACAATCAGTCTCACTGGCCATTCATTTCTGTGTGCTTGGCTGTCATTCAGCAAGACAACATCTCCCACTTTGACATTTGGCTTGTCTTCTGTCCATTTCCTACGGCTCTGTAGGGTGGACAAATACTCTCCTCTCCATCTCTTCCAAAAAGTGTCTGCAAGACACTGGACTTGCTTCCACTGCTTCCCGTGCAGCTCAGCCATGTCGAAGTTTCCAGAGGGGGCTGAAATAGCACTCATCTTTTGAGTCAGGAGCATCGCTGGGGTGAGGACTGCAGGCATGTCTGGGTCGGTGGACACTGGCACCAGGGTTCTCCTGAGTGAGCAGAGGCACTTCATAGCTTGTTCCCTGTTACTCGGAAGACGGTGTCTAGGAGAGTGAAATGGTAAGGGTGCCACCCAGCTGTGTCCATCGTCCTGGTAAACCTCCTCATCCATGATGGTTAGGAAAGCTTTGTCGTCCATGGATAGTGCTGGCTTGTCATCATCCTTGGACCTTTCAAACACTGAGCATCCTAGGCTGTCTGTGCTCACAGTGGGGCATGCCTCTTCCTCACAGGCAGAGGAGGTTGACCTATGATGCTGCGTCATGTCATCGTAGTCTTCCTTTACCTGGATCCTGTTTGGGCATGGGCTGAGACAGGATGTGCGACCGTTGTGCAACACGTTTGCTTTATAGACGTTGACATCTGCTGGTTTGTGGACTGTTCCCAGGCAAACTCCACCCACGAGGACCCATCCCAGGTCAAGCCGCTGCGCATAAGGAGCATTGTGGGGCCCGTTGATTTGCTCACGCACCTTGTGCACCCTTAAGATGTCTCTTCCCAAGAGCAGGAGGATTGGAGCGTCCGGGTCCACAACTGGAATCTTGTTGGCAACTGACTGTAGGTGGGTCTGATGGCGTGCGACCTCTGGGGAGGGAATTTCCATCCTATCATCTGGCATCATGTCACACTTAATTAAGGTGGGGAGGGGAAGCTGTAGTTTCCCATCCATGGACTCGATCATGAAGTTGCCAACTCTCCTACCCGTAGTCTCTGTTGTCCCTGAACAGGTTTTTAGCGTGTACAGAGCTGCGCTGGCCTTGACTTCAAAGAGATTGAAGAATTCTGTCTTCGCTAGAGATTTGTTACTTTGCTCATCAAGCACTGCGTACATCTTGATTGCCTTCTCCTTTCTCCCTGCAGGATATGCTTTAACCAAGCAGATTTTGGAGCATGAGCGTGGGCTGCTTGCATTTCCACAAACCTCTGTATACTTGGAGGTGACTGAAGAAGATGTGCTTTCGCTTTGCTCCCCGCTATCCTCTTTGTCAACCGCAGCACTCTCGGTGGTTGAAGGAGGAGGACCTGGATGCAGGGCTGCGATGTGTTTTTCACTGTTGCACTCGAAGCACTTGATTGTCGCCTTGCAGTCTATTGCCATGTGCATAGTCGACCCACAACACCTGATGCAGATGCGATTCTCTTTCAGGTATGATTTGCGCTCATCAATAGGCTTGTCTCTAAAGCTTCGACACTTTTTGAGTGGGTGGGGCTTCTTGTGTATTGGACACTGACGATCTGGGTCATCCACTTTATTCCCAGCAGAACTGGATAGGTTGACTGAGGGTTCGGCTGGAACATCTGTTTTGTGCATGCTCACAGAGGCTTTATTGCTGTACTTTGTGGGTTTCTCTGTTCTCGAAGGAGCGTAACTGCTGGAGGTGGAGAAAGTGAAACTTGGATCATTCCTCACCTTTGCCTGTTGTTGGACGAACCTGGAGAAGAGAGAGAAGGGGGGAAATGCCACTCCATTGTCCTCCTTGTACTTGGATCCCTTAGCTATCCATTTCTCTTGAAGGTTGTAGGGGAGCTTTTCCACTATTGGGTTTACCCCACGAGCTGTATCCAAATACGAGAGGCCTGTCAGGTAACCTTTTCCCTTAGCACATTCCAGTTCGAGGAGAATGTCACCCAGTTCTCGGAGCTCGACATTATCTTTGTTGGTTAGCTTCGGAAAGTCCTCAATCTTTTTGAGCAGTGCGTGTTCAATGACTTCTGGTGTCCCATAACAGTCTTCGAGACGTTGCCAAACCAGGTTGAGGCCTGCTGTGGGATTGCGGACGTGCACTGAGCGAATTCTCTTCGCCTGTTCTGACGACTCAGCTCCGAGCCACTTTGTCATCAAATCTAGTTCTTCTCTGGCTGACAGATTCAAGTCCTTGGTGGTACTCAGGAAGGACGCTTTCCATGACCAATAATTTTCAGGACGGTCATCAAATTCTAGAAGACCTGAACTTAACAATTCTCGGCGGATGAGGTACCTAGCGAGGTCTTGTGCACCTTGTGGCTCGGGTGAGGACTGCTTCGCTGGATTGGCCGAGTGCTGTGGAGGTCTCTGCAGGTAAGTCTTACTTGTTTCTTCTCTTTTAAGCTCAGTGTCTCCGAAAACAGGCTGCTTGTTACTGTGGTGAGTAGCTGGTTCTGCGTCGAGATACCTGGATATTTCCTTGAAGAACAATTTGGAGTGTTGTTGGACATACTCACTTGTACGTTGCACTGGACTGAGGGGCTGTTCTAGAACATATGCTTCATGGCTGTGCTCCCCGCCTTCGTTCTCCTCACCTTCTTCATAAGCTGCAGCTTCAGCTTCAGCCGCAGCGGCAGCTCTCTGGCTTTGGAGAATGTGGAGACTGGCGTCGAGGTCAGCTCTCCGCTTCGTAAAGTCAGCTCTCTGCTTCATCACACTAGCTTCTTTTTCAGCGAAGGACAATTGAGCCTGGGCAGCTTTTGCCTTGGCACGTGCTTTGGCAGCTGCAGAAGCTGTCGATGACGATGGTCTGCTGGACCGCCGAGATGATCTAGAGGATGCTTTAGAGGACTGTGACTTGGCATCATTTGCTCGGAGAGGCTCATGCTTCTCGGTTGTCTGGTCGACGTCCTCTATGGTATATTGTCTTCCTGAGCATAGACTCATGGTAGCTGAGTGGTATCTTCTTGTGCTTGAGCCCGCTGTGCTGTTGTCTTTTCACTATTCTGCCCGCGAAGCGCGTTCCTGTGCAGAGCTAGACAGGTAGCTAACAACTTGATATCTTCCCGTAAAAATCACAAGGCTTGACTTTTCTTGTAAAACTTTACTGAAAGATTCTTATTGTGAAACTGAAATACAATACAGAAATGGAAGCACACATTAGTATACAAGCACATAACTGATATGCATACACAAATTTAGGTACGCCTGAGCAACACAGTACATGTGGCATGTAACTTACCAAAACACGTGGAAACACAGCTTACTGTGAATGTACATTTAGCAAACTGGAAGGCATTCTCTTTAAATTAGCCCTGTACATAGTGCATCAAAATACAGCTACTAGTTAACCAGCTAGACAGAGAGTGAGCACTTCATGGCTAGCTGTGTAAGTTTGCTTACAAAGAAAAGTTACAAACTAAACATTTTCTGCAAAATATAGTGTACACTTATCATCTATAACATTCTCAAGTACTTACAGACAAATAGTATCCAAGGCTCAAGCGTGGCTACAATATAACTTCCCAGACCATGTGTGGCTGTAGGTCTGTGATATACAGTAGTTTACTTTACTGCGCTTTACTGCACTTTACTGCACTTTTACTGCAGTTGCTAGGTACCAAATATCCACTAGGTGGCAGCACACAATGGGAATTGACCCAAATTACTCAAACCCCTGAATTAACTGGAAACTAACATAAATTCCTAAAGAAAGACAGCACAACTAATGCTCCATTTACCTGCAGTGGGATCATCCATTTGTCCTCTTTTACTGCATTAACTTTATGTTCAGCATTGTCCATTTCTGAGGGCTGCACATTTTCTGTATCCTTTTTGATATTGTCACATGACACCATTCCTACAAAAACTGTCTCACTTAAATCAGTGTCCTCAATTACATTAACTCGTTGCCCTTTCCTAGTTTTTACTTTTGAAAAGCATTGTTTGGCAAAGTGATTCTTTCCATTACACTTTGTGCACATTTTTCCAAACGCTGGGCATTGTCTTAACTGGTGTTTGTAACCACAGCGTTTACAATTAAAAATTTCATCCTCCGATTGCTTTTCATTTCTGTTCTGCCCACGTTTCTTCCCCTTGTAGGACACAGCACCGACAGCAGCATTATCACTCATTACAATCACATCATTATTGATTTCACTGAAAGTCTTCGCGTGCTTTCGAGCTAGCTCGCTGGCTTGGCATAATTTCACCGCATTTTCCAAATTTAGTTTGGTTTCTCTCAACAGGCGTTCCCTGACTTTTTTATCATGAATACCAAACACAATCTGGTCACGAATCATGGATGCTTTGAGCTCAGAGAAATTACATGTCTGTGCTTTCAGTTTCAGATCAGTTATAAAGCTATCAAAAGTCTCATTTTGCTGCTGTGTCCGAGAACAGAAGATGTATCTTTCATAGGTCTCATTCTTTTTGGGAGAGCAATGTGCATCAAATTTTTTTAGCACATCTTCTAATTTTTCTCTGTTCTCCTCTGGATTAAATACAAATGTATTAAATACCTCTATCGCCTGTGGGCCTGCAACCGTAAGCAGCAATGCTATCTTCCTTGCGTCTGGCTTCGTACCGAATCCGATGGCTGCAATGTAGAGTTTGAATTGTTGTTTAAGAGTCTGCCAATTGTAGTCGATGTTTCCTGTGAGTTTCAAACGCTCTGGTGGCTTCAAATTCTCCATGTCGCTTTTCACAATTTTCAGCAGATCTTCACCATCCTGGTACCATCTTATGTTCATTAATAAATAGACATTCTTATTATGAACACAGCTAGCTTTTGCTAGACACTTTTATTGAGCACATGTGGACTAGGTACAGTATCTGTAGAGGCTTCCATCTTGACTGTTGCCTCGTGGGTAGCCTAGTGCCTCATGGGTAATGTAGTCTTAATATACATACAGCTGGGTAGTGTAGTCTTATACATACAGCTAGAAGAACATAAGAACATAAGAAATAGGAGCAGGAGTAGGCCAATTGGCCCCTCGAGCCTGCTCCGCAACTCAATAAGATCATGGCTGATCTGATCCTAACCGCCAATCCACTATCACAGAACCATCTCCTGAATCTAACAGAATTAGACACATGAAATAGGAGCAGGATCAGGCTACACGGCCCCTGGGCCTGCTCCGCTATGCACAGGGCCATGACCGATCCGAACCTGGACTCATGTCCAAATTCCTGCCCGCTCCCCGTAACCCTTAATTCCATTTACTTCTAGGAAACTGTCTATTTCTGTTTTAAATTTATGTAATGATGTATCTTCTACAGCTTTTTGGGGCAGCATATTCCATGGACCTACCACCCTCTGAGTGAAGTAGTTCCTCCTCATCTCAGTTTTGAAAGAGCAGCCCCTTATTCTAAGACTATGCCCCCTAGTTCTAGTTTCACCCATCATCAGGAACATCTTCCCCGCATCCACCCGATCCAACCCCTTCACAATCTTATATGTTTCAATAAGATCGCCTCTCATTCTTCTGAACTCCAATGAGTAGAGTCCCAATCTACTCAACCTCTCCTCATATGTCCATCCCCTCATCCCCGGGATTAACCGAGTGAACCTTCTTTGTACTGACTCGAGAGCAAGTATGTCCTTTCTTAAGTATGGACACCAAAACTGTACGCAGTATTCCAGGTGCGGTCTCACCAATACCTTGTACAACTGAAGAAATACCTCCCTATTTTTATATTCTATCCCCCTAGCAATGAAAGCCAACATCCCATTGGCCTTCTTAATCACTTGCTGCACCTGCATACTAACCTTTTGAGTTTCATGCACCAGGACCCCCAGATCCCTTTGTACTTCAGTACTTTCCAGTTTCTTGCCATTAAGATAATAACTTGCTCTGCGATTTTTCCTGCCAAAGTGCATAACCTCACACTTTCCAGTATTGTATTCCATCTGCCAAATCTCTGCCCACTTACTTAGCCTGTCGATGTCCCCTTGCAGGTTTTTTATGTCCTCACTCACTACTTTCCCTCCCATCTTAGTATCATCTGCAAACTTTGATATGTTACACTCGGTCCCCTCCTCCAAATCATTAATATAGATTGTAAAGAGTTGGGGACCCAGCACTGACCCCTGCGGAACACCACTAGTTACTGATTGCCAGTCTGAGAATGAACCATTTATCCCAACTCTCTGCCTTCTGTTAGATAGCCAATCCTCTATCCATGCCAGAATATTACCCCCAATCCCGTGATTTTTTATCTTAAGCAATAATCTTTTGTGTGGCACCTTGTCAAATGCCTTTTGGAAGTCTAAATACACTACGTCCACTGGTTCCCCTTTATCCACCCTATACGTTACTTCCTCAAAGAACTCCAGCAAATTTGTCAAACATGACTTCCCCTTCATAAAACCATGCTGACTTTGTCCTATTAAATTATGATTATCCAAATGTCCTGTTACTGTCTCCTTAATAATGGACTCCAAAATTTTACCTACCACAGATGTTAGGCTAACCGGTCTATAGTTTCCAGCCTTCTGTCTACTGCCCTTTTTAAATAAGGGTGTTATATTAGCAGTTTTCCAGTCTGCCGGGACCTTTGCCGAGTCCAGGGAGTTTTGGAAAATTATTACCAATGCATCCACAATCCCTACCGCCACTTCCCGCAAGACCCTAGGATGTAAGCCATCAGGTCCAGGTGATTTATTCGCCTTGAGTCCCATTATTTTACCGAGTACCACTTCCTTAGTGATTTTGATCGTGTTTAGCTCCTCCCCCCCTATAGCCCCCTGTTTGTCCAGTGTTGGAATATTCTTAGTGTCTTCTACTGTAAAGACTGATACAAAATATTCATTCAGTGTTTTTGCCATCTCCATATTTCCCACCAATAATTTCCCGGTCTCATCCTCTAAGGGACCAACTTTTACTTTAGCCACCCTTTTTCTTTTTATATAACTATAAAAACTCTTACTATCTGTTTTTATATTTTTTGCTAATTTACTTTCATAATCTATCTTCCCTTTCTTAATCAATCTTTTTGTTATTTTTTGCTGTCTTTTAAAGTTTTCCCAATCCTCTATCCTCCCACTAGATTTGGCTACCTTATATGCCCTTGTTTTTAGTTGAATACTACCCTTAATTTCTTTACTTAGCCACGGATGGCTGTCTTTTCTTTTACACCCTTTTCTTCTCAGTGGAATATATATTTTTTGGAAGTTGTAAAATAACTCCTTAAATGTACACCACTGATCATGTATCATCTTACCCTTTAATCTATTTTCCCAATCCACTCTACTCAATTCCGCTCTCATACCTTCATAGTCTCCTTTATTCAAGCTTAGCACGCTTGTTTGAGATCCAACCTTCTCACCCTCTAATTGAATATGGAATTCAACCATGTTATGGTCACTCATTCCAAGGGGATCCTTTACTAGGACATTTTTAATTAATCCTGTCGCGTTGGCAGCACGGTGGCATAGTGGTTAGCACTGTTGCCTCACAGCGCCAGAGACCCGGGTTCGAATCCGGCCTCGGGTGACTGTATGTGTGGAGTTTGCACATTCTCCCCGTGTTTGCATGGGTTTCCTCCGGGTGCTCCGGTTTCCTCCCACAGTCCAAAGATGTGCGGGTTAAGTTGATTGGCTATGATAAATTGACCCTTAGTGTTAGGGGGATTAAATACGTGGGGTTACGGGGATAGGGTGGGATATGTGTCGGTGCAGGCTCGATGGGCCGAAATGGCCTCTATCTGCATTGTGGGGTTTCTGTGATTCTGTTACACAGGACCAGATCTAAGGTTGCTTGCCCCCTCATCGGTTCAGTTACATACTGCTCAAGAAACCCATCCCTAATACACTCAATGAACTCATCCTCAAGGCAGCCCTGCCCAATTTGATTTGTCCAATTAATATGATAGTTAAAATCCCCCATAATTATAGATGTTCCCTTATTACAAGCCTCAACTATTTCCTGATTGATACTCCGTCCAACAGAGTTGCCACTGTTCGGAGGCCTATAGACTACACCCGCTAGTGTTTTTTTCCCCTTATTATTCCTTACCTCCACCCAAACTGTTTCATTATCCTGATCTTTTGACCCAATATCATTTCTCTGTATTACAGTGATTCCTTCCTTTATTAACATAGCCACCCCACCTCCCCTTCCTTCCTGCCTGTCCTTCCTGATCGTTAAATAACCTGGTATGTTTAATTCCCAGGCATTGTCACCCTGCAGCCATGTTTCTGTAATGGCCACAAGATCATACCCATATGTCGTTATTTGTGCCATTAACTCATCTATTTTGTTACGAATGCTACGCGCATTCAGATAGAGAACTTTCAAAGATGTTTTGTGACACTTAGTTCCTGCTTTTGCCCTTTTTATTACTTTACCTTTTACTCCATACCTTCTGCCCCTTCCTGACACGCTCTGGTTTTTAATTTCCCCACTGCTACCTAAGTCTATGACCTTCACTGTTGTCATTTTTATTATTTGCTCTCTAGGAATCTCCCCCCCACTAGTTAGTTTAAAGCCCTCTCTACAGCCCTAGTTATATGATCCGCCAGGACTCTAGTCCCAGCACTGGCCAAGTGAAGCCCGTCCCAACGGAACAGCTCCCTCCTGCCCCAGTACTGGTGCCAGTGTCCCAGGAAGCAAAACCCATTTCTCCCACACCAGTCTTTGAGCCACGCATTTAACTCTCGAATTTTATTTGTCCTAGCCAAATTCGCTCGTGGCTCAGGTAATAATCCAGAGATTATTACCCTTGTGGTTCTGCTTTTTAATTTGGCCCCTAGCTGCTCAAACTCCCTCAGCAGAACCTCCTTCCTTGTCCTATCTATGTCGTTGGTACCAACATGGAACATGACAACTGGATCCTCCCCCTCCCACTCCAAGTTTCTCTCCAGTCCAGAGGAGATGTCCTTAACCCTGGCAGGCAACACAGCCTTCGGGACTCTCGTTCTCGGCTGCAAAGAACTCTATCTATCCCCCTAATGATACTATCCCCTACCATTACAACATTTCTTTTAACTCCCCCCACTTGAATGGCCCCCTGCTCCACGGTGCTGTGGCCAGGTTGCTCATCCTCCCTGCAGTCCCTGCTCCTGTCCCCACAGGGAGTAAGAGCCTCGAACCTGTTGGCAAGTGCAAGGGCTGCGGCTCCTCCAACACTACCTCCTGGATCCCCGTACCTGCCTCTCTTCTAGTCACACCATCCTGACCCTGGCCACGGACTACATCTGAATTAATTAATCTAATTGGTGTGACTACCTCGTGATACACAGAGTCCAGGTAACTCTCCCCCTCCCTGATGTGTCTCAGTGTTTGAAGCTCGGACTCCAGCTCTTCAACACGGAGCCGGAGTTCTTCGAGCAGCCAACACTTACTGCAAATGTGATCACTGTGAGCATCAATGGTGTTCACCAGCTCCCACATATTGCAGCAGCAACACATCGCCTGATCTCCCATTCTATGTAATTAATTAAATTTATTATTATTCTTAAATATCCTCTGCCCCAATTCTAGATGGTGAATATCACACCTTAGAAACTATAAACCAAAGAGATTTAAGCTTAAAAGGGAGAAATACTTACCAACCAATCACTTACCCGCTTTCTGGTGACGTCACGCTTGGATTACTTTTTACCTCTCTCCTTCCAGACTGGAGACTGGTAAACCTTACCTGGGTCTCTGGGACTTTTATAGCCCCGCTCTGCCGCTCGAGATTCCCGCCGACGGTGTGAGGCCTTACCTGGGTCTCTGGGGCTTTTATAGCCCCGCTCTGCCGCTCGAGATTCCCGCCGACACTGTGAGGCCTTACCTGGGTCTCTGGGGCTTTTATAGCCCCGCTCTGCCGCTCGAGATTCCCGCCGACGCTGTGAGGCCTTACCTGGGTCTCTGGGGCTTTTATAGCCCCGCTCTGCCGCTCGAGATTCCCGCCGACGCTGTGAGGCCTTACCTGGGTCGCTGGGACTTTTATAGCCCCACTCTGCCGCTCGAGATTCCCGCCGACGCTGTGAGGCCTTACCTGGGTCTCTGGGGCTTTTATAGCCCCGCTCTGCCGCTCAGGATTCCCGCCGACGCTGTGAGGCCTTACCTGGGTCTCTGGGGCTTTTATAGCCCCGCTCTGCCGCTCGAGATTCCCGCCGACGCTGTGAGGCCTTACCTGGGTCTCTGGGGCTTTTATAGCCCCGCTCTGCCGCTCGAGATTCCCGCCGACGCTGTGAGGCCTTACCTGGGTCTCTGGGGCTTTTATAGCCCCGCTCTGCCGCTCGAGATTCCCGCCGACGCTGTGAGGCCTTACCTGGGTCTCTGGGGCTTTTATAGCCCCGCTCTGCCGCTCGAGATTCCCGCCGACGCTGTGAGGCCTTACCTGGGTCTCTGGGACTTTTATAGCCCCACTCTGCCGCTCGAGATTCCCGCCGACGCTGTGAGGCCTTACCTGGGTCTCTGGGGCTTTTATAGCCCCGCTCTGCCGCTCAGGATTCCCGCCGACGCTGTGAGGCCTTACCTGGGTCTCTGGGGCTTTTATAGCCCCGCTCTGCCGCTCGAGATTCCCGCCGACGCTGTGAGGCCTTACCTGGGTCTCTGGGGCTTTTATAGCCCCGCTCTGCCGCTCGAGATTCCCGCCGACGCTGTGAGGCCTTACCTGGGTCTCTGGGGCTTTTATAGCCCCGCTCTGCCGCTCGAGATTCCCGCCAATGCTCTACACAGCTCTACGGCTCCACCAAGTGTCCACTATAGAATGACATGTTATTGATCATTACACCGCCCACCCCCCCACTGCCCACCCGATATCCAACTCCTGCCCAACCCCCACCGCCCACCCGATATCCAACTCCCGCCCACCCCCCCACCGCCCCTCCGTTATCCAAATCCCGCCCGCCGATCCTCCGATATCCAAATCCCACCCACCCCCCCACCGCCACTCCGATATCCAAATCCCGCCCGCCCCCCCACCGTCACTCCGATATCCAAATCCCGCCCGCCCCCCCACCGCCCCTCCGTTATCCAAATCCCGCCCACAGCCCCTCCGATATCCAAATCCTGCCCACCCCCCCACCGCCCCTCCGTTATCCAAATCCCGCCCACAGCCCCTCTGATATCCAACACCCGCCCACCCCCCCACTGCCCCCCGATATGCAACTCCCTCCCACCCCTCCCCCGATATCCAAACCCCGCCCACCCCCCACCGCCCCCCCGATATCCAACTCCCGCCCACCCCCCCACTGCCCCCCGATATCCAACTCCCTCCCACCCCCCCCCGATATCCAAGCCCCGCCCACCCCCCACCGCCCCCCGATATCCAACTCCCGCCCACCCCTCCCCCGATATCCAACTCCCGCCCACCCCCCCACACCCCACCACCCCTCCCCCCTCCACCTCCCCCCGCCACCGATATCTGACTCCCACCCACCCCTCACCCCCCATGCTGGACTTACCTCTGTTTCACACCTCGACTGACTTCCCACCCAACAGCCAGTCAGGCTGTCAATCTGGCTGGCTGCAGCCGGGAAACATGTTGAAAAAATTTGGCAGGACCTGTGGGAATCTGTTACTTCTGGATTTCCCAGCCACAAATCCTCCAAACACGCTTCCTTCCCGCCTCACAGTTACCATCAGGGCCATTATATAATTGCCAGTGCTGGTTCATTAGCTGGAGCTGTCTGCTCTATTCCATGTCCTTCCCTGTAATCTTTTATATTCTTCCTTTACAAATATTTATCTCTTGAATTACATTGTAGTTGCTGCCTTTACTTGTGTTAAAGCACTCCATGCTCTAATAATGGGTGAAAAAGAATTCTTGCAGCTTCCCCCTTCAGTGTTGTGGTAAGAGTCTACACAATCTTCTTACCAATTCACTAACCAGTGGAAACAATCTTTCACTATTTACCCCCGAAAACCTTTCATAATTTTGAAATCCTCCAGGAGATCCCCCATAACTTATTCTGTTCCAGTCAAAGGATTTATTGAGCCTTTCCTCATTACAATAACCTCGCATTCTTGGTATCGTTCTCGTGAATCTTCGCTGTACTCTTTCTATGCCTTTAAAATCCTTTCTGTAATGAATGCCTGGAACTCCACAGAATACTTCAACTCTGACCTAACCAATGTCTTGTACAAATTTAACATCACTTCCTTGCTTCAACTCAAAGAATCATTTTTGTCTTTTTTTCTTTCTGCACTCCCATCTTTAAAAACAACAACAATTTGTATTTGTATAGCTCTTTTAACATAATAAAACATCCCAAGGTACTTCACAGGAATGTTATAAAACAAAATTTGACACTGAGCCACATAAGGAGATATTAGAGCCAATGAGCAAAAGCTTGGTAAAAGATGTAATGATATCAGCAAATACTGATGTTATTTGCCTGTTTGATTATGATGCCTTACCAGCATGTTTGCATGTATTGATTACTTATGCCTGACCAGCAGAGGTCATGTGAGAGACAAGCAGTTGAGTTTAGTTTTACTTTCACTTTAGATGGATTTCTAGCATGGTGTCTCCTGTAATGCTGTATAAAGAGTTGAACAGACTTTAGATTAAAAGACATTGGGCTAAAAATTCGGTATCGCCGCGCCAGGTCTTTAGCGCCTGAAATTTAGCGCTCGCCCGGATTCCCGTAGGGCCCGCCTGAAATTCAGTTGCGGCGGCCCAAGACGGAGGCGGGCGCTATTGCAGGGTTTGGCCGCCTCGCTTGGGGCGATGAAAGTCAGTTTCAGGCGTCCAGCTGCCGCTGCGGCACCCGATGCGGTGCGGCAGGCGGGGGTACTGCAGGCCTCCTCCTTCTCGTAAGGAGGAGCTGCCTGCAGCCATGAGATCGCCGCTGGATTCCCCCGGCAAATGAGCCCGGCACCACGGAGAAGTGCCGGGCTCGCGGGAGTCAGACACCAATGCCGCGGGGGGGTGGTGCAGGAGTCCGGGGAGGGAGGTGCGGCCAGGCGGCCGCCGGGAAAGCGGCCGGCCGCCCCTCCACCTTTATGCGCCGGCCTCTCGGAGCTGCAAGGCACCGTTTTTCAAATGCTGTTTGCGGCCGGCGCGGGCGAGGCAGCCGCAACTGAATTTGGCGGTCAGCACGGAATCGCATTGGAACCGGGGCGCTGCACACACCGATGACGTCATCGGTGCCGGCGCAGCGCTACCGGCTAATGCCGATGTTAGGGACCAACTGAATTTTGGGCGCTAAAAAACTTCCGGCGCAAACCACTCTATAGCCAATAAGTGGGCACAAACGCGACTGAATTTCTAGGCCATTCTCTTTCATAAATGTCTCGTCATTGAACCCACAAAGAAATCAATACATGCTGTCAGAAGTGATTGAAAGAGATGAAGTGGAAAAATCTGAAGTTAAATCAGCTCTCCACATATTAGCAAGCCAAAAGAAAACATCGTTACTTACCATTAGAGAATAGCTAACGAAGTGGAAAAATGGAAGGTTTGCACCCACCGGCGAAGCTTCAGTTGAAAGGTAATGTGGCTGAAAACTGGAGGAGGTTCAAACAACGTTTGGAGTTGTATTTATCAGCAATCGGAGCTGACAAGAAAAGTGATAAAAAGAAATCGTCAGTGTTCTTACATGTCGTGGGTGATGAAGCGCTGGAGGTGTATAATAACTTCACATTCGCTGCTGATGGAGACAAAATGAAGCTAGATAAAATAATGGAACAGTTTGAGGCCTACTGCATACCTAAACGTAACGTGTCGTTTGAGAGGCACAGATTTTTCACATGTGTACAGAAAACGGGAGAGACTATTGATCAGTATGTGACTGAACTGAGAAGCCGAAGCAAAACATGTGAATTTGGGGGACTGACAGACTCGCTGATAAAAGACAGACTGGTGTGTGGTATTCCAGATAATGGTCTAAGGGAAAGACTGCTAAGAGAGCAAAATCTAGACCTGGGAAAAGCCATAGCACTGTGTAGGGCTACAGAGACTGTGCAGTTGCAGGCAAAGGAGCTGTTCAGTGACAGTAGCTGCAATGTGGATGCAGTGAGAATGAACGGATACAAACCGTTTAACAAAAAGAGCGCCAATGTGAAAGAAGAGGCATTGCCAGTGAACGAAAATGAAAGGGGCAATCGAAAGTCATGTAGTCGATGCGGTACACAGCATCCACCAAGAAAGTGTCCAGCATATGGTAAAACATGCAATAGTTGCAACAAAAACAACCATTATGCCCGTTGCTGCAAGAACCAAGCGCAACAAAGCAAGGTCCATGCAGTAGATGAAAGCGGGATAGAGGACTTCTATGTAGATGTTGTGTCTGAAAACAAAAAACAAAAAAGAGACTGGATGTTGACACTAAAAGTGAATGACATACATATTCCATTTAAATTGGATACTGGAGCACAAGTTAATGTGATATCAGAGACTGATTTTAAGAAAATTAGACCCAGACCAAAGATACATGGAATAAAAGTGAAAGTGACAGGATACTCAGGTACTAATGTACCAGTGAAAGGAAGATGCATTGTCAAAGTAACACACAAGGACAGAGAGCACACGCTAGCATTAATCGTGGTGCCAAAGGATGTGCAAGCCATACTAGGTTTAATAGCCTGTGAGAGACTGAACCTGGTAAAGAGAGTCCTCGTTGTGGAAAGCGAAGGAGAAACAGTCTATGATGAACTCATGAAAGAGTACAATGACTGATTTCAGGGTCTAGGCTGCCTTCCAGGAGAACACACGATCAGAGTAGATAAAAGTATGCCAGAAAAGTTCCATTTGCTCTTCAAAAGCAACTGAAGGCAGAGTTGGACAGGATGGAAAGCCTGAACGTGATTCAGAAGATAGATGAGCCTACTGAGTGGGTGAGTTCCCTCGTCGTTGTGGACAAAAAGAATGGAAAGCTCAGAATTTGCCTGGATCCAAGTGATCTAAACAGAGCAATAAAGAGAGAGCACTTCAAGCTTCCTACACGAGAGGAAATCATGTCACAGTTTGCAAATGCAAAGTATTTCAGCAAGTTAGATGCATCATCAGGATTTTGGCAGATGAAATTGGACGAGGCAAGTTCAAGACTGTGCACGTTCAACAGTCCATTTGGCAGATACAGATTCCTAAGGTTACCATTTGGCATTGCCTCAGCTCCTGAAGTGTATCACAAAACTATCCATATGATCTATGAGCACCTGGAGGGAGTTGATACATCAATGGATGACATCATAGTATGGGGAACCACGAGAACTGAGCATGACGAGAGACTGAAAAAAGTGCTGGCAGCAACAAGGAAAACAAACCTGAAACTGAATAGAGAGAACTGCCAGCTCGGGGTGACAGAACTGACATTCGTGGGAGATATCCTTAGCAGTGAGGGCATCAGACCTGATCCCAGAAAGGTGTCCGCCATTGAGAATATGCCAAAGCCACAATGCAAAAAGGACGTGCAGAGGTTTAATGGAATGATCAACTACATGGGTAAATTCATATCCAACCTCTCAGAAAAGATGGCGCCACTGAGAAGACTAACTGAAAAGAACATAGAATGGGAATGGAATCATGAGCATGAGAAGTCATGGAGCGATCTAAAGAAACTGCTCACAGAGGAACCAGTTCTGAGGTTTTATGACCCAGCGAGACCCATCAAGATATCATCAGATGCATCACAGAGTGGGCTCGGTGCCGGTCTTCTGCAAAAATATGACTACTGGCAACCTATTGCATATGCATCGCGCTCAATGACAGACGCGGAGACGCGATATGCTCAAATAGAAAAGGAGCTGTTCAGCATCACATACGCCTGTGAAAGATTTCACCAGTTTGTGGCAGGACAAGCAATCAGTGTAGAGACTGACCATAAGCCCTTGATTGCATTGTTCCAAAAGCCACTAAATAGCTGTCTACTTAGAATACAAAGAATGATGATCAGGCTGCAACGCTATACACTGAATGTTGCGTACACACCGGGTAAGCTGATGTATACAGCAGACACGTTGTCCAGAGCTGTTGACCCAAGTGAGCCCGCAAACACCACAATGGATGAAAAAGTGAACGCCTACGTGGACATGATCACAAGTGCACTGCCCATAGCAGATGCAAAAATGGAGCTCATAAAGACTGAGACAAACAAAGATGAAACAATGAGACGACTGAAGAAAAGCATCTTGGATGGATGGCCCAACATGAAGCAAGACTGCTCACCTGACATGGCAGAGTATTGGAACTGCAGGGCGGAACTATCAGTGGTTGAAGACATCATCTACAAAGGAAGTAAAATAGTTATCCCAAAGAGTCTGAGAAAAGAGATGCTAAAAAGGATCCATGGAGGACATCTGGGAATCGAAAAGTGTAAGAAAAGAGCACGAGAGTTGATGTACTGGCCACGAATCAACCAAGATGTGACAAATGAGGTGTCAAACTGCACAATATGCCTGAAATATCGAGCAAGCAATCCGGTAGAACCACTAAAGCCACACCCAGCACCAGACAGACCTTACCAGAAGGTAGGCGCTGACCTATTCGTATGTCAAGGGAAGGACTATCTTGTAGTCACAGACTATTACTCCCTGTATCCAGAGGTTTGTAGACTGTACACCACCACTGCAGATGCTGTGATAAGATGTATGAAAGCCATATTCTCCAGACATGGCGTGGCAAGCGAGGTCTTCACAGACAACGGACCCCAGTTTTACAATGCAAGTTTCCGACACTTTGCCAAAGAGTGGGACTTTGTCCACACAACGTCAAGTCCTCCCTATCCACAGTCCAATGGACTAGTGGAAAAATCGGTCCAGACAGTGAAAAGACTGATGTACAAGGCAAAAGACAGTGGAACTGACTTCGACCAGAGCATGCTTGTATATCGCACAACGCCGCTCGAGTGTGGTATGTCACCAGCCCAACTCCTTATGGGACGTCGGCTAAGGTCAAACCTACCCATCCCGGAGAACCTCCTGAAAACAAAAGAGGGGGAGAAAGTGAGGAAGTTCAAAGAACAACAGAAAGAAAAGCAAAAGTACTACTATGACAGAGGAACACAAAACCTACCTGAACTCCACACTGGTGACCAAGTAAGGTTCAAAGACAAAACAAACATATAGACTCAGAAGGGAACTGTCCTGAGTGAAGTTCAACCAAGATCATACACCATTCAGATGGATGGGGGTGCTGTTCTGCGAAGAAATCGTCGAGATCTTCTCAGGGGACCAGCCACAGCAGGTCAAAAGACTGATACTGTTGAACAACCTGATCACACAGCAGGTCAAAAGATTGATACTGTTGAACAACCTGATCACACAGCTGAGAAAAAATCATCTGAGGCAACAACTCAGATTCAAGGACAATCAATCAGAAAATCCTCAAGACACGTGAAGCCTCCTGAGAGTCTCATTGAGCAAATTTAAGGATTGTTGTTATAGAAGGAAGTAATGTTATCTTATTCTTTCTTCAAGTTCTAGTGTATTTACATATTTCATGTGAACACACAAAGCAAGGTTAAAAAACCTTGATCATGATAATGATAATGTAAGTTCATTAAGTGTTACAGTTAAAATGCAGAGTAATACAAAGAAAACATGTTGTTAGTTAAAAGTAAAATACTTTTGTTTTAAGAAAGGGAGATGTAATGATATCAGCAAATAGTGAGGTTATTTGCCTGATTGATTATGATGCCTTACCAGCATGTTTGCATGTATTGATTACTTATGCCTGACCAGCAGAGGTCATGTGAGAGACAAGCAGTTGAGTTTAGTTTCAGTTTCGTTCTAGATGGATCACTAGCATGATGTCTCCTTTAAATGCTGTTAAAAGAGTTGAACAGACTTTAGATTAAAAAGACATTCTCTTTCATAAATGTCTCGTCATTGAACCCACAAAGAAATCAATACAAAAGAGGTCAGTTCTACGGGGCGTCTTAAAGGAGGAGAGAGAGGTAGAGAGGTAGAGAGGTTTAGGGAGGGAATTCCAGAGCTAGGGGCCTTGTCAGCTGAAGGCACGGCCGCCAATGGTGGAGCGATTAAAATCGCGGATGCTCAAGAGGGCAGAATTGGAGGAGCGCAGATATCTCGGAGGGTTGTGGAGCTGGAGGAGGTTACAGAGATAGGGAGGGGCGAGGCCATGGAGGGATTTGAAAACAAGGATGTGAATTTTAAAATCGAGGCGTTGATTATTGGGAGCCAATGTAGGTCAGTGAGCACAGGGGAGATGGGCGAACGGGACTTGGTGCGAGTTAGGACACGGGCAGCAAAGTTGGTAGAATGTGGGAGGCCGGCCAGGCGTGCGTTGGAATAGTCCCGTCTAGAGGTAACAAAGGCGTGGATGAGGGTTTCAGCAGCAGATGAGCTGAGGCAGGGGCGGAGACTGGCGCTGTTATGGAGGTGGAAATAAGTGGTCTTCTTTAGAGGCCTGTAATTCCTCGATATCTATATTCCTCCATTCTATAAGGAGTTTTACCATTTAGGTTATACTTCATGTCTCTGTTCTTTTACTCAAAATGAATCAACTCTCACATTTATTTTGCCTGAAAACCCATGAGCGCAAGAAATCTTTATGTACTGGCTGCTCCGTACCACTTACAGTTGCATTAGTGTCAGAATACACACTGTTTCACGCAATCCCCTTAGTCAGTGTACACCTAGTATCACACACCACACTTGTTTTCCGTACATTCAGTGCCTGGGTACAGCAATTGACCGTGCTCGTCGCACAACTGGCAGTCTCACTACAGGCAAAACCAGGCAAGCGTCCAGCATCACCCAACAGGACCACTAATTAGGCAAAACCCAAATGTTCCTTTCACCAGTTCCCATTCACAAGAATCTTGAAAAACCTTGCGTATCAATGTACTCTCATGCACCATGCAATCAGAATGCACAATGGCTTCACAAAAATATGTAACCTGCATGCAAACACTTGAAATTTGAAATTTAAAAACTCTCACTGGCTTTACTTTTTGTTAACACTCTGACCAGGAATGGTCTTCATTAATACTCCCAACAGAAAGAGAGATACTCTGTTAACATCCCCAGTAGGCATACCTTCAGAAAATGTTTCTGTTGGGTATGCTCTTCATTAATACTCTAAGCAGGTATACTGTACAGTAACATAAAATCTCCAACACACTCGGCCCCGTATACTTTCTGCTAAAACGCCATATGGGTATACTTTCTGTTAATTTTCTATAGGTTGTTCTAATACGCTACAAACATCTGGCCATTGCCTCTCCCTGTGACCCATTTCTTAACTCCTTGTATTCAAATCCATTTCACTCCCTATCAGCCTCTGACTCTGCACTCTCTCTCCCACTGAGGTTAGTTCTAGAAGTTTGAAATGATTTATCCTATTTGTTATGAATGAAATTGCTCCCTAAGCATTAACATTTATTGTACATGGAGAGAAAATGGATTAGGGAAGAGCTCTACACAAGGTTGATTGGAAGAATAGCTTTAGCTTTGCCACCAAAGTGTAGAAAGGCAATTCTGCTGAATTCAAAGCAACTGGCAGCTCCTCGTGTTGCCTAAATATGACAAACATGCACAGTAATCACTCAAAAACAGTCTTTGTTGATCCCTCCTGATGAGTCTACAATCTGTTACATGAAATGATACTGTAAGTACTAATTAATGCAATGCAACCTGTGGTAAGTGGAAAATCTGTTCCAGTTCAAATGCAGACATGCATTTACTGAGCCTCTGAGCAGGTGTACACTTTCATGCTATTTGCCAATGTTAAAGTCCTTGCAACATTCCTTGCAGACTTCAAAATGATGTGTGGCCAAAATCTGGTAGAAAATGTTCGTGTAGCAAGGATAAAGTGCAAACACACCACCATATAGCCGTAGGTTCAGTCAGAAATATTAATTTGCCCGCAAGCAAACTGCATCCTTTTTCCCCATCAGAGGAAGCTTCCAGCTTTCTTCTTCTGTTTTACAGAGATGGAGAGAAAGGTCCATGAAGAAACAAAGTGAAAGAGAAATAGAGAAAACAAGAAGTACAGAGAGCAAAAGAAAAGAGGAGACAGAAACCGAAGGGAGAGAAAGGGTTTGACAGAGGCAGAGAGATTGCAACGTTATAAATTGCTTGGGGCTTCGTGACCAATGTGCTGACCTCAGAAGACATTCTGTGTAAAGGTGTTCAGAATGCACACTTTCAACCAGAGGCTGGGATATATATCCATGGCAACTCTCACTTGAACATTCAGTGTACAAGCATGTCAAAATTTTCTTGAATGCATCATTAATCCATGAATAATTTCCAAACTAAAATGAAGCACAATTTATAAAATGCTACAGCCATACATATACATACTTATCAATGTGCTGAGAACACCTTCTTTTGGCTCCTGTGTGCTGTAGCTATTCACCTAAAGAAAGTCTTGATAAGGTATTCCCAACACAAATATAAATATCACCATTTATCTAAAAGTCATGTATCTAGTGCACGTTTGTTGTGTCAATGCCTTTTAAGGTTTCACACCTGAAAGTGCCACAGTTACACATCCATAAGACAAAATATTTGCAATTGGTAACTTAACAGTCAAACATTAACAGCCAAGCATTCATTTCAGGCAATGAAATATCAAATTGACTAAACAGAAATGAATCAAAAGGAAGGAAGACTTGCATTTATATAGCACCTTACATGACCACCGGACGTCTCAAAGTGCTTTATAGCCAATTAATTACTTTTGAAATGGAGTCACTGTTGTAATGTGGGAAACGTGGCAGCCAATTTGCGCACAGCAAGCTCCCACAAACAGCAATGTGAAAATGCCCAGATAATCTGTTTTTGTTATGTTGGTTGAGGGAGAAATATTGGCCAGGACACCAGGATAACTCCCCTGCTCTTCTTCGAAATATTGCCATGGGATCTTTTACATCCATCCGAGAGAGCAGACGGGGCCTCGGTTTAATTTTTCATCCGAAAGACAGCACCTCCGACAGTGCAGCACTCTACATTTACAGATGACGAAGGCCATTCGGCCATCTTAATTCATCTGTTCAGAAAGACCCTGCAGTTGCTGCACCCAGTTGCTTCGTAAATACTTCCAGGGTTTTCACCTCCAGCACTCTGCTCAGAATCCACTCCAAATGTTGATCATTCTCTGCATGAAGAACCAGCTCTTGATTTCAGACTTAAAGTTACATTTTACTCGTTTGAACATGTGTCCCTGTCCAAATTGCAGTTTAATTTGTAGTATTTTAGATTAACCTTTTCCATACTAGCTATTATCTACTATCCCTCTATAAGATCTCTCAGACACCTCCTTTCCAGGATGAAGATCTCAAGTTTCCCCAGTCCTACCTCATATCCCAGATCCCTGACACTAGGACCAGCCCTATGGCTCTTTTCTGCACTGCCTCCAGAGCTTAAATGTCTCTCATTTTTTAGTGACCAGAACTGAACACAGTGCTCATGGTGGGGTCTGACCAGAGCCCTGCACAGTTTGATGAGCAACTTTGTAAGTGGTTTTCTCGGGCGCACCGAAAACACATCTCTTACTACAAGTTCTGGACGATAGGGATTTTATGGAACAGATCAGACTCGGACACCCATTTGAGCTTAACTGTATTGTGTTTAATAGGATTAACAATAACACTCGCAACAGTACATAGAAACATAGAAACATAGAAGATAGGAGCAGGACTGGGCCATTCAGCCCCTCGAGCCTGCTCCGCCATTCAATGCGATCATGGCTGATCATCCAAATTCAGTACCCTGTCCCTGCTTTCTCCCCATATCCCTTGATCCCCTTAGCCTTAAGAAATATATCTAACTCCTTCTTGAATATATTTAATGAATTGGCCTCAACTGTCTTCTGTGGTAGCGAATTCCACAGTTCACCACTCTCTGGGTGAAGAAATTCCTCCTCATCTCAGTCCTAAATGGTTTACCCCTTATCCTTAGACTGTGACCCCTGGTTCTGGACTCCCCCACCATCGGGAACAGCCTTCCTGCATCTAGTCTGTCTAGTCCTGTTGGAATTTTATAAGTTTCAATGAGATCCCCTCTCATTCTTCTAAACTCTAGCGAATATAAGCCTAATCGACCCACTCTCTTCATACGTCATTCCTGCCATCCTAGGTATCAGTCTGGTGAATCTTCACTGCACTCCCTCCATGGCAAGAACATCCTTCCTCAGATAAGGCGACCAAAATTGCACACAATACTCAAGATGTGGTCTCACCAAGGTCCTGTACAACTGCAGCAAGACATCCTTGCTCCTGTACTCAAACCCTCTCGCTACGAAGGCCAGCATACCATTTCCTTCTTAACCGCCTGCTGCACCTGCATGCTTACCTTCAGTGACTGGTGCACAAGGACACCCAGGTCTCGTTGCACTTTCCCTTTTCCCAATCTATTGCCATTCAGATAATAATCTGCCTTCCTGTTTTAGCCACCAAAGTGGATAACCTCGCATTTATTCACATTATACTGCATCTGCCATCCATCTGCCCAATCGCCCAACCTGTCCAAATTGTACTGGAGTTTCTCTGCATCCTCCTCACAGCACACACGCCCACCCAGCTTTGTGTCGTCTGCAAACTTGGAGATATTACATCTAGTTCCCTCGTCTAGATTGTTAATATATATTGTGAATAACTGGGGTCCTAGCACTGATCCCTGCGGTACCCCACTAGTCACTGCCTTCCACTCGGAAAAAGACCCGTTTATTCCAACACTTTGCTTCCTGTCTGCCAACCAGTTTTCTATCCAAGTCAGTACCTTGCCCCCAATCCCATGTGCTTTAACTTTGCATGCTAGTCTCTTATGCGGGACCTTATCGAATGCCTTCTGAAAGTCCAAATACACCACATCCACTGGTTCTCCCTTATCTATTCTACCAGTTACATCCTCAAAAAATTCCAGTAGATTAGTCAATCATGATTTACCTTTTGTAAATCCATGTTGACTTTGTCCGATCATGTCACTGTTTTCCAAGTGCTCTGCTATTACATCTTCTATAATGGACTCTAGCATTTTCCCCACTACCAATGTCAGGCTTGCCCCGTTTTTTCTCTACCACCTTTTTTAAATAGTGGGGTTCCATTAGCTACCCACCAATCCATGGGAGCTGTTCCAGAGTCTATAGAATTTTGGAAGATGACCAGCAATGCATCTACTATTTCTGGGGCCACTTCCTTAAGTATCCTAGGATGTAGATTATTAGGCCCTGGGGATTTATCGGCCTTCAATCCCATCAATTTCCCCAACACCATTTCCCTACAAATACTGATTTAATTCAGTTCCTCCCTCTCATTAGACCCTATGTTCCCCAACATCTCTGGGAGTTTATTTGTGTCCTCCTTTGTGAAGACAGAACCAAAGTATGTATTTAGTTGGTTAGCCATTTCTTTGTTCCCCATTATAAATTCCTCTGATTCTGACTGCAAGGGACCTACGCTTGACTTTACCAATCTTTTTCTCTTCACATATCTATAGAAGCTTTTACAGTCAGTTTTTATGTTCCTTGCAAGCTTACACTCATATTCTATTTTCCCCCCCTTAATTAATCCCTTTGTCCTCCTTTGCTGAATCCTAAACTGCTCCCAATACTCAGGTTTGCTGCTTTTTCTGGCCAATTTATATATCCTCTCCTTGGATCTTATGCTATTCCTAATTTCCCTTGTTAGCCACGGTTGAATCACCTTTTGATTTGATTTTTATGCCAAACAGGGATGAACAATTCTGTAGTTCATCCATGCGATCTTTAAATGTTTGCCATTGCCTATTCACCATCAACCCTTTAAGTAACATTCCCCAATCGATCCTAGCAAAATCGCGCCTCATACCATCATAGTTTCCTTTATTTAAATTCAGTACCCAAGTCTCTGAATCAACTACTTCACTCTCCATCTTAATGAAGAATTCTATCATATTATGATCGCTCCTCCCCAAGGGGTCTCGCACAACAAGATTGCTACAGGAAAAGTTCTGATATCCGGCACCGACGGGACCGGCGTGATGCCAATCTATCAAAAGTTCTGGAGTGGTGAGCGGATTATCTACCCAGGTTGTTTTTAACTAAGAAAAATTTAAAAATCAAGAAATGTGCAATATGCAGTAATTGGGTACTCACCTACAGAATGTTGTGTTAAATGGATGGTGAAAGATGCTTGATTAAGTACAGTACTGCCAGTTGATGGTAATCCATAACTCTTTAACAACTTAACAGTAAAACAAAACTTATAAACGACTTAACAGTAAAACAAAACTTATAAACGACTTAACAGTAAAACAAAACTTATAAACGACTTAATAGTAAAACAAAACTTATAAACCACTTAACAGTAAAACAAAACTTATAAACGACTTAACAGTAAAACAAAACTTATAAACGACTGTGCAGTGCACCAAAACTTAAACGACTGTACAGTACAGTATAAAGTACTGTACGGTAGTTGACTGTACACTTATTCCAAGCCAACTGGTTCATCAGGATCATGCACTTCAACAGATTCTTCAGGCACTTCCAGTGCTCCAACTCTTTTGGAAGCTTTCTTAAACATGTCCCGGATGTCTGCTTGCTTAGTGGACTCTTGCCTTCTTTGCAGATAGGTAGACTGCAGAATATGGAGCTGCATAACTTCTTGGGCAGAATAGCAAGAACGGCTTTCAGCAAATTTGATGAATGAAGCAAGATCTGCTGCAGCTTTAGCCCAAGAAATCTTGTTCACTTCAGAAATCTCATCGTCTTCATTTTCCATCACACTTTCCTTTTCTTTCCTTGGATTCAAAACATTCTCTATTATTTCATCATCACTTAGCAAATGCACAACAGCAACTTCTCTATCGGCATCAACCCACTGCTCAATATCACTTTCACTGAGGTGATGTAGAGGGTTTGCTGGGCCTACATCTTTCACCATGTCAGCCATTTCCATTACTGCAGTCTTCCGCGGACGAACATTGAACCCACAAAATTCCTCCTCTGAAGAAGAACCTTCAGCAAACATTACAGAAGGCCACAATTTGCACCAGGCTTGTCTCAAAGTGTGACCTTTCACCAATTTCCAGGAACATGCAACATTAAAGATGGCATCTTTAAGATTGTATTCCTTCTGAAATGCCTGAATACCTGTATTGTCATCTTGGCTTATCAGTCTACGTAGGAAGTCTTTCTTGTAATGACACTTGAGATTTTGGATAACGCCCTGGTCCATGGGTTGTATGAGAGAAGTTACATTTGGTGGCAAATAAATGGTGAAAATATTTCCAGAAACCAACTCGGATTCATGCGGATGGGCTCTACAATTATCCAGCAATAAAATGCATTTGCTATCTTCAGGTTTCCTTATTCTACAGAAATGTTCCCTCACAGATGGAGCAAAAGTATGATGGAACCAATTTGAAAAGATTTCCTTATCCATCCAAGCATTTGCTTGAGCTTTGTACTCAACAGGAAAGTGCCTCACATTTTTAAATGCACGGGGATTTTTATACTTCCCAATGACGAGAAGTTTAACCCGATGTGATCCAGCAGCGTTTACACATGTTAGCACGGTTACACGATCTTTATTTTTCTTGTAACCTGAAGCATTAGCCTCACTAACCCCAGCAAGTGTTAATTATGGCAAAAACCTCCAAAATAAGCCCGTTTCATCGGCATTGTATAGCTGTGCTGGCGACAAATCATGTTGCTGCACAATCCGATTGAAATAATCACAGTATTCTTCTGCGGCGTCGTGATCAGCTGATTTCTTCTCCCCACAAACATCGAGTCGTCGTATCCCATGCCGTGCCTTGAAGCACGATAGCCATCCATCAGAGAAAGCACACTTGTCAGTGAGCTCCATCTTTGCATAAAAATCCTTCGCTTTTGATATTAGCATGGGTCCCGAAATCGGAACACCCTCTGAACGCTTCAGAGCAAACCACTCATAAAGCACGGTATCCAGCTCTTCAAGCTTAGGCTTACGAAGCGTGCGCTGTTTCTCTACACTCTTAGATGTCTCCGAGCTTGCATAAAACTTGAGCAGCTTATCCTTCTGCGCTTTGATGTCGTACATTGTTGACGAACCGATTTTGAATTCTTTCATAATGTGCATACGCTTCGCTCCCATTTCTAGTCGTTTGCATATATTAATTTTCTGCTTTAAAGTTAACACCACTCTCTTCCTTTTGGTTGGATCAACTTTTGGGATTTCCATAATGCAGTCCAATGAGTTGCAACAGCGTTGGAGACACACAGTACTGTACTGGAACCCCAAAAAATGGCGGATCAGAAGAGGCTACCGGCAGCGTGGGAGGGTGAGACTCCTGATGCAGGGTTTCTGAGGTGTTCCGAGTTCCGCTGGTGCCAAGAGGCCGAGTAGTGGCAGTTTGTAGAACTACCCCCACTGACGAACTCGGCAACCACTGGAGACTTGGACTCGGAACCGGCAACATTGCCGGTTACTCAGGCGCTGTTTTCGGGGGGTGAATTCTGCCGGTAGAGCGAGTTTTCCGGACATACAACCTCCGGTTAAAGCAAAGTTTCCTGTAATTAATCCTTTCTCATTACATAATACCCAGTCTAAGATGACCTGATCTCTAGTTGGTTCCTCGACATATTGCAAAGTCCAAAGATGTGCGGGTTAGGTTGATTGGCTATGATAAATTGACCCTTAGTGTTAGGGGGATTAAATACGTGGGGTTACGGGGATAGGGTGGGATATGTGTTGGTGTAGGGGTTACGGGGATCGGGTGGGATATGTGTCGGTGCAGGCTCGATGGGCTGAAATGGCCTCTATCTGCACTGTGGGGTTTCTGTGATTTCTGTGATATTGGTCCAGGAAACCATCCCGTATACACTCTAGGAATTCCTCTTCCACAGTATTGTTACTAATTTGGTTAGCCCAATCTATATGTAGATTAAAGTCACCCATGATAACTGCTGTGCCCTTACTGCACGCAGCTCGAATTTCCCATTTAATGCCATCCCCAACCTCAGCATTAATGTTTGGGGGTCTGTATACAACACCCACTAACGTTTTCTGCCCTTGGTATTTCTCAGCTCTGCCCATACAGATTCTACATTATCAGAGCTAATATCCTTCCTTACTATTGTATTAATTTTCTCTTTAACCAGCAAGGCTACCCCACTGCCTTTTCCTTTTTGTCTGTCCTTCCTGAATATTGAATACCCCTGGATGTTGAATTCCCAACCTTGGTCATCCTGGAGCCATGTCTCCATAATCCCAATTATATCATATCCGTTTACATCTATTTGCGCAGCTAATTCATCCACCTTATTACGAATGCTCCTCGCATTAAGACACAAAGGCCTAGAAATTCACTGGTGCCCCGTTTGGCAGGCGGCCAGCAAAAAAGATGGCCGCCCCACACCTCAGCACCTCTACCGCCACAGGTAGGCCCCCCTGAACCGGTCGTAAATTGCGACCGGCGTTAAAGCAGGGGGCGCTACCAAATTGCTTTCTCCTTTGACTTCCTGTGATCTGGGCTACCTGCCCACTCTGCAGCCCTATCCTGGGGACTCTCAGAGCACAGCATCTCCAGCACCCATGGCTGAGATACATTAATATTATTGAACACGTAGAAGGAAATCCTATCCTCCATTCCGGGTCTCTTGCCCTTAAAACTGTCCATGATCTGACACAAAACCTATCATCCTGCTGCGGTCGCCAATCTCTAAGTGGTTTTCTCAGGCGCACCGAAAACACACCTCTTACTACAAGTTTTGGACGATAGGGATTATATGGAACAGATCAGACTCGGACACCCGTTTGAGCTCAACCGTATTGTGTTTAATAGGATTAACAATAACACTCACAACAGTACAAAACAATACAACCCTGGCTTGTCCAACTAGCCATATCATGCTAAATTACCACAGTCTAATAAAAGAACCCTCCCGTGAAATAAACTAACACAGGACCCCAGCACTAAACCCCTCTAAGGTTTGGTTGGGACTTACAATGACCCCCTCACACAGTTAAGTGGTCTTGTGGATGTGTAGGCGCAGGCAATATACTCACCCAGATTGCCCGTTGTCTTGCTTGCAGCTTCTTCCTGTACGTCTCGCTCCTGGTTCTGTACCGCCGACGTGGTATCCAAGTTCCAGTTTGAGTCGCGGTCCATTGATGGCGGTGTTCGGTCGAGCCGAGCCCCACTTGGGAGACTCGCTGTAGATTGATGCCGAGGAGAGAGAGAGAGCAACCACCGAATGGCTCCTTATATGCCCAAAACCCATCACCTCCTCCTTTGTGAAAAATGATACACCGTTTCCCTGCTCCCAGGTCTGGCACCTGGAGAGACAATGAGTGCTGATTACTGGATATCTGTCATTTCCTGAGTTGATGGCCCCCATTAGCAGGTAATGGGTTTCAATCTCAAACTGAACTGGCTTATCTCCTGGAAGACAATGGCCTGGCCATCTCCTGCCTTCCACCAGTTTCGGTTGGGACTTTGCTTTATTGATAGTGTCTCTGAGTTACCTCTCGGGGTATTGTTCCCAGTAATCATGTTAGATGGTGATGACGTCAATTGGCCTGGGTTCCCTTCCTCCCAGCCTGTCAGTGTGAGATGGCCGTTTGCATATGAATGCACCTTAGTCAGGTTGGCCTGGCTTGCAATCCGATTCTCTAAGCCACTCCCACAAGCTTGCCCAACAGTACAGTTCTTTTCTTGGGGCTTTGGATATAAAATATGATTCATAAAAATGGCCAGAAATCTGGTGCTACACCTTCTCTGACATGTTTTGGCTGTGTAGCTCAAACTTCTATTGGTTTTGTTAATTGCTGCTCTGTATTGGTTGGACATGTTAAGTGTGGCATCTACTAAGTGTTGCATTTACTAAAGCAATGAAGAGTGGGTAAGCAGTAGGAAATACTTCAGAATAAAATGTATATTCTTACACAGAGTTGCCTTTACAATGCTGTGAATCCCTAGAAAATGTTTTATTGGAAAGTTCTCCTTCAGCCAAGGACTCAAAGCGGCATATGTGGCTGGAACCTCAATTACTGGGGTGAGCTTTGTTGGCCGTTTGTTTTCTGCAAAAGCCTTTGTTCCTCCCGATTTGTTGCAGTCCGTGTCAATCAGGGCAAGCCCCCACATCTTCATTTTGATGAAACTTGTAGTGTATGTACCTTGAAGAAGGAACTATATTCTGCAGCCCCTGTATACTGCAGTACCAGTAGTGACCACCCCTGTATATAAGCCTGTGTAGTAACTTTGTATAGTAGTTCCAGTTTTGTCTCCATTCAGTAAACACCTGTTATAACCAACTCCTGCAGTCTGTGTCTCAATTACACACGGACCTTACAAAACTCACTGGCCGGAATTTTCTGGGGTCTGTGCAAGCGCAATTGGAGGCAGGTTTGAAAAACCTTGGAGTGGGTCAGGAACTTGCCGTCATCCCGCCCCCTACTCGCCTTTCCCTCGGGCACGTTTGCCAGCACATCAGTGACCCGAACGGCAGAGGCAGCCGAAGTAATTGAGATCACCATCAGGAAGTTGTCAGACTCTTAAGTCTTTTTCACCCTACCTTTCAAATTTCCCTGGATGAGCACGGGAATCACGAAGCTCGGGAATCATGACTGTGAATCTGAGGCGGAAGTTCAGTGGCCATTGATGCACCTCATTAGTGAACAGCATGGAAAGCACAATAAAACTCTCACCTGACAGCTGGTCACTTTCTTAAAGCAGATGCTGTTGCCGAGTGCATTGTCAGCTCAGATTTAGCTTTCTAGAGGTTGCAAGGGGGAAAAGTTGAGTCGCGCCCCCTTTGGGGCGCTAATTTCACTACTTTTAGCACTCCCTCGAGACGCTGCGAGGGAATATCGCGGCGCTATGTGCCGCAACGCCATGCACTGCGGCACGTTGCCCCGCGGTACTGCAGGCCTTCTTCCCCTTCTTAAAGGGGAGGGCCCTAGCGCAGCGCAACCCGGGGCCCAGCTGGGCCACCAGGGATCGGAGTGCCGGCAAAAGAGCCTGGCACTCAACAGGCATGCCAGGCTCACGGAGCGCAGCCGGCACTCTGCGGGGAGGCTGCTGAGGAGGCCGGGGATGGCAATGGGGGCAGGGCTGGCCAGCAACAAAAATGGCCGCCCGGCACCTCGCCTTTAATTAGTGCTGCCCCGGCTGCAGGTAGGCCCCCCTGACCCCATCGGACATAGCGTTCAGCGGTAAGTCAGGGGGCGATACCGAAGATCGCGGCTGGGGCGTGAACGGGGCGCTGCATAAGGCGATGACATCATCACCGGCGCAGGGCCACGGGGCACTAATGGTTACCGCAGCCGCTAACCTCCCGCTGAATTTCGCCCTCTTAGGGCGCTAACGGGAGGCACAAAGCAACCAAATTTTTCCCCCCCAAGTGTTTCCAGCAAAGTTGGGATCCACTGTCACCTCATTGGTAGAACGTACTACACTATTAACAGATTGCTTCTCTCATCTCTACTTGACCTGCCATCTATGCCATCAGAATGGGTGCCATGTATACTGTTTCACCTTGGTCCTCAGAATCGGACCACGATCAACCCTAACATCAGCAGCAGCAGGCACACCAGCAACACCAACAACACCACCAACCTTCTCATCAACCAACTGATGCTCCACAGGACAGAGGGCATCAGCGCAGGGCTGCACCGCATCGGAGGAGAGTCCCCCAACACAGGGTATACAGGAAGAGGATGAGTTTCCTCAACATGACTGAGCTGCAGTGCCAAAGGAGGCTCAGGCTATTGCGCCAGGTCATCGCAGACATTTGCACATTGCTGGAGCAAGACCTGCAGCCCAGAGGAGCGAGTGGCCACACCTTACCAGTGGCTGTCAAAGTTACCAGCGCCCTCAACCTCTTCACCTCAGGTTTCTTCCAGGGATCTGCAGCAAACAGTTGTGGCATCTCGCAGTCGGCCACCCACAAATGCTTTACACACGCCACCAATGCCACCTTTGCCAAGTCAGCCAATTATATCAACTTTGCCACTGATGAAGCCAGTGTTACTCAGCGGCTGTTCGGCTTTGCCACTCTGGCTGGATTCCCACGGGTGCCGGGTGTCATCGACTGCATACATGTGGCCATCAGGGCACCCCATCATAACCCAGGAGTCTTTGTCAACCGCAAGGGCTTCCACTCCCTCAATGTGCAGCTGGTCTGTGTAGAGTTCTCAAAATTCCCACATTCCCCAAAAGTTATGGATAAAGGGACCCTGTATGGACAAGTTATTAAAAAGGGTACCCAAAATGGCTTCTGAGAGCTCATGACCAAGGCTTGCAGGATTTTTAAAAGCAAGGCCCTGCAGAAGGCAGGCCCATTCAAAATCCTGAAACAAAACTCAACCTGATTGGATCTGTGCAAGACTTTCCGTTTTCTAAAGCCAGACAGCTAGGTAAATACAGAATATGCATTCTTCACCTTGGAACAGATCAAGTCAGGATGGACCTAATCTTGAGGCCATCAGCTTCTCGCATAAATAATCGGTAACAGCTCACAGGTAGCTGCCAAGCCAGGAAAGACGATTAAATTTCATAAATAACAAACAGCCAGGATATTGAAGCCAGTAAACAAGGAGACAACCGCCCCAGAAGTCGTTAAAGTAAATGACTGTAATCATTTTAGACGAGCCCACCAAAAGTTAGACAAAGAACTGACCTGATTTGGCGCGCAGATAAGGGGTGAAGAACCGGGTATAATTGTAGGCCCACCGGTAGTGCTCGCCTCTCTTGTCACTTGCCTCTCTTCTCTCACCCTCTTGCTCGCTCCCGACACCGAGGACGCCCATTACAACACCGGGGGCCAAACGGGGAGAAGAACGGAACCGAATTGGAGCGCGCACAGGACACACAGGCCGCAAATGGGCAGACGAGACAGGATGAACGGTAAAACCGATAGGCAGAGAAGGGCAGCAAGAAGAAGCGTTGGGGGATAAATGGCCTAGTTATAAGTTGGCGTTTGATGCA
Organism: Somniosus microcephalus; assembly: GCF_052327205.1. NCBI lineage: Eukaryota > Metazoa > Chordata > Chondrichthyes > Squaliformes > Somniosidae > Somniosus > Somniosus microcephalus. Next base: position 120,085,312 of record NC_140997.1, on the reverse strand, counting down.
TGGACAGTAAAGTCAATTCAAGAATAAGCTGGCGTTTCAAGCTTGGGTAGTGAAATCAAATTAATGGTAAAAACTGCCAACCGAGCCCCAACTGCAGCAAAACCGTCGGCGACCAAACCGTCACCAGAAGAACAACCAAGGTGAAGTACCCCACAAAAGACTCTTATCTAACGAAGAAAAAGAGGGGTACTTCGCACAGACAACTCCATCGCCGCACCCTGTGACCACCTGACGATGGCAGGCCCACAAGAACATAAGAACATAAGAAGTAGGAGCAGGAGTAGGCCACACGGCCCCTCGGGCCTGCTCCACCATTCAATAGGATCATGGCTGATCCGAATCTAGACTCACATCCACTTCCCTGCCCTCTCCCCATAACCCCTAATTCCCTTATCTGCTAGGAAACTGTCTATCTCCGTTTTAAATTTATTTAATGTTGTAGCTTCCACAGCTCTCTGGGGTAGCAAATTCCATAGATTCATTACCCTCTGAGTGAAGAAGTTTCTCCTCATCTCAGTTTTGAAAGGGCAGCCCCTTATTCTAAGATTATGCCCCCTAGTTCTAGTCTCACCCATCAGTGGAAACATCCTCACCGCATCCACCCGATCAAGCCCCCTCACAATCTTATATGTTTCGATAAGATCGCCTCTCATTCTTCTGAACACCAATGAGTAGAGGCCCAACCTGCTCAACCTTTCCTCATACGTCAACCCCCTCATCTCCGGAATCAACCGAGTGAACCTTCTCTGAACCGCCTCAAGAGCAAGTATATCTTTTCTTAAATATGGAAACCAAAACTGCACGCAGTATTCCAGGTGTGACCTCATCAATACCCTGTATAACTGCAGCAAGACTTCCCTGTTTTTATACTCCATCCCCCTTGCAATAAAAGCCAAGATTCCATTGGCCTTCCTGATCACCTGCTGCACCTGCATACTAACTTTTTGTGTTTCATGCACCAGGACCCCCAGATCCCTTTGTACTGTAGCACTTTGCAGTTTCTCTCCATTTAGATAATAACTTGCTCTTTGATTTTTTCTGCCAAAGTGCATAACCTCACACTTTCCAATATTATATTCCATCTGCCAAATCTCTGCCCACTCACTTAGCCTGTCTATGTCCTTTTGCAGGTTTTTTATGTCCTCCTCACTCACTGCTTTCCCTCCCATCTTTGTATCATCGGCAAACTTGGATATGTTGCACTCGGTCCCTTCCTCCAAATCGTTAATATAGATTGTAAAGAGTTGGGGTCCCAGCACTGACCCCTGTGGAACACCACTAGTTACTGATTGCCAGCCCGAGAACGAACCATTTATCCCAATTCTCTGTTTTCTGTTAGATAGCCAATCTTCCACCCAAGAGACAACAAGAGCGAACCTCAAAACCAACCGGTGTAATCGACAGGTTTTGAATCGTAAAAGGAATCCCATTGGTGAGCATGAATTCCTGGCCCCTCGTAGCTTAATCTAGTTAGGTATTGGGGGTGGGATAAGGATAAGGGGATTTTCAATGTGTTTGTTCCCTCGATGTGCCATGTGTTCCCCATTCCCATATAAGTGTAATTTTATATGCCTGTAATTATTTCAGTAATTCTCAGTAAGATTGTGTTTTATTGTGCCTTTAATAAAGATTGCGGTTTTCTTGCACCAAACCATTTGTCTACTCGATTTTCTGTATCGCCACCTGTATCTAAGTCCGGTGTCTAGAACCCAGGGGTGTGGGAGTGATTCGAACCGCTCAGAGACAGTCAGGGGCAGAGCTGACTGGGCACACGCCAACCCTTCAGAAATGGCGACCGCGGCAGGACTCCGGCAACAGGGGTGCGATACAGTAGACATTGGTTCAGATGAGCAAACCATGATGGAGGAGAGGATTTCTGATTATGTGTTTAGTAAGGTGAATATCACAAAGAAGTGGATCATCAATCTGTTAAAGGCTGGGCGCCTGGGAGATGCCCCAGCCAAGTGGACAGAAGGGAAGGAGCACAAGAAATCCCTAGAGAAAGCAGTCTGGCTGATGTGCTTCAAGAAGCAGGTCCAGCTTTTGGACAGGCTCGTTGCAGCACAGACAGCCGAGATAAAGGAGTCAGCCCTGGAGATCCAGGACAAGGCTCTAGCAGAGGAGAAGTTACTGGTAGCATTGCAGGCCCTGAATCAGGAAAGGGTACAGTTAATGGGAGAACATAAGGCCAGGTTGGTCACCTACAGTGCCAGGTCACCGAAGCCAAGGGTAATGAGCTGAGGTTGCGGGAAAAGAACGCCCGCCTAGCGAGACAAGTAAGAGAGCAGGAGGAGAAAGTAAAAGAAGTAAAGGCAGCTTATAAGTTAGCGAGCGAACAGGGGTTTGAAGACGCAGATCATGGCCCCTGCAAGGAACAGAAAGAGAATCTGAGCCTGGCCCTAAGGAAGGCAAAGGGCATGGTGTGCCTCATAAGCCTGAAGGCAGGCCAGGCGGATTTTATAGGGAACGAGGGGAGAACGGTTCAGACATCACTGGTAGTGCCAAGGGACGACCCGGTGGAGGAACAGGAGGTCACACGACCACCACCCATAGCGCCAGGTTTTAGCGAGGTCTGGCAGCAAGGGGGGATTGAGTCAGGGGTAGAAGCAGAGGTGGAACAACCCCTGCAAGAGAGGCTGGAACCAGGGCTGATGTGCCCAACCCGGCATCGGAGGTTCGGCCCACCCATTAATGGCGAGGACGTGGGACCCCTCCAAAACCAGTTCGTGTTACCCTATAGCACCCAACCACTTAGGGCTATGGTGAGACATATCCCAAAGTGCGCCGAAAAAGGGGACACCTCGGTCCACTTCAGGGAAGTGGAACAGGCAGCCAGCGTCAACGAGTGCGATGATGCTGAGCAGGCCAAAATGCTGCTGTTCTCTTTGGAGAGTAAGCTCCTCCAATCCCTCTCTGACGAGTGTAAGAGGGGGCAGAGTGGGTCTGAGGAGCTCAGGGATGAAGTTCCTGAGGCCATGGGGATGAATTAGGGAAGTCCTTTCTCCCGTGTGGAGAAGACAGTGCAGCTCGCAGAGGAAACCCCACAGGCTTTCGAGGACAGGTTATGGCCGGTTTATAGGAGCGCCTGTCCTGGGGCACCTAACTGGGCATTCCTGAACCGGGATCAGCTGGTCCACTGGCTCCGTTGCCTGGTTACAAACAGCTTGCCACAGGTCCGGGCCAAGGCTGAAGTCTGGTTCGACCCTAGGAATCCCCTGACCACTGAGCTTACAGTGATCAGACAGTTGACCCTAGCCTATAAGAACGGTAGGGGAACCGATGCACACCCACCCAAGGGGAAGGTGCATGAGGTAAATCCCAGACAGGGTAGGGAGGAGTAGCATCAGGAAGGGAATAACCTTTCTAGCACTAAGCTTAACTGCTACGGGTGTGGGAAGGATGGACACTGGAGGAAGGAGTGCAAAAACCCTTGGAAAGATAACAAGGGAAAGAATTCCACAGCCCCAGCCCAAAAGGCAGAGACAGGAATCCCTCCCGCCACGGTCGAGTCATTTTTGGATGCCATGAGGTCCCTATTGACTGGCCAAGGGAAGGTAGCAGCCACTACCGGTGCTCTGACCCCATCAGCCCCATCCAACACACAGCCCTGACTAGAACCAGCGCAGCCTGTCGACCTGTGTCCCCTTGAAAACGCTGAGGGGAGCAGGCCCTATGTTAAGATGGGGGTGGAGACTCACTCGAAGGTTGAACTCCAAACCATCGTAAACACCTTCACCGAAGCATACGAGAGCATGGGCCGTACACTAAACATCCGTAAGACAAAGGTCCTCTACCAACCTGCCCCCACCACACAGTGCTGCCCCCCGATTATCAAAATCCACGACAAGGCCTTGGACAACATGGACCACTTTCCATACCTCGGGAGCCTACTGTCAACAAGGGCAGACGTCAACGACGAAGTCCAACACCGCCTTTAGTGTGCCAGTGCAGCCTTCGGTCGCCTGAGGAAGAGAGTGTTTGCACACCAGGACCTCAAACCCGGCACTAAGCTCATGGTCTACAGGGCAGCAGTGATACCTGCCCTGCTGTATGCCTCAGAGACATGGACCATGTACAGCAGGCACCTCAAAGCACTGGAGAGGTACCACCAACGCTGCCTCCGCAAGATCCTGCAAATCCATTGGCAGGATAGGCGCACCAACGCCAGTGTTCTTGCTCAGGCCAACATCCCCAGCATCGAAGCTCTGACCACGCTCAATCAGCTCCGATGGACGGGTCACATTGTCCGCATGCCCGATACGAGACTCCCAAAACAGGTGCTCTACTCGGAGCTCCAGCACAGCAAGAGAGCCCCAGGTGGGCAGGGGAACTGCTTCAAGGACACCCTCAAAGCATCCTTGAAAAAGTGTAACATTCCCACCGACACCTGGGAATCCCTGGCCCAAGACCGCACAAAGTGGAGGAGAAGCATCCGGGAAGGCGCCGAACACCTCGAGTCTCTTCGCCGGGAGCAAGCGGAAACCAAGCGCAGGCAGCGCAAGGAGTGCACGACAACCCAAGCACCCCACTCACCCGCCCCTTCAACCACCGTCTGCCCCACCTGTAACAGAGACTGTAGGTCCCGCATTGGACTCATCAGTCACCTGCGAACTCATTTTTAATGTGGAAGCAAGTCATCCTCAGTTCCGAGGTACTGCCCAAGAAGAAGAAGAAGAAGGAGATGGTGCAGGGGAGATTTCTGGTGGACACTGGAGCTTCCAGCACGTTGGTCCATTCGGAAGACCCGACTAATTCACACAGGTCTAACAAGCTCCCATTTAGCCTAATGGCATTCACAGAGAATGACTAGGCTGGGGAAAGGTCCAAACCTTTGGCCATAGATTTAGGATCCCTCCATACCACGTGGGAGGGTAACCAAAAGACTGACGAGGTAGCCAAGCGGGGGACCAGGGAAGGAGAGTTCTGGGATCCCTGTAGAGCAGGCCCGGTAGCCGCAATCCATGACAAGGGTGGCTCACAGGGGGTAGCTTTGGCCCCGGACCTAAAGCAGGTCCAAGCCCAAGATCCCGTCCTTAAGGCCGTCCCGGTAAGGAGAAAGAATGGGGAGTCCACAGAAGGCCCGTTCAGACGGACGAGACTTTAAGGCAGGCTGCTAGTTACATTAACCAATGCAAATTATTTAAGCCCGAGAAAAGAGAACAGCCAGTTGGGATAAGGTCTGAGGATAGAAATCCTCAGCCTGCAGCAGGGGAGGACTCACAGACTGCACAGGCAGGTGCAGTGGCTTGTTTTAGCGGAGGGGCCATCCCACCCACCGCTTGGGACACTCCCCCACTCTTCTGGGATTTCGATGAGGTGGGACGTGATGGTGGAGACCCCGCCCCTGACCCAAGTTTAGATGAGGTGGGACATGAGGGCGAAGACTCCGCCCCTGACCCAGGTTTAGATGAGGTGGGACCTGAGAGCGAGGGCCCGCAGCCTGCAGCACCAGGCTGCAAAGAGTTACCTGCCCCTAACCCAGGTTTAGGAGAGGTGAAGCCCGAGGATGAAAATCCCCAGCCAGTGGCAGTGGAAAGCCCACAGACCTCACCGGAGGGGGCAGTGGCTCGTGTTAAAGGCCCACCAGCCAGAAAAACCCCACCCGCCAAAGCCCCCAGAAGGTCCCCACGAACGGTCCAGCCAAGGAAACCGTGGTCACCGGCTCCCCAGTTTAAAGGGACAGCCTCCCGAGTCAGGGGTAAATCTAAGGACAGAGGCCCCCAGCCAGCAGCCACAGGCTGCAAGGGACCGAAAGTACAGGACAGTGCGGCCACACCGAAGGGAGCGGTGTGCCGCAGCCCAAACAAGGATTAGGCTGGCCGCCCGGAGACGGGCAGCAGATGTACATAGTTATGCAATTTAAGTGTGATATTTTTAAGTTTGGGTGTTTAGTTTAAGTTTAAACGAGGTGATTGGTGGTTTAAATAGTAGTAGTATTATTTTTCAGAATATTTGTATTAAGTCGAGGTCGCGAGACTCGACTATGCTTCACCCAAGCCAGAGAATCTCCTTGGGACCTGGCTATATGTTCTTGTGTCTCTTTGCAGGAAAGGATTTCAGGATGAAGGGGGGCGTACTCCTACTCGCCCTGATAGGAATGAGCATTGGAAAGCGAGGTGACATGGAGGACTCCCACATCTATGGGTGCTCAGGAGAGAAAGCACCAGTTGTGACTGCTGGGAGCAGCGAACAAGGCGCGGAGGAGCCCGCCATCTATTCCCATGAGGGAAGATGGCCCGGGTGGTTGGGATCCAACTCCAGCCAAACCAGGTTCACCTACGGGGAGGCCTCCCTCCCCTGCCCCAGCGTACAGGTTGTGGTCTCACGGGTTGGGGTCACTGAGGGGAAACGCGTGTGCCTGACTTGCAGAGGATAGATTCCCCTGGGAAGGCGGTGGTGGCTCAGAAAGTGGAGCACAGACATGGGGGACCGTACAGCTGACTGGGAACGAATGGGGAACAACACCCACCGGACGGTCACAGGGACCCGAGGCGGGACGAGAGTATGCTGGGATAAGTGGTGCGAGTCGGAACAGGGAATTTATGTCTGCATGTGGGGGTCACAGAAGGCCTGCCCCACAGGCATATCCATCATCTTCTCCGCATCATGGCAGGATAAGGGAAAGGGGGTGGAATGGGATTCCCACCTAGACACATGTAAGATTTGCAAAATTTCTGCATTTCCCCAAAGGCTGTTATTAATAAACAGGACCCTGCGTAGACATTTTAAATCAAAAAGGGGTACCCAAGATGGCGTTCGTGCCTTGTGGCAGAAAGCCTGTGGGATTTTAAAATGGACTCTGCAACGCAGACAGCTTGTGGATCGAAACCCAAGCTGTAGGTTTCTGTGAAGAGAGACTTTGTATTTTGGAACCAGACAGGACTCTGAATTATGCATTAGACCAAATTGGAAACAAACCTAAATTCAGTTTAGGCCTATAGTTAAGGCCATCATGCAGTCTACATATATTATCGGAAACAGATTAACAGAGCCATCGAGGCTGGACAGGCCCATCAAGGAACTTTCATGACAATACAAGTCAATTATCGGGCCGGTAGGTGCGATTACCGGCCATCTAAAAACCGTTAGTATGGATTGCTACCATTATTTAAAATAGCCCGCCAAAATTAAGACAAAGAACTAACCTGATTTGGCGCGCAGATAAGGGTTTTTGAAAAAAGGTATAATTGAAGGCCCCCGGGTAGCAATCGTTGTTGGTTGGTGTGCTGTGCTGTCCTGGTGCTGCTGCTCTTCGGCCCCTCGCCCTCGTGGCTGCCGCTCTTTCCCCGTCCCGCACTTATCCCCTGGCCTTTGCCCGTGCCTTTCCCCACTCCATCTGGAATCGCCCCGGCACCGGGTCGGGCGGACACGGACAATTCAGGCCAGGCTAGGCGGGACGCGACGAGGGGAGGAGGGAAGACCACCGGAGGGAAGGCCACCTGAGGAAGACCGGCTGAAGAAGACCAACTGAGGAGACGAACTGAGGGGAGGCTTCAGCCGACCTTCGAATATCTGCACACCAACTCAATCTGTCGGCTGGCGATGAAGAATCATCCCTGCAAGGTAAAGTACCTAAACAGAGACTTTAACTTTGGGGTACTCGAACCTGGACAACGCCCTTGCAGCGCTCGGAGGCCACGTGATGACGGCAGGCTCCAGAGAGCACCAAGAGCGAACTCCAAACCCAACCGCTGTTTTGAGTCCAACAAACCCTTTTGATTGGTGAGCATGAAGTTCTGACCCCTCATAGCTTAACTTAGTTAGGTATAGGGGGTGGGATAAAGATAAGGGGATTGTTAAGATAGTTGTTTTCCCTCGATGTGCCATGTGTTCCCCATTCCCTGTATAAGTATAGTTATTCTTCTTTTGTATTTTTGCCTGTAGAAGTGTACACTAGTAATTTTTCCATAAGATTGTATCAGTTTTTCCTCTTCAATAAAATGTTTTGTTTACATCCAACCACCTGTCTACTCGAGTCTTCTCTGTACCGCCGCCTTGTACCTAAGTCCGGTGTCTAGAACCCAGGGGCGTGGGAGTGATTCGAACCGCTCACAAAACAGTCAGAGGCACAACTGACTGGGCGTACGCGCCAAACACCACCACCACACGCCACCCCCTACAGAAATGGCGACCGCGGCAGGACACCAGCAACAAGGTTGCGATGCAGTGGACAGTGGTTCGGATGAGCGAACCGTGATGGAGGAAAGGATTTCTGATTATGTGTTTAGCAAGGTGAATATCACTAAGAAGTGGATCACCACTCTGTTAAGGGCTGGGCGTCCGATAGATGCAGCAGCTAAGTGGACAGAGGGAAAAGAACACAAGAAGTCCTTAGAGAAGGCAGTTTGGCTGATGTGCTTTAAAAAGCAGGTCCAGCTCTTGGACGGGCTCGTTGCAGCACAGGCAGTCAAGTTAAGGGAGTCAGCCCTAGAGGTCCAGGATAAGGCTCTCGCAGGGGAGAAGTTATTAGTAGCTTTGCAGGCTTTGAACCAAGAGAGAGTATATTTAGTAGGAGAACACAAGGCCCAGTTGGAATACCTATGGTGCCAAGTCACCAAGGCCAAGGGAAATGAGTTAAGGTTGCGGGAGAAAAACGCCTGCTTGGCAAGGCAGATTAGGGAACAGGAAGAGAAAGTACAGGAGGTAAAAGCTGCTTACAAGCTAGCAATTGAACAGGGGTTTGAGGAGGCAGACCACGGCCCCTGTAGAGAGAGGATAGAAAATCTGAGCTGGGCCCTCCGGAAGGCAAAAGGCATGGTATGCCTCATAAGCCCAGAGGCAGGCCAGGCAGATTTTATGGGGAACGAGGGGAGGACAGTTCCAACATCACCGGTGGTGCCCAGGGACGGCCCGGTTGAGAGAGAGGAGACCTCATGGCCACCACCCGTAGCGCCAAGTTTCAGCGAGGTTTGGCAGCAAGGGGGGGTGGAACCCGAAGTGGAGCCAGAGGTGGAGGCGGAGGTAGAGCAAACCCCACCCAAGAGGCCGGAGCCGGGACCGATGTGCCCAGCGCGGCATCGGAGGTTCAGCCCACCCGCTAATGGCGACATTGAGGGACCCCTCCAAAACTAGTTCGTATTGCCCTTTAACACCAACAGCTCAGGGCGATGGTCAGCCATGTCCCGAAGCTTTCCACAAAGGGAGATAGAGCAGACCGCCAGCATCAACGACTGCGATGACGCTGAGCAGGCCAAAATGCTGCTATTCTCCCTGGAGAGTAATCTCCTCCAATCCCTCTCTGACGGGTGTAAAAGGGGGCAGAGTGGGTATGAGGACCTTAGAGATACGGTTCTAGAGGCCATGGGGATGGATGAGGGAAGTGATGCGCTATCAATTACTCATAAAAGACGGAGGCCTAGAAATTGAGTTTTGGCTTAGCCAGGGCTTTAGCGCCGGAAGTTAGTGCCGGCGCTAAGTCCCCCTGCGCGCGCCAAAAATTCAGCAGGGCCGCGCCCAAACGGCTGCCGGCGATACTGAAGGGTCTTTGCGGCGGTAAATCGGCGCTAACTGCCGTTTCGCGCCGCAATTCCGGCGCTGCGGCACCCGATGCGGTGCGGCAGGCTCGGGAAGTGCAGGCCTCCTCCTTCCCTTAAGGAGGAGCTGCCTGCACCCGATCGCGGCCCGCGAAAATCTTTTAAAAAATGAGCCCGGCACCTCGGACAAGTGCCGGGCTTGCTTCTGTTCCGGGGGGGTGGGGGGGGAAGTCCGGGGAGGGAGCTGCGGCCAGGCGGCCGGCGGGAAAGCGGCCGGCCGCCGCGGGGCCTTTAATGCGCCGGCGCAAAGACTCGTAAGACTCTGTTGCCAGAGTCTTAGTTGCGGCTGTCACGGGCGAGGCAGCCGCAACTGAATTTCGGCGCTGGGGCCCGTCGGCATGGCAACCGGGACGCTGCGCACACCGATGACGTCATCGGTGCCGGCGCAGCGCTACCGGTCTACCGCGGCGTAAGGGCCCCAGGCAATTTCGGCGCCGGCGCCAAATGCAGCACTAGGCCCTCTAGCGCCGCAAAATCGGTGCTAAGGGCACTCAATTTCTAGGCCGGAGAGTTAGGAGAGTAACTAAAAGGCTTTTATTAACAAAGAACAGAGCATGCCTCTTGTGGTTGACTGGTTTCCAAGAAGGCAGGGGGCTGCAGAGCAGTCACCTTTATACCTGGGCCTGTGGGTGGAGCCAGGGGCGGAGCCAGCAGAGGCATGTTGAGGCATGCATAGATACAACAGTGTGCAACAACAACAACGGTGAACAACAATAACAGTGGTTGACCACATTCACCCCTTGTTTAAAATTGAGTCCGGCGGGGTGAAGTGTACTAAACGTTCGCGTAAGTAAGTCTATCAGGTGGCCTTGTATGCCGTCCTGATCGTCGTGGTGGCGGCGGTGATGGTGCAGCATCCAGCGTTGAATCTGGCGTCTCATTTAGTGGTTGGGTGGTCAATGACGGGTCCTGGGGCTGCGGCATGCCGTCTACCGGGGTTGGGTTGTGGGTAGTGGTGGATGGCAATGGTAGTGTTTCAGGGGCACCCGAAGGTGCGAGGTCTCGTATGGAGACTGTGTCCTCCCGCCCGTCCGGGTACGCCACATAAGCATACTGGGGGTTGGCGTGGAGTAGGCTCACCCTCTCGACCAGGGGGTCCGTTTTATGGGACCTCACGTGCTTCCACAGTAGGACGGGTCCTGGAGACGTCAGCCATGTCGGTAGCGAGGTCCCTGATGTGGACTTCCTGGGGAAAGTGAACATTTTTTCATGGGGGGTGGCATTGGTGGCCGTACAAAGCAGTGACCGAATGGAGTGGAGCGCCGCAGGGAGGACCTCCTGCCAGCGAGAGGTCGGAAGGCCCTTAGATTTTAAGTTTAAGAGGACGGCCTTCCAAACCGTCGCGTTCTCTCTTTCCACCTGGCCGTTCCCCCGGGGGTTGTAGCTGGTGGCTCTGCTTGTAGCAATACCTCTCGTGAGCAGGTACTGATGGAGTTCGTCGCTCATAAAGGATGAGCCCCGGTCGCTATGGATATAGCTAGGGAAGCCGAACAAGGCAAAAAGGTCATTCAGACATTTAATGACCGTGGTACTGGTCATGTCTGGGCACGGGATGGCGAACGGGAAACGGGAGTACTCATCAATTATGTTGAGGAAGTACACGTTGTGGTCAGAGGAGGGGAGGGCCCTTTAAAATAGACGCTCAGGCGCTCGAAGGGGCGAGTGGCCTTGATCAGGCTTGCTCTGTCTGGCCTATAAAAATGCGGTTTGCACTCGGCACAGATTTGGCAGTTCCTGATCATGGTCCTAACCTCCTCGATGGAGTAGGGCAGGTTACGGGATTTGATGAAATGGAAGAACCTTGTGACCCCCGGGTGGCAGAGGTCATTGTGGAGGGTCTGCAGTCTATCAACCTGCGCGTTGGCGCATGTACCACGTGATAGGGCATCTGGGGGCTCATTGAGTTTCCCGGGCCGGTACAAGATATCGTAATTGTAGGTGGAGAGTTCAATTCTCCACCTCAAGATCTTGTCATTCTTGATTTTGCCCCTTTGATTATTATTAAACATAAAAGATACTGAACGCTGGTCAGTGAGCAGGGTAAATCGTTTTCCGGCCAGGTAATGCCTCCAATGTCGCACCGCTTCCACAATGGCCTGGGCCTCCTTTTCGACAGAGGAGTGTCGAATCTCGGGGCCCTGGAGGGTCCTTGAGAAAAAGGCCACGGGTCTCCCCGCCTGGTTAAGGGTTGCAGCTAGGGCGAAGTCGGATGCGTCGCTCTCCACTTGGAAAGGGATGGACTCATCCACTGTGTGCATTGTGGCCTTCGCAATATCTTTTTTTATGAGAGTGAAGGCTGCACATGCCTCTGCTGTCAGGGGGAAGGAGGTGGACTTGATGCGGGGTCTGGCTTTGTCCGCATAGTTGGGCACCCACTGAGCATAGTAAGAGAAAAACCCTAGGCATCTCTTCAGTACTTTTTGGCAGTGGGGGAGGGGGAGCTCCATAAGGGGGCGCATTCTGTCGGGGTCGGGGCCGATGACTCCGTTCTCCACTACGCAGCCAAGAATGGCGAGGCGCGTGGTGCGAAACATACATTTGTCCTTGTTGTATGTTAGATTCAGCCGCTGGGCCGTATGGAGGAATTTCTCTAGGTTAACGTCATGGTCCTGCTGGTCGTGGCCGCAGATGGTGACGTTGTCTAGATAGGGGAAGGTGGCCTGCAGCGCATTCTTGTCAACCATTCGGTCCATTTCCCTTTGGATGACCGAAACCCCGTTGGTGACGCCGAAGGGGACTCGGAGGAAGTGGTAGAGATGACCGTCAGCTTCAAAAGCTGTGTACTGGCGGTCCTCAGCCCTGATGGGGAGCTGGTGGTATGCCGACTTCAGATCAATCGTCGAGAACACCTGGTATTGTGCTATCTGATTGACCATGTCAGATATGCGGGGGAGTGGGTATGCATCTAACTGGGTGTAGTGATTGATCATCTGGCTGTAGTCAATAACTAGGCGCTGTTTTTCGCCAGTCTTCACTACCACCACTTGTGCTCGCCATGGGCTAGTGCTACCCTCAATAATCCCTTCCTTCAGGAGTCTTGCTACTTCAGATTTAATGAAGCTCCTATCCCTGGCACTGTACCGCCTGCTTTTGGTAGCGATGGGCTTACAGTCGCGGGTGAGGTTAGCGAACAAGGAGGGGGGGAGACTTTAAGCGTGGAGAGGCTGCAAATGGTGCGCGGCGGGCGATTTAAAAGCTGCTGGCTGCAGACTGTGAGTGGGGGGAGGGGTCTGTCGTACGCTAATGTGACACTCTTAAGGTGGCACTGAAAATCCAACCCCAGTAGAACGGCAGCGCAGAGATGGGGCAGGACAAGAAGTTTAAAATTTTTGTATTCTGTGCCCCTTACTGAAAGGGTCACTACACAGTAGCCACCGACGTCTGCTGAATGGGATTTGGAAGCCATAGAGATCCGATGTCGCGTTGGCAAGACCGGGAGAGAGCAACTGCGCACCGTGTCGGGGTGGATAAAGCTCTCCGTGCTCCCGCTGTCAAAAAGGCAGGTAGTGGCGCGGCCGTTTACCGTAATGTCCATCATGGACCTGGACAGTTGATGAGGGAGAGATTGGTCCAGTGTCACGGAGGCCAGCGTATGTTCGAGCGAGTCGCTGTGGTCGTCAGACGAGGCGGTGGTTGAGTCCGGGTCACCCGCGATTGGAGTTGGAGGCGTCCAAGATGGCGGACAAAATGGCTGCGCCCATGATCCCGATCCCCACGCGGCTGGGGGGTGTCCAAGATGGCGGACAAGATGGCTGCCCCCACGGTTCACACACGGCGCTGCTGGCGTTAGCGGTTTTACCTTTGCAGGCGCTGACGTAGTGTCCTTTCTTCCCGCAGCCAGAGCAGGTAGCGTTTTTCGCCGGGCAGCGTGCTCTGGGGTGTTTTGCCTGGCCACAAAAGTAACATTTCGGGCCCTTGGACATCGCTGCAGCAGTTGGTATCGGGGGTCCCATGACCCAAGGTTGCGGCGTCCACGGTGCGGAGCGGTTAGGGGAGAATGCGTCCATATTCCGGTGGGCCGCGTCTAGCGAGAGCGCGAGAGACACTGCCTTCTTCAGGTCGATTTCGCCCTTCTCCAGCAGTCTCTGCCGGGAGTAGTCGGATTTGAGGCCCGCAACGAAAGCATCTCAGATAAGTCCCTCTGCGTGTGTCGCGGCCGATACCTCTTTACAATCGCAGGCTCGGCCGAGTATCTGTAGTGCCCGTAGGAATGCCTCCAACGATTCCCCGGACTGCTGTTTGTGGGATCTCAGGAGGTGTCTGGCATAAACCGTATTTACCAGGCGTGTGTATTGTCCTTTTAGCAGATCGATAGCCGCCGTGTAGGTAGTCGCGTCCTGGATGAGCGTGTAGACTTGGTGGCCCACCTTGGAGGCCAGGATTTTTAGTTTGTTTCCATCTAGTGTCACGGCTGAGGCTTCCAGGTAAGCTTCGAAGCAACGCAGCCATTGTGCGAACTTGGTAGACGAACCCGCCTCTTGAGGGTCTAGGTCCAGGCATGTTGGTCTGAGGGCATGCAGCAGCGCCTGCTGCTCAGCGTTTGGTGCCGTCGTTTGCTGCAGCACCTGCTGCTCAGCGTTTGGTGCCGTCGTTTCCTGCTGCTCAGCGTTTGGTGCCGACATTTTGTTTTTGTTAATAAAATTGATGCGCTATCAATTACTCATAAAAGACGGAGAGTTAGGAGAGTAACTAAAAGGCTTTTATTAACAAAAAACAGAGCATGCCTCTTGTGATTGACTGGTTTCCAAGAAGGCAGGGTGCTGCAGAGCAGTCACCTTTATACCTGGGCCTGTGGGTGGAGCCAGGGGCGGAGCCAGCAGAGGCATGTTGAGGCATGCATAGATACAACAGTGTGCAACAACAACAACAACGGTGAACAACAATAACAGTGGTTTACCACAGGAAGTCCCTTCTCCCGCGTGGAGAAGACGATCCAGCTTTCTGGGGAAACCCCGCAGGACCTGCTGTGGCCGGTGTACCGGAAAGCTTGCCCGGGGACACCAGGCTGGACGTTCCTGAATGGGGATTCCCTGATGCACTGGCTCCGTTGCCTGGTGGTGAACAGCTTGCCACAGGTCCAGGCCAAGTCAGAAGCCTGGTTCGACCCCAAAGATCCCCAGACCACAGAACTCACGGTAATTAGGCGGCTAACCCTAGCCTACAAAAACGCAGGGGAACCGATGCACACCCACCAAAAGGGAAGGTGCATGAGGTAAAACCAGGAGTGCAGAGTAGAAAGGAATGGCATCAGGAAGGGAATCATCCTCCCCACGCAAAGACCAATTGTTACGGGTGTGGGAAGGATGGTCACTGGCGGAAGGAGTGCAAAAAACCTTGGAAAGATAACAAGGAAAAGAATTTCACAGCCCCAGCCGAAAAGGCGGAGGCAGGAATCACTCCCGCAGCAGTCGAGTCATTTTTAGACGCAATGAGGTCCATATTGACTGGCCAAGGGAGGGTAGCTGCCGCTACCGGTGCTCTGACCCCATCAGCCCCATCTAACCCACAGCCCTGACTAGAACCCGCGCAGCCTGTCGACCTGTGTCCCCTTGAAAACACTGAAGGGGAACAGGCCCTGTGCTAAGATGCAGATGGAGACGGTGCAGGGGAGATATTCGGTGGACACTGGAGCTTCCAGCACGGTGGTCCATTCGGAAGACCCGACCAATGCACCCCGGCCTAACAAGGTCCCATTTAGCTTAATGGGATCAACAGGGAACAAGCAGGCTGGGGAAATGGCCAAACCGTTGGCCATAGATTTGGGATCCCTCCCCACCACATGGGAGGGTAACCAAGGGAACAACGAGGTGGCCGAGCAGAGGGCTAGGGAAGGAGAGTTATGGGATCCCTGTAGAGCAGGCCCGGTAGCCGCAGTCCGGGACAAGGGAGGCACACAGAGGGTAGCTTTGGCCCCGGACCTAAAGCAGGTTCAGGCCCCCTAGGATCCCGTCTGTGAGGCCGTCCCGGTAAGGAAAGAGCATGGGGAATCCCTAGAAGGTCCTTTTGGGGCAGCGGACGAACCTTTACGACAGACTCTGAGATAGGCCGTTGGTTATATCAACCAGTGTAAGCTGTTTACCCCTGAAAGGGGAAAGCAGCCAGTTGGGAAAAGGTCTGAAGATAAAAATCCTCAGCATGCAGCAGGAGCGAGTTCACAGACTGCACAGGCAGGCGCCGTGGCTTGCTTGAAGGGAGGGACCATCCCGCCCATCGGTTGGGACACTCCCCCGCTCTTCTGGGATCCAGACGAGGGGGAGGGGCCTGAGGGCGAAAACTCCGCCCCTAACCCAGGTGTAGAGAGGGAGGGACCTGAGGTCGAAAACCCCGCCCCGGACCCAGCCATGGGACCTGGGGGTGGAGACTCTCAGCTCGCAGCAGCAGGCTGCGAAAAGTTACCTGCCCCAGCCCAGGTTCGGGAGGGGTCAAGCCTGAGGGAGCAGCGGTTCGGGTTAAAGGCCCACCGGCCAAGAAAGCCCCACCCGTCAAGGCCCCCAGAAGGTCCCCACGGACGCCCCAGCTGAGAAAGCCATGATCACCCGCCCTCCAGTTACTAAGGGCCGCCCCTCGAGTCAGGGAAAGGTCCAAGGACACAGCCCCTCAGCCAGCAGCCACGGGCTGCGAGGGACCAACAGTCAAGGACGGCTAAAGGGATCAAGGGATATGGGGAGAAGGCAGGGACAGGGTACTGAATTTGGATGATTAGCCATGATCTCATTGAATGGCGGAGCAGGCTCGAAGGGCCTAATGGCCTACTCCTGCTCCTATCTTCTATGTTTCTATGTTTCTATGGTCACGCCGGGGGTAGTGGCGAGCCGCAGTCCGACCAGGGATTAGCCTGGCCGCCCGGAGACGGGCGGCGCATGTATATAGTTTAGTTTAAGTTTAAGTTTTAAGTAAGTGTAATCATTTAGCTTAAGTTTGGGTGTTTATAATTTAAGTTAAATAAGGTGATGGGTAGTGTTAACTTAAGTAATCTGTTAAGAGTGTATCTTTGGGTCGAGGTCGCGGGACCCGACCATGCTTCACCAAGCCAGAGAATCTCTTGGGGACCTGGCTGCATGTTCTTTTACATCTTTTGCAGAAAGATTTTCAGAATGGAATGGATCGTGATCCTATTTGCCCTGATCGGGATGAGTGTGGAGAGGAGGGGCGACATCCAGGACTCCCACATCTACGGGTGTTCGGGAGACAAGGCGCCCCTGGCGATCGATGGGAGCGGTGAACGGGATGCGGAGGAGACCGCTGTTTACTTCCACGAGGGAAGGTGGCCAGGATGGCTGGGGTCCAATTCGTCTCAGTACTCCAGTCAAACCGGATTCACGTACGGGGAAGCCTCCCTCCTGTGCCCCAGGGTATGAGTCGTTACCACGAGGGTCAGCGTCACCGTTGGAAAGCGAATATGTTTGACATGTAAAGGACACATTCCACTGGATATGTGGTGGTGGCTCAGGAAGCTGAGCAGACATGAGGAACCCCGAAGTCGACTGGGAACGGTTGGGGAACAACACCCATCGGACAATCACAGGGACTCATGAAGGATTGAGCGTGTGTTGGGACAAGTGGTGGGAACCAGATCAAAGGATTTATATCTGTACTAGCTGAAGTGCCCGGCGGTGCCGAGGCTTTTTCGAGGGCATGTTGTTGTTGGAAGAGAGAGAGAGAGCGACTGGGGGGAAGAGAGAGAGCGACTGGGGGGAAGAGAGAGAGCGACTGGGGGGAAAGAGAGAGAGCGACTGGGAGGAAAGAGAGAGAGCGACTGGGGGGAAAGAGAGAGAGCGACTGGGGGGGAAGAGAGAGAGCGACGGGGGGAAAGAGAGAGAGCGACGGGGGGAAAGAGAGAGAGCGACTGGGGGGAAGAGAGAGCGACTGGGGGAAGAGAGAGAGCGACTGGGGGAAGAGAGGGCGGGGAGGGCAGGGAGGGCGGGAGGGAGGGCAGGGAGGGGGGAGGGAGGGCAGGGAGGGGGGAGGGAGGGCAGGGGGAGGGAGGGCGGGGGGGGAGGAGGGGGGAGGGGAGGAGGAGGGGGGGAGAGAAGGGGGGCGAGGAGGGGGGAGGGAGTGGGGGAGAGGAGGGGGGAGAGAAGGGGGGCGAGGAGGGCAGAGGGAGTGGGGGAGAGAAGGGGGAGCGGGGGAGAGAAGGGGGTGAGAAGGGGAGAGAAGGGGGAATGGGGGAGAGAAGGGGGGTGAGAAGGGGAGAGAAGGGGGGAGCGGGGGAGAGAAGGGGGGAGGGGGGAGAGAAGGGGGGAGGGGGGAGAGAAGGGGGGAGGGGGGGGAGAAGGGGGGGAGAGACAGAGGGAAGGAGAGAGAGAGGGCGAGTGGCCCGTGGCCGCAAATGGAGCCAAGCCCCGAGAACAGGCGTGAGCCGGCTTGAGGCTGAGAGACGGCCACGCCCGGTTGCTGGGGTAACCCTTCCCCCTCTTCCAAGCCCCCGTCCTCCTGAGCACCGGCCGCGCCGTGCCGCCCCGCCCCGCAGTCCCGAGAGCCCTGCTCTCTGAGCCCCGCCCGCCCCGCACTCCCGAGAGCCCCGCTCTCCGAGCCCCAGCCGCCCCGCACTCCCGAGAGCCCCGCTCTCCGAGCCCCGCCCCCCCGGCCGAGCCGGCTTGAAGTCCGCCGATTGCGGCTGTGAGAGACGGCCGGCGGGCCCGGTTGCCGGGGTAACCCTTCCCGCTCACCAAGCCCCGGCCGAGATCCGCACTCCCAAGAGCCCCGCCCCCCCTGCCCGAGCCGAGCGGGGAACAGAGAGAGACACCGCGTCTCAGCTGCTCCTGCTGCGTGCGCACCCTGACCCTCGTGACCCTCGTGGCTGAGGCCGTTGCCCCGGGTAACGTGACACCCGGGGGGGGTGGCGGGGGGGTGGTGAGGAGCTTAGCAGAAGCCGTGGGACAATTACCTAGCTCGGGCCTGGCTGGGCAAGAAAGGCCCAGGCTTTGAGGCCTAACAAAAACGGGGAAAGGTAGGAAAAGAATCTTCAGGTTAGAGAAAATATTTACAAATGAATGAAGTTTTTTTTAAAACAATTTAATAAAAGCAATTTTATTTTGCTGGAAATGTATATTTGAAAAGAAAGACGCAGAAAGCAGGAAAAAGAATGGAAGCAAGATGGCGGCTACTCACCTCGGTTCAGAACGATAAGGCCCGCCCACACTTGCACCGATTGTTCGACCGTCAGGTCACCAAAGCGTAGGATTGGTCAATTGTCCCGTCACTTGACTGTAGGAGGGCCCGGCCGCACGCGCCAGCCACCCGGCGTACGATTGGTCGACCTCGAGGTCACTCTGTCGCTAATGAGCGGATAATGAGATGCTAATGAGCGGAATGTTGAAGGTTTTTGGGATACCGCGGGCGCGATTTTCGTCCGGCCGATACGTAAATACGCTTACCAGCGTTTTGGAAAGGTAAGCTTTCTTTTGACGTAACGCACGCGTAGGTACGCTCTGTAACTTTCGAGCGCATAGCCGGACAGACGCACATGTGAGGACAGACAGACAGAAGGACAGACAGACAGAAGCACAGACAGACAGAAGGACAGACAGAAAGAAGTATCCGTTTATATATATAGATGTGGGGGTCAGAGGAGGTCTGCCCCACAGGCATATCCATTGTTTTCCACCGGCAGTGGCATGACACTGGGGAGGGGATGAAGTGGGATACCAGCCTGAAGGTGTGTGCAGTCCCTTACACCCCAATCCCGGTCAACGCCGCCACAGGCGGCGAGGTTACCCAGGGAAGATTGCCCCACCACCACCAAGGGACCAGAGAATGGGTTGGTACTAGTCCCCACCGATCAGATGCTGTACCAGGGAGTACACTATGCGGTAGCCTCTGTGATTTTAAATCTCACGGAGGTACATTTACCGGAGTGGTGCCCCAAAGAAACAGAGCAGTTATACCAGGCCCTATTAAAAGACATGTTCAAGAAGTTTTACGAGTTCGATTTTGCCCATGTGGACAAGACCAAACTCTACACCACACACCGAGAGTTTTTGGGTAATGCAGGGAGGCAAAGAAGGGGAGTGTGGAATGATGTTTTTACTGCGTTTAATACTGGGTCCTCTGTCATCAACAGCTTGGATGACATAGAGCTGCAGACCCAGATAAACGGTTTAAAAATACAGTTAAAAGGGATATTACTGGATGAGAACAAGGTAGTGGGCTCGGAGTTGCATGAGGACCAGGCCATGACGGTCCACTTAAAAGAGATCATAGCCGAATTGGAAAAGCACGCAAAGATGGTAAATGCTCTCATAAGGGAGGACAGAAATGCTTCTGACCAGGCTGCGCAGAATGAGGTGTGCATGTTATACGGGGCATGGTTACTGGGCGAGGGCCGCAGTAATCTGGAGGATTTAAAACAAGGTTTGGTCCCCTCCTGGATTAGTAACAAGCACCTCGCAGCCCTCCACCCTTTTGAGAATGCATTGAGCCCGTGCCAACTCCGGCTAGCCTCCGAAGCCTATCCAGTCCCCGTGGATTGTGGGCGGTCCAACCACACAATCATGGGAGTAGTAGTTAGGATGTCGGTCATGGGTAGGACAGCCCGACCCGCACCGGTATACAGGGTGGAGAACATTGGAGTCATTCAAGGGGGTGCACACATTTGTTTCACAGCGGTCCCGCCTTACATCATTAAGCGGGAGCATGCTATTGTAATGATATCAGCAAATAGTGATGGTATTTGCCTGTTTGATTATGATGCCTTACCAGCATGTTTGCATGTATTGATTACTTATGCCTGACCAGCAGAGGGCATGTGACAGAGACAAGCAGTTGAGTTTAGTTTCACTTTCGTTTTAGATGGATCACTAGCATCATGTCTCCTGTAAAGCTGTTAAAAAGAGTTGAACAGACTTTAAAATAAAACTCATTCTCTTTCATGAATGTGTCATCATTGAACCCACATACAAGTCAATACATGGTGTCAGAAGTGATTGAAAGAGATGAAGAGGAAAAATCTGAAGTTAAATCAGCTCTCCACAGATTAGCAAGCCAAAAGAAAACATCGTTAGTTACCATTAGAGAATAGCTAAAGAAGTGAAAAATGGAAGGTTTACTCCCACCAGCGAAGCTTCAGTTGACAGGTAATGTGGCTGAAAATTGGAGGAGATTCAAACAACGTTTGGAATTGTATTTAGTGGCAATCGGAGCTGACGAGAAAAGTAATAAAAATAAATCGTCACTGTTCTTACATGTCGTGGGTGATGAAGCGCTGGAGGTGTATAATAACTTCACATTCGCTGCTGATGGAGACAAAATGAAGCTAGATAAAATCATGGAACAGTTTGAGGCCTACTGCATACCTAAACGTAACGTGACGTTTGAGAGGCATAGATTTTTCACATGTGTACAGAAAATGGGAGAGACTATTGATCAGTATGTGACTGAACTGAGAAACAGGAGCAAATCATGTGAATTTGGGGGACTGACAGACTCGCTGATAAAAGACAGACTGGTGTGTGGTATTCCAGATAATGGTCTAAGGGAAAGACTGCTAAGAGAGCAAGATCTAGACCTGGGAAAAGCCATAGCACTGGGTAGGGCTACAGAGACTGTGAAGTCGCAGGCAAAGGAGCTGTTCAGTGACAGCAGCTGCAACGTGAATGCAGTGAGAATGAACGGACACAAACCGTTTAACAAAAAGAGCGCCAATGTGAAAAAAGAGGCGTGGCCAGCGAACGAAAATGAAAGGGACAATCGAAAGACATGTAGTCGATGCGGTACACAGCATCCACCAAAAGAGTGTCCAGCATATGGTAAAAAATGCAATAGTTGCAACAAAAACAACCATTATGCCCGTTGCTGTAAGAACCAAGCGCAACAAAGCAAGGTCCATGCAGTAGATGAAAGCGGGATAGAGGAGTTCAATGTGGATGTTGTGTCTGAAAACAAAAAAGAAGAAAGAGACTGGATGTTGACACTAAAAGTGAATGACATACACATTTCATTTAAATTGGATACTGGAGCACAAGTTAATGTGATATCAGAGACTGATTTTAAGAAAATTAGACCCAGACCAAAGATACATGGAATAAAAGTGAAAGTAACAGGATACTCAGGTACTGAAATACCAGTGAAAGGAAGATGCATTGTCAAAATAACACACAAGGACAGAGAGCACACGCTAGCATTAATCGTGGTGCCAAAGGATGTGCAAGCCATACTAGGTTTAAAAGCCTGTGAGAGACTGAACCTGGTAAAGAGAGTTCTCGTTGTGGAAAGCGAAGGAGAGACAGTCTATGATGAACTCATGAAAGAGTACAACGACCTATTTAAGGGTCTAGGCTGCCTGCCAGGAGAACACACGATCAGAGTAGATAAAAGTATGATACCAGTCATACATCCATGCAGAAAAGTTCCATTTGCTCTTCAAAAGCAACTGAAGGCAGAGTTGGACAGGATGGAAAGCCTGAACGTGATTCAGAAGATAGATGAGCCAACTGAGTGGGTGAGTTCCCTCGTCGTTGTGGACAAAAAGAATGGAAAGCTCAGAATTTGCCTGGATCCAAGAGATCTAAACAGAGCAATAAAGAGAGAGCACTTCAAGCTTCCTACACGTGAGGAAATCATGGCACAGTTTGCAAATGCAAAGTATTTCAGCAAGTTAGATGCATCATCAGGATTTTGGCAGATGAAATTGGACGAAGCAAGTTCAAGACTGTGCACGTTCAACAGTCCATTTGGCAGATACAGATTCCTAAGGTTATCATTTGGCATTGCCTCAGCTCCTGAAGTGTATCACAAAACTATCCATATGATCTATGAGCACCTGGAGGGAGTTGATACATCAATGGATGACATCATAGTATGGGGAACCACGAGAACTGAGCATGACGAGAGACTGAAAAAAGTGCTGGAAGCAACAAGGAAAAGAAACCTGAAGCTGAATAGAGAGAAATGCCAGCTCGGGGTGACAGAACTGACATTCGTGGGAGATATCCTTAGCAGTGAGGGCATCAGACCAGATCCCAGAAAGGTGTCCGCCATTGAGAATATGCCAAAGCCACAATGCAAAAAGGACGTGCAGAGGTTTAATGGAATGATCAACTGCATGGGTAAATTCATATCTAACCTCTCAGAAAAGATGGCGCCACTGAGAAGACTAACTGAAAAGAACATAGAATGGGAATGGAATCATGAGCATGAGAAGTCATGGAGCGATCTAAAGAAACTGCTCACAGAGGAACCAGTTCTGAGGTTTTATGACCCAGCGAGACCCATCAAGATATCATCAGATGCATCACAGAGTGGGCTCGGTGCCGTTCTTCTGCAAAAATATGACTACTGGCAACCTATTGCATATGCATCATGCTCAATGACAGACGCGGAGACGCGATATGCTCAAATAGAAAAGGAGCTGCTCAGTATCACATACGCCTGTGAAAGATTTCACCAGTTTGTGGCAGGACAAGCAATCAGTGTAGAGACTGCCCATAAGCCCTTGATTGCATTGTTCCAAAAGCCACTAAATAGCTGTCCACTTAGAATACAAAGAATGATGATCAGGCTGCAACGCTATACATTGAATGTTGCGTACACACCGGGTAAGCTGATGTATACAGCAGACACGTTGTCCAGAGCTGTTGACCCAAGTGAGCCCGCAAACACCACAATGGATGAAAAAGTGAACGCCTACGTGGACATGATCACAAGTGCACTGCCCATAGCAGATGCAAAAATGGAGTTCATAAAGACTGAGACAAACAAATGTGAAACAATGAGACGACTGAGGAAAAGCATCTTGGATGGATGGCCCAACATGAAGCAAGACTACTCACCTGACATGGCAGAGTACTGGAACTGTAGGGCGGAACTATCAGTGCTTGAAGAAATCATCTACAAAGGAAGTAAAATAGTTATCCCAAAGAGTCTGAGAAAAGAGATGCTAAAAAGGATCCATGGAGGACATCTGGGAATCGAAAAGTGTAAGAAAAGAGCACGAGAGGTGATGTACTGGCCACGAATCAACCAAGATGTGACAAATGAGGTGTCAAACTGCACAATATGCCTGAAATATCGAGCAAGCAATCCGGTAGAACCACTAAAGCCACACCCAGCACCAGACAGACCTTACCAGAAGGTAGGCGCTGACCTATTCGTATGTCAAGGGAAGGACTATCTTGTAATAACAGACTATTACTCCCTGTAGACTGTACACCACCACTGCAGATGCTGTGATAAGATGTATGAAAGCCATATTCTCCAGACATGGCGTGGCAAGCGAGGTCTTCACAGACAACGGACCTCAGTTTTACAATGCAAGTTTCCGACACTTTGCCAAAGAGTGGGACTTCGTCCACACAACGTCAAGTCCTCCCTATCCACAGTCCAATGGACTAGTGGAAAAATCGGTCCAGACAGTGAAAAGACTGGTGTACAAGGCAAAGGACAGTGGAACTGACTTCTACCAGAGCATGCTTGTATACCGCACAACGCCACTCGAGTGTGGTAAGTCACCAACCCAACTCCTTATGGGACGTCGGCTAAGGTCAAAGCTACCCATCCCGGAGAACCTCCTGAAAACAAATGAGGGGGAGAAAGTGAGGAAGTTCAAAGAACAACAGAAAGAAAAGCAAAAGTACTACTATGACAGAGGAACACAAAACCTACCTGAACTCCACACTGGTGACCAAGCAAGGTTCAAAGATAAAACAAACATATGGACTCAGAAGGGAACTGTCCTGAGTGAAGTTCAACCAAGATCATACACCATTCAGACGGATGAGGGTGCTGTTCTGAGAAGAAATCGTCGAGATCTTCTCATGGGACCAGACACAGCAGGTCGAAAGACTGATACTGTTGAACAACCTGATCACACAGCTGAGAAATCATCATCTGAGGCAACAACTCAGATTCAAGGACAATCAATCAGAAAATCCTCAAGACACGTGAAGCCTCCTGAGAGACTCATTGAGCAAATTTAAGGACTATTGTTATAGAAGGAAGTAATGTTATCTTATTCTTTCTTCAAGTTCTAGTGTATTTACATATTTCATGTGAACACACAAAGCAAGGTTAAAAAACCTTGATCATGATAATGATAATGTAAGTTCATTAAGTGTTACAGTTAAAATGCAGATTAATACAAAGAAAACATGTTGTTAGTTAAAGTAAAATACTTTTGTTTTAAGAAAAGGAGATGTAATGATATCAGCAAATAGTGATGGTATTTGCCTGTTTGATTATGATGCCTTACCAGCATGTTTGCATGTATTGATTACTTATGCCTGACCAGCAGAGGGCATGTGACAGAGACAAGCAGTTGAGTTTAGTTTCACTTTCGTTTTAGTTGGATCACTAGCATCATGTCTCCTGTAAAGCTGTTAAAAAGAGTTGAACAGACTTTAGATTAAAACTCATTCTCTTTCATGAATGTGTCGTCATTGAACCCACATACAAGTCAATACAGCTGTGACAGGTACTGACCTCTCAGGGGACATAATCCTGTGTCCCCAGCACTTGAATGCCTTTTCAAAACCATAGTGTGGGTTCAGAGCTGCTGACGCGAAGCCTATAAATTGTACCATGGAGACAATGGCACAAGGCCATGTTCCCCCGCAGGTAGCATATATAGGAGGTGGGACATATTGTGTCACCACCGGTGTGTCCCACTGCCAGCATGGACAGCATAGCTGGTGTCCAGTTAGTGACAGCAGTTTCTGTTTTAAACCCGAGGCAGAAGTTCAAGTGGCCCAGGAGCGAATTGTCCCCATTCCTGAACTCTCCACTGTTCACCTCACTGTGAAGGAGAATTTTACGAATTTGCAAAAGTATATAGCGCACGTTGGCTATGAAATTCCCCCTCTCCCTGAACATCTGACCAAAATACTCAAAGCCGTTATAGTTTCGCAGAAACATTTTTATACACTCGAACAGAAAACAGTAAAGATAGGGACTAAGATATTGGATATTGTGACTCCACCCTGGTGGAACATTTTCAGTAATATAGAGGTCCCTTCATGGATCAGACTGGCTTCCCACATTCTCGTGGTTCCTCAGTTAGGGATAGTGTTGTATTTAGTGTGCATCCAGTGTAAGGGAAAAGGTGGTCAGAATTCTGAAATCAGAGAATTTGGAAGGAACACGATGTAAAGGTGGAAGGAGATACGCCGGTTTAAGTCTTTTCCCTGTATTATAAGTAAAGGATTGTTGTTTCTTTGTGTTTGTTATTTTTAATAAAGGTTTTTTTTTTGTTGGTTTTTGCGAGGCGGTTTAATAAAGATATGTGTACCAAGTGGTGCAGGGGTGTTGGACCCCCTCCATACTTGGATGTGTGTGTAAGGTCTGTAATTTGACTCTCTATATGCTGATGTACACTACATTTTCGTGGAATGGGACGTGCATGTGTCGTGGGTATACTAGATAGCTAATTACAGGGGAAGGTTGACTATGGAGGGTCAGATAAATTTTGCTCACCTTAAAAGTATGATACTTCAAGCAAGTTTTCGTATCACGGGGGGAATATAAGATTAGCAAAATTTCTGCATTTCCCCGAAGGCTGTTATTAATAAACGGGACCCTGCGTGGACATTTTAAATCAAAAAGGGGTACCCAAGATGGCGTCCATGCCTCATGGCAGAAAGCCTGTGGGATTTTAAAATGGACTCTGCAACGCAGACAGCTTGTGGATCGAAACCCAAGCTGCAGGTTTCTGTGAAGAGAGACTTTGTATTTTAGAACCAGACAGGACTCTGAATTATGCATTAGACCGAATTGGAGACAAATCTAAATTCAGTTTAGGCCTATAGTTAAGGCCATCAAGCAGTCTACATATATTATTGGAAACAGATTAACAGAGCCATCGAGGCTGGACAGGCCCATCAAGGAACTTTCATGATAATACAAGTCAATTATTGGGCCGGTAGATGCGATTACCGGCCATCTAAAAACCGTTAGTATGGATTGCTACCATTATTTTAAAAAGCCCGCCAAAATTAAGACAAAGAACTAACCTGATTTGGCGCGCAGATAAGGGTTTTCGAAAAAAGGTATAATTGAAGGCCCCCAGGTAGCAATCGTTGTTGGTTGGTGTGCTGTGCTGTCCTGGTGCTGCTGCTCTTCGGCCCCTCACCCTCGTGGCTACCGCTCTTTCCCCATCCCGCGTTTACCCCCTGGCCTTTGCCCGTGCCTTTCCCCACTCCATCTGGAATCACCCCGGCACCGGGTCGGGCGGACACGGACAATTCAGGCCAGGTGAGGCGGGACGCGACGAGGGGAGGAGGGAAGACCACCGGAGTGATGGCCACCTGAGAAAGACCGGCTGAAGAAGACCAACTGAGGAGACGAACTGAGGGGAGGCTATGAATTATCGGGCCTTCAGCCTCAGCCGACCTTCGAATATCTGCACAGCAATTCAATCTGTCGGCTGGTGACGAAGAATCATCCCTGCAAGGTAAAGTACCCAAACAGAGACTTTAACTTTGGGGTACTCAAACCTGGACAACGCCCTTGCAGCACTCGGAGGCCACGTGATGACGGCAGGCTCCAGAGAGCACCAAGAGCGAACCCCGAACCCAACCGCTGTTTTGAGTCCAACAAACCCTTTTGATTGGTGAGCATGAAGTTCTGACCCCTCATAGCTTAACCGAGTTAGGTATAGGGGGTGGGATAAAGATAAGGGGATTGTTAAGATAGTTGTTCTCCCTCGATGTGCCATGTATTCCCCATTCCCTGTATAAGTATAGTTATTCTTCTTTTGTATTTTTGCCTGTAGAAATGTACACTAGTAATTTTTCCATAAGATTGTATCAGTTTTTGCTCTTCAATAAAATCTTGGTTTTTGTTTACATCCAACCACCTGTCTACTCGAGTCTTCTCTGTACCGCCACCTTGTACCTAAGTCCGGTGTCTAGAGCCCAGGGGTGTGGGAGCAATTTGAACCGCTCACAAGACAGTCAGAGGCATAACAGACTGGGCGTATGCGCCAAACACCACCACCACATGCCACCCCCTAGACACCTGCATAGTCCCATGTTACCCAGCCCCAGTTAAAGCCAGTGAGCTAGTGGCGCGTGCCCGGAAGCCCCTGCCCACAACTCAGGCAGCAAGAACACGCAGAGAGGGGTGCCCTGCCACCACCAACGGACCAGGGAATGGGCTGGTACTAGTGCCGATGGATCAGGTGCTATACCAGGGGGTACACTACGCGGTAGCTTCCATGATCCTGAACCTCACCGAGGTACACTTACCTGATTGCTGCCCCAAAGAGACAGAGCAGCTATCCCAGGCCCTGTTAAAAGACATGTTCAGGAAATTCTACGAGTTCGGTTTTGCCAATGTAGACAAAACAGAACTGTACACCACACACCATGAGTATTTTGGTAATGCGGAGAGACAAAGAAGGGGGGCCTGGAATTATGTTTTCACAGCGTTTAACACAGGGTCCTCTGTCATCAACAGTCTGGATGACATAGAATTGCAGACACAGATAAATGGTTTAAAAACACAGTTGAGGAAGATCTTGATGGATGAAAATAAGGCAGTAGGCTCAGAGTTACATGAGGGCCAGGCAATAACGGTCCATTTAAAAGAAATAATAGCTGAGCTGGAAAGACACGCCAAGGCTGTAAATGCCCTCATAAGAGAGGACAGAAATGCTTCTGACCAGGCAGCACAGAACGAGGTGTGCGTGCTGTATGGGGCATGGTTGCTGGGTGAGGGCCACAGTAATCTGGAGGATTTAAAACAGGGTTTAGTCCCCTCCTGGATCAGCAACAAACACCTCGCAGCCCTCCATCCATTTGAGAATGCATTAAGCCTGTGTCAACTCCGGCTAGCTTCTAAGGCCTACACAGTCCCAGTAGATTGTGGATGTTCAAACCACACTATCATGGGTATAGTAGTAAGGATGCCGGTCATGGGTAGGACAGCCCGACCCGCACCGGTATAAAGGGTAGAGAACATTGGAGTCATTCAAGAGGGTGCACACATCCGTTTCACAGCGGTCCCACCTTATGTCATAAAATGGGAGCACGCTATGACAGGTACTGACCTCTCGGGGTGCCGGAGCCGGGGAGCACACATAATACTGTGTCCCCAGCACTTGAACGCCTATTCAAAACCACAGTGTGGGTTTAAAGCTGCTGGTGCAAAACCTATAAACTCTACCATATAGGTAATGGCACAAGACCATGTTCCCCCACAGGTAGCATATATAGGAGGTGGGACACATTGTGTCACCACAGGTGCACCTCACTACCAGCATGGACAGTATAGCTGGTGTCCTGTAAGTGACAGCAGTTTCTGCTTTAAACCCGAGGCAGAGGTTCAAGTGGCCCAGGAATGAATTGTCCCCATTCCTGAACCCGCCACTGTTCACCTCACTGTAAAAGAGAATTTCACCAACCTGCAAAAGTATGTAGTGCATTTCGGCTATGAAATCCCCCCTCTCCCAGAACATCTGACCAAAATACTCAAAGCAGTAATAGTCTCACAGAAACATTTCTACACTCTGGAGCAGAAGACGGTAGGGATAGGGGCCAAAATATTGGATATTGTGGTTCCACCCAGGTGGAACATTTTTGAAAATATAAAGGTCCCTTCATGGATTAGACTGGCTTCACACATCCTCGTGGTTTGCCAGCTGGGAATAGTATTGTACCTAGTGTGCACTCAGTGCAAGGGAAAAGGCCAAATACTAGAATTCCGAAACCATAGGACCTGGAAGGAGCATTATGTCAAGGTGGAGGGAGATACACCTGTTTGAATTTTTTTTGTATTTCTGAATAAAGATTGTTTTTTTGTGTTTTGTTATTTTTAATAAAGATTTTCGACATGTTGTTTTAATAAAATTGTATGTGTACCAAGTGGTGCAGGGGTGTTGGACCCCTCAGCTTTGGATGTGTGTAAA
This sequence comes from Somniosus microcephalus, assembly GCF_052327205.1. Lineage (NCBI taxonomy): Eukaryota > Metazoa > Chordata > Chondrichthyes > Squaliformes > Somniosidae > Somniosus > Somniosus microcephalus. The sequence goes on along the minus strand of NC_140997.1, from coordinate 120,055,939 downwards.
CGACTGTAATTATTATATATATGCTTATGTACACTACATTTTTACAGAATGGGAAGTGCATGTGTCGTGGGATCATAGGTAGGTAATTACAGGGGAAAATTGATTATGGAGGGTCGGAAATTTTGCTCACCTTGTCAGGATGATACTTAAAGTGAGTTTAATATCAACAGGGGGAGTGTAGGCTTCTCAAAATTCCCACATTCCCCAAAAGTTATGGATAAAGGGACCCTGTATGGACAAGTTATTAAAAAGGGTACCCAAAATGGCTTCCGAGGCCTCGTGACCAAGGCTTGCAGGATTTTTAAAAGCAAGGCCCTGCAGAAGGCAGGCCCATTCAAAATCCTGAAATGAAACTTAACATGCATGGATCTGTGAAAGACATTCCATTTTCTAAAGCCAGACAGCTAGGTAAATACAGAATATGCATTCTCCACCTTGGAACAGATCAAGTCAGGATGGACCTAATCTTGAGGCCATCAGCTTCTCGCATAAATAATCGGTAACAGCTCACAGGTAGCTGCCAAGCCAGAAAAGACAATTAAATTTCATAAATAACAAACAGCCAGGATATCGAAGCCATTAAACAAGGAGACAACCGCCCCAGAAGCCGTTAAAGTAAATGACTGTAATCATTTTAGATGAGCCCGCCAAAAGTTAGACAAAGAACTGACCTGATTTGGCGTGCAGATAAGGGGTGAAGAACAGGATATAATTATAGGCCCACCGGTAGTGCTCGCTCGCCTCTCTTGCCTCTTGCTCGCTCCCGACACCGAGGACGCCCATTACAACACCAGGGGCCAAACGGGGAGAAGAACGGAACTGAATTCGAGCACGCACAAGGCACACAGGCCGCAAACGGGCAGACGAGACGAGGCGAGACGAACAGTAAAACTGATAGGCAGAGAAGGGCAGCAAGAAGCAGCATTGGGGGACAAACGGCCTAGTTATAAGCTGGCGTTTGATGCATGGACAGTAAAGTCAATTCAAGAATAAGCTGGCGTTTCAAGCTTGAGTAGTGAAATCAAATTAACGGTAAAAACTGCCAACCGAGCCCCAACCGCAGCAAAACCGTCGGCGACCAAACTGCCACCAGAAGAACAACCATTCCCGCAAGGTGAAGTACCCCACAAAAGACTCTTATCTAATGAAGAAAAAGAGGGGTACTTCACACAGACAACTCCATCGCCGCACCCTGTGACCACGTGACGACGGCAGGCCCAAAAGACAACAAGAGCGAACCCCAAAACCAACCGGCGTAATCGGCAGGTTTCGAATCGTAAAAGAAATCCCATTGGTGAGCATGAATTCCTGGCCCCTCGTAGCTTAATCTAGTTAGGTATTGGGGGTGGGATAAGGATAAAGGGATTTTCAATGTGTTTCTTCCCTCAATGTGCCATGTGTTCCCCATTCCCATATAAGTGTAATTTTATATGCCTGTAATTATTTCAGTAATTCTCAGCAAGATTGTGTTTTATTGTGCCTTTAATAAAGATTGCGGTTTTCTTGCACCAAGCCACTTGTCTACTTGATTTTCTGTATCGCCGCCTGTACCTAAGTCCGGTGTCTAGAACCCAGGGGTGTGGGAGTGATTCGAACCGCTCAGAGACAGTCAGGGGCAGAGCTGACTATGCACATGCCACCCCCTACATCTGCAACCATAGGAAGATTATCATTCATGTGTGTGCCAAGTTCCCTGGCAGCTGTCATGACTCTTTCATCCTGCACCAGTCCACCCTCCCTCAGCTCTTCTCTCCTCTAAACAGACTTTCTGGCTGGCTGCTTGAAGATAAGGGCTATCCACTGAAAACGTGGCACATGAGACCCTTGAGGAGGCCAAGTACTGAGGCCGAGGAGAGATATAATTAAAGCCACATTTCAACTAGATGTGTCATAGAGCAGACAATAGGCATTCTGAAAATGCGCTTCAGATGCCTTGACAGATCTGGAAGAGCCCTTCAGTATGCACCAGCCAGGGTAGCCAGACTTGCCATGGTCTGCTGCACCCTGCACAACAGAGCGCGGCAGCGAGAATTGGTGCGGCATGAGGAGCAAGGCTCTGAACGCACAGCCTCTTCAGAGGAGGAGGAGCAGGAAGTGCATCAGTTGGAAGACAAGGAGGGGGAGGAGGAACAGCAGCAGCTGGAAGGCAAGGAGCAGAAGCTTGTGGAACCTGCGGTCCAGGTCCCACCAGCACCCGAGCACATTGCTGCCCGGGAGGCCAGGGATGGCCTCATCATAGCCAGATTTACTTAACTTCAGGCATTACACCGATATGGCTGCCACATGATGCGCTAGGTTTCCACCACCTCACAGCAACACCATAAAGCATCCCTACAATGACCAAGCCATCCTTTCACACTGACCACCATTGTTGGAGGTAACGTTATGTCTCACCATTCACTACAACTCACTAAGCCACTTCCAAAGTTGCACAAAAATTTGTCCATGACCAGAAAGTGGTAAAAATAAATAGTTTTATGCGTGACATCACAGTAACAGAAACTTTACAGAAACATTTATTAAAACACCCAAGTGGTTACCTTGTGCGTCTACTTGTGTTTCATCTTTCTCTTACACGTGCTTCCATGAGGTGCTACCCCTGTGGCTTCAGCAGAGGTAGAGGCAGCCTGTTCACTTCCCTGCTGCGACTGCATAGACACTTTTGGTAGATGTCCTCTAGGTTTTGGGGCCTGTGAGGGCCCCGCCAAAATCTGCTCCTCCTGCAATTGAGCAGGAGCAGACTCAGCCATCGCAATCTGAGGAACCATCTGGGGCTTTGACTGGGGTGCGGGGTGGGGATTTGGGGGAGAAGTGTGAGCACTTTGTGAGGAGCCCCCACTTCCATGTCCCCTCTCACCATCATCCCTCTCATGGGCCACACGCACTTCCCTGCTGGAGAGCACCTTGCTGCACAGCAGTGAGGCCATGAGGACCAACGTCTACACGGACATCCCTCCTAGAGAGGAGGTCTATGAGCCTCTGTCATCTACTCGCCATAGATAGATAGATAGCCATCTATTCTCCATAGAGACCATGTGTTCTTGTGAGTGGTGCATTAGCTGCTCCATGCAAGTGATCATCCTTTCCATGGAAGATCCTTCAGTCCACCATCGCCTGCAACACGGTGGTGCTCATGTTGGAAATGGACTCTTCCATTCTCTGAACATTTGCAGACATCGCGGTCGCAAAACCTGTCAAAGCCTCCTGCACTTGTTGCTGCACCTCCAGAATGCTCTCTTTCTGGATGGCCCCCCGAGGCTCAAGCGTCTGCATGCAGCTGAGCAGAGCTGGGAGCATCCTGCGCCCTCCAGCGAGGAGTCCCACTGCTGTCCCTGTCTCCACCATCTGCTCTTGCTCACTTGTGAGTTGTGAGACACCAGGTGACAACACTATTCTATCTCGTGTTGCACCAACGAGGTGTGCGTATCTGCGCTGGTGCTGGGTGCACTTAGATCTGGTGACGGTGCACCCTCAGAGGCTGGAGGCTCCTCTGAGGAGTTGTCTTGCTCTTCCTCCTGGACAGTGTGGGGGTGGGGGGCTCTTGTTGGACCTGTGGGAGAGTAAAGAGATGAGTTAGATATGTGATATCAAGAATGGGTACAGATACCATTATGCACATGATGACCATTCAGTGGCTGATGACATCAGTCCCCATATGAGTGACTGCTGTATGCCATGTGGCTGTATGAGATGTAATTCTGTCACCAGGTTGCTGGGATGTTCCCCTCTCTCCGTCTCCCACCTCCAACTGCTCTGCGACTCCAGACACTTCCAACACAGCCTCCTCTGCTGCAGTTAAGGTGATAAATGATGGAAGCCCACCTCCCGTTCTCTTCCTCTCCCTCTTATTGTGGACTCTCTTCTCCTGCAAGGAGGCAAAGAAGAGAAGTTTGAGTGAGAGTGATGGAATGAGTGTAAGGAATGGATGGGTTAGATGATCTAGTGGCTAGTAAGATGGGGATATGACAATGTAGATAGAGAGAGGGATGGATGGACGTGCAAGGTATGTTGGTGTGAGCAATGATGTGCAGGAGCAGGTTTGGGAAGACAGAGTGATGGGGATGTGATGAGAGGCACAGCAAGATGAAGTTGAGTGTGGCTTTGCACTCACCTTTCCTGATCTAATGAGATCATTGAAACATTTGTGGCACTGCACTCAGGTCCTCCTCACAAATTCCCTGCTGTTGACCGCCTCTGCTATTTGGAGCCAGGCTCCTTTGGTCTGCTGGGGAGGTCTCTTCCATCGATCGGAAGGGAAGAGGACCTCCCTGCGTGCTCTCACTTCCTCCACAAGCATATGGAGGGAGTCATCTGAGAACCTGGGTACAACCCTCTGCCTCTGTGCAGTCATGTTTAAAACTCTTTGGAACACTCCAATGGTGCAGTGCAGTGCCTGCACACTCCTAGATGAACCTTCAAATGCAATGGAGCCATGGCTCCTTTAAATACCCCGGCTGAAGATGCGTCATCGATGACGTCATCAGACCCGCACCAATTAATAGGGCTGGGTAATGCGCAGAGCAGCCTTAATAAGCACCATTAATGAAAAGTCGATCCCAGGAGCAGGAATGGAATGAAGAACAGGCTCACGACCCGCCCCGGCAACCCCCCGCATCCAACCCATCCAGGTACAGAAAATTCCGGCCACTGCCTCTGTTCAAGAACCAGTGACCCATGCTCCCCTCAGCAGCCACCCCAGGTTCCTTTCAGTGATCCAGTCTGCACAGTCACTTGCATCCCAACCCACCATGTCAGAGTCCTTCCCAACCCATCCAAAGTTGCTTCCAATCCACCTAGAGTTGTTTCCACCTGCTGTTTCTTTTCTCAGTTGTACAGACAACTACTTTGTCATACATGAGGGAGAAGGAAATAGGGAAATACAGGAGGAGGCAGTGTGGGGATAGAAGGATACGGGGGCACGAGGTGAGAAGAGGTAATGAGAATGGGAGGAGGCTCGTGTGGAGTATAAACACTGGTGTAGACCAGTTGGGCCAATGGCCTGTTTCTGTGCTGTATATACTGTGCAATTCCTAGCAGCTCATGATAGACCAGAAAGTAACTTAGAGAAGAGCAGCGTAATTGTGTTTAATGGTAGCTGACACTTCACACTCTCTTGGACCACAAGCCAGAGGCATCTTGACTTTGGAACAATCAAAGGCTCCCCACTACGTGAAGGGAAGCAGACATCAGAAACACCATTCATGAAGCTTGAATTATAATATGAAAACAAGAGTAATTCATAACAGATGAGAGATCTTGGGGTTTTTTTTGAATGAGAGGTGTTGGGGAACACTTTACATGGTTTAAGGAAGATAGTGCACGGAGTCAATAGGAAAGGGCTTGAGTTCGATCCATTGGGAGTTCCATACATTAGAAGCAAATGAGAAAGGATTTTGTTTTTAATTGGAATCGTATTGCATTGGAACTATAACATTAATTTTCCAGTAATGGGACAAATGAGGTTGAGCTTGCCCAATATGTAGTCTCCCTTGCAGCACAGCATGGTTGGCCTGGCTGAATTTTCAAATTGGAATCTATCCCTCTAATTTGAATCAACACGGACAAACCTTGCCCAAAGATCTTGGCCTGTTGCACACTTGGCTACCAGCAAATCCAGCAAAGCAGTAGGTCGCCATTAGAGATGAAGAATACACAATGGCAGGGTGGAGTTGTGGGTAGCACTGCTCCCCTTGATGCGGAAGAGTTGGAGCTCCTGTTGAAGGAGGTGCACCAAAGCTGAAGATGACCATCCAGGCAGCAAAGGATGTGCTGATTGAGTAAATACAGTCACCCAAGTCCCTTGCACCATCCTGCGAATAAAGAATCAAATTTGATGGTCTCAGGAGGAAGGCAACGGTAAGTCTGCTCATTTTTGAACTAATTTCCTATGAGACCCATCATGAATGGCACAAACCTAAGTTGAGAACTTCCACACTATCTGCGAGCAAGTTTTTACTGTGCCAAAGTTAGGTGGTACACTTTTTTCCCCCCCCCACAGAGGGAGGTGGTTAATACAGAAGAGAACAGTAAACTACTGCTCAGGTATCCAGTCTGCTGTTAGGGGGATTCTCAGTGGGATCAGCAGCCATGAATGCAGATGTTAGCCCTGGTCTCCAAAGAGCCATTCCAGCACCACCACACCCTAGTATTTCTTCTCCTTCCACAAAATTGCAATGGATTGCTGCTACTGATGGCATCATAGATGTTTCCTGGATAATAGCCATTGATGTGCAGAATGATATTTCTGGGACCAGATAATATCTGACCTTTATAACTGAGTGCAAACCCTTTCTTTGCATGTAGGCCATTGGGTTAATAGGAGGATCCCTGGCCACATCTAGTGAAAACTCTGTGCCCTCAACCACTGATGCCTGCTTTCTACAGGGAACGCGGTGTTGCCCCTTGCAAACATTACTTCTGTCACTTGCTTGATACAGGCACGTACAACAGAATGCCTGATATGGCACATGTCCCTGAGATGGCTTGGAAGGATCGTGAAGCATGAAAGTTTCATTCTGTGATAGCTTTCATTTCTACAGATGTTCTCTGCCAGTCATCTCCTGGCAAAGCAAACCAACGCCTGAAGCAAAATTTAAAAAAAATTAACAACAAAAAATACAATCTAGGTAATAACAGCACACAATAACCTATCTTTAAAAAGCTGATCTGAGCCAACTAGGCAACAGGATCATTTAAAATGAGCAAGCAGCATATTGTGGGTGGCGTCTCACCCGCAGTCAGAAAATTCAGCCAGGGATTACCCCATTTGATAAACAGAAGGTAACTGACACCCGTGCATGCCAGTCTGCAGCTTAATTCTCGTTCCCAAAATGGCCCATCAGGATATCGGGCCTGCTACAGATGTGGCGCGTGAGGTTGGAGGCTAGGCTTTCAAAGTGGCACCTGCTGTCAGAAAGGCTGCATACTGCCCCCATGTAAATCTAAAGTGGCTGATCTGCTGGAATGGTATATATATAATATACATAAATCAATGGGAAGTGGTGTCTGTTGGAAATCTATATGAGGCTGATTAAAAGTGGTTTGGTTCATTGGAATTTCATGCTAGTTTAAACAAAGGTAAATTATTTTGGTTTAATAATAAAGCTGTATTTTAATTGTGCTATACATCCACTATAAGTGTCAATACTGTTGCTGGAATGGAAATAAATCAGGCATTCAGAGTCTATTGTTGGTTCCTGTCTTTGGTAATTATAAGAGAGACAAGGAGATCTCTTATATAAAAACAAAAAATGCTGGAAATACTCAGCAGGTCAGGCAGCATCTGTGGAGAGAGAAAGAGAGTTAAAGTTTCAGGTCTCTGATCCTTCGTCAGAACTGGAAAAAGCTGGAGATGGAACAGGTTTTTAAGCAGGTGCAGGGGCAGGGAAAGGGGGGAGGGGAGGAAAGAACAAAAGGGAAGGTCTGTGCTAGGGTGGAAGGCAGGAGAGATTAGAGACAAAAGGGATGATGGTGCAAGGCAAAAGGAGATGGTAATGGGACAAGTTAAGAGACTCTAGATGAAGTGTAAATGGCAATGTCAGAATCATCGACAGCTGCCATGTGAGAGAGAGAGAATTTTTTTTTTTAAATGATAGGGGCAGAGGTTATGATCTGAAATTGTTGAACTCGATGTTGCGTCCAGAAGGCTGTAAAGTGCCTAATCGAAAGATGAGGTGCTGTTCCACGAGCTTACGTTGAGCTTCATTGGAACAGTGTAAGAGGCCGAGGACAGAGAGGTCAGAGTGGAAGTGGAGCGGAAAATTAAAGTGACAGGCGACTGGACGCTCGGGGTCACCCTTTTCGGACTGAATGGAGGTGTTCCGCTATAGACCTCTTACACTATTGTTCAACGCTAAGCTGAAACCTGGGGAGTCGTTTTTGGCATTTACCACCTGCTGCTACCTAACATGACAGTCGTTAGCCATAGATTCAATGCAGCATATATACTAGGGCAATATATCATAAGGTAAAATATTACACACCGCACTGATAATGGAACTTATAGGCTTCACAGATCTATTATTCGTAAGATTATTGACCTGCAACTTTACAAAACTTTCTTCAGAAACAATAACAGGTCACTCTGTTCTCCTATTCCCCATTCTTATGGGGCTCCATGTTGCTGGCTGTTTACTCCTTATTTGTTAGCGAGCCTTTTCTTTTTTCAGGTTATATTTTCCCAGGAGTGTACTAGTAGTGAGTTTGTCAACTGATACACTGGGGGGGGGGAGGGGGGGAGGGGGCAGCAGGGCGGGTGACAAGGCCGCACAGTCACGTTGGCGAGAGGCCGGGGCCATTTTAACACCTGGGCATCATTACCATATTCCAAGACGGACTCCCGCCCGAACCCAACGGGAATGACGAGGAGGTCAGCAGGAAACAGCAGGAACTGAGAGAACAATCCTCAGCTGTAAGGCAAGTTATCGGGCAGGAGGTGGGGGGGGGGGGACATAGGAACAGGAGCAGGCCATTCAGCCCCTCGAGCCTGTTCCGCCATTCAATGAGATCATGGCTGATCTGTATCCTAACTCCATCCATGCACCTTGACGCCATTATCCCTTAATACCATTGACTAGCAAAAATCTATCGACCTCAGATTTAAAATTATTAATTGAGCTAGCATCTACTGGTTTTTGTGCAAAAGAAAGTTCCACACTTCTACCACCCATTGTGTGAGGAAGTGTTTCCTAACTTCTCTCCTGAATGGCCTGGCTCTGATTTTAAGGTTATGTCCCCTTGTCCTAGACTCCTCCACCAGTGGAAAAAGTTTCTCTATCGGTTCCTTTCAAAATCCCAAAAACCTCAATCAATTCACCACTTAATCTTCTATACTCCAGGGAATACAAGCTTAGTTTATGTAATCTCTCCTCATAATCTAACCCTTGGAGCCCTGGTAACATTCTGGTGAATCTGTGCTGCACTCCTTCCAAGGCCAATATACCCTTTCTAAGGTGCGGTGCCCAAAACTGTACACAGTGCTCCAGGTGTGGTCGAACCAGGGATTTGTGTAGCTGTAGCAAAACTTCCTCCCCTTTATATCCTAACCCTCTAGTTATAAAGGCTAGCATTCCATTGGCCTTTTTGATTCCTTTTTGTGCCTGACTATTACATTTTATTGATCTGTGCACATGGACCCATAAATCTCATTGGACCGCCACTGTTCCTAGCTTTTCACCATTTAAATTATACTCAGATCCATCCATTTTTGGACCAAAATGGATGACATCACACTTACTTGCGTTGAAATCCATCTGCCATAGTTTTGCCCATTCACTTAATCTATCAAGGTCTTTGTAATATTATGCTCCCGTCTACACTACTTACTATACCACCAATCTATCATCAGTAAACTTGGCTATATGGCTCTCTATTGTGTTATCTAAGTCATTAATAAATATAGTGAATAGTTGAGGCCCCAGCACAGATCCTTGTGGGACACCACTGATCACTTCCTTCCAATTCGAGTAAATACCCATTATCCCTAATCTCTGTCTTCTACCACCTAACCAATCAATAATTTGCCTTCAATTCCATGAGCTTTAATTTTAGCCAACAGTCTCTTATGTGGAACTTTATCGAATGCCTTCTGGAAGTCCATATAAACTACATCCATAGACATTCCTCGGTCTACTACTTTAGGTACTTCCTCAAAAAAATTCAATTAGGTTCATTAGGCATAACGTGCTCTTTACAAATCTTACATTGGCTCTCTCTAATCAGCTCAATCACTCTGTCCTTAATTATAGATTCCAATAATTTCCCACAACAGATGTTAGACTAACAGGTCTATTATTTTCTGGTTTTTCCTTCTCACCTTTCTTAAGTAATGAAGTTACATTTACAATTTTCCAATCTAAAGGGACAATTCCTGAATCAAGAGAGCTTTGAAAGATTATGGCTAAAACATCTACAATTTTCTCACCTACTTCCTTTAAAACCCTGGGGTGGAAACCATCAGGTCCAGGGGATTTGCCAGTCTCGACATTATTTTTTGTAATACCGTTTTCTTACTTACGTTAACTTTAGTGAGTTCCAAGAATCTTTGATTCATTATTAGTTTCCATGGAATGTGCTTTTCCTCTACTGTGAAGACTGACACAAAATAATTATTCAACAAGTCTGCCATTTCCTTATTTTCATTTGCAATATTACCGGCATCTGTTTTTAAAGGGCCCACACTACTCTTGACTGCTCTTTTTCTTCGAGTATAATTGAAAAACTTTTTTTGTTAATCTTGATATCCCTCGCAAGGGGGGAGATTGGGAAGCGTTTTGGGGAGGGGAGAAGCCCGGAGCAGGGGAAGACCAAGGGTTTCTTGTGGTCTCTTCCTGGCCAACAAAGAAACCATTAAAAGTTTAAAGAATCCTACCTGGATGGGCTTCTTCTGGCCCTGGAACCATTTGGTGACGGCTTTCCCCATGCAGAAGGCACTGTGCGTGACTGGCACTGCCCAGGGTTAAAATTGTGTCGGGGTCCATGCACTGTCAACGGATGCTGACTTTTAAATATTTATGAGGCTCTCGTGCCTCACAAGCAATGTTCCCCTTAATTTTAAATTTGGGTGCGCGGTCCCTTTAATGGGCTGCGCAGCCCATTCAAAGTTTCGCAAATACGCAAAATTTCACATTGGAAAAGCCGGTCCCGGGCTGTGCGGGACCAGCAGAGAGCTGCGCTGCCACACAGCTTAGAGACAACGTTGCTTACACGCCTCCTGAAACTCGGGAATTAAAATAGCAGCCGGCGGGAGTGGGGCACACATGGGGAGGTCAATAATCTGCCCCTATTTTAACCTCCCACACACTCCAGGGGTAAAAATCAGGGCTCAAGGTTTTAATATAAAAAAAAGCATCAACTCAAAAATGGTTCAGGAGAGATTTCTTAATTGAATATACACAATCAAAAGTCAGGATAGACGATATGTTCACTATAAGCAATCGCTGTTTTATTTTTTAAACTTCAACAAACAACCACAAACAGCTGTTACTATTCCTACTGCTATCGTTCATGATAACAGCTGTTGATGTTGCATGTGTTGGTTCTGTTTTTGAGGCATTCATAATGTTACATTACAGCACAGGAACAGGCCATTCGGCCCAACTGGTCTATGCTGGAGTTTATACTCCACACGAGTCTCCTCCCACTCTCATTACCTCTTCCCACTCTGCCCTCCAATATCCCTCTATTCTCTTCTCCCTCATGTCTATCAAACCGCTCCTTAAATGCATCAATGCTCTCTGCTTCAACCACTCCCTGTGGTAGCGAGCTCCACATTCTTACCACTCTGAGTAAAGAAAATACTCCTAAATTCTTTACTTGATCTGTTGCCGTCTATCTTATATTTCGGTTCCCTTGTTATGGACTCACCCACAAGTGGAAACAATTTCTCCACATCCACCCTGTCGAACCCTTCCAAATTGTTAAGGACCTCTATCAGGTTTCCTCTTAGACTTCTCTTTTCCAGCCTGCTCAATCTTTCCTGATAGTTGCATCCGCTTGTAAATCTTTTCTGCACTTTTTCCAGTGTGTCAATATCTGTTTTGTAGTATGCAGACTAGAACTGCACTCAGTACTCCAAGTGTGGTCCATCCAAGGTTCTATAGAAATTTAACATTACCTCCCTGTTTTTGTATTCGATTCCTTTAGAAATGAACCCCAGCAATTTACAGCCTTTTCAATCAATGCTGCTACTTTCAAAAACAATGGCCTGTATTTTGCAATCTCTACAGGTGTGTACCCACCCGTAGGGACCTCGCAAGTGCCGGTTTCAGGCGTGCGAAGCGCATGCGCTAAAAACCTGTATTTCTGATCTGTCAATAATCCTCTTGACAGATCAGACGCCTACCCTAAATAAGGGTCTCTGTGGGTGGAGAGATCCGCTTTCTGCAGAACCTCCGCCCGCTGAAATCACTTAAAAATCTTACGCCTGGTAAAAGCAGGTGGAGGGCCTGCTTTTACCAGCATAAGGGGGCTAATTCAGTTGATTTGCACCTCCCTAATGGAGTGCAAGTCAACTGGCGCCTGGGCGCGGTGCCGCTAATGCCTCCCGTGAAATGTCATCGCCGTGCGCAGTGCCCCGGCTGTAATATTGGGTGGCGCTCCCCGACTTACCGCCGGATGCTATGTCGGCCAGGGTCAGGGGGGCCTACCTGTGGATAGAGCAACACTAGTTAAAGGGAAGGTGGCGGGCGGTCATTTTTGTTGCTGGCCACTTGCCAGTACCCACCCCTGTTGCTGTCCCCGGCCCCTGTGAAGCGCTCTGTGAGTCCGGCTCTCCTCTCGAGAGCCGGGCTCATTTGCCGGCACTCCCGATTCCTGGTGGCCCAGCTGGGTGCCGGGACGTGCTGCGCCAGGCCCCTCCCCTTTAATAATGGGAGGAAGGCCTGCAGTACCGCAGTGAGACGTGCAGGAGCGCATGGCACTGCGGCACATAGTGCCACGATATTGGCACACCGCGCCCCAAGAGGGACACGGGGTGCTTCCATTAATGTCCCTCCTCCCTCTCAGGCTGCTACCTGGGAAAATCAGCCGCGAGGGTACTAACTTTTTCGGGGCGCTACCCAATTTTTGCCTCTAAGAGTTTTAAAAAAGTTAAAAAAAATGTTTTTCACTCATTTATAATTTACTAGCTGAAGTGCCCGGCGGTGCCAAGGGTCTTTTGAGGGCATGTTGTTGTTGGAAGAGAGAGAGAGAGCGACTGGGGGGAAGAGAGAGAGCGACTGGGGGGAAGAGAGAGAGCGACTGGGGGGGAAGACAGAGAGCGACTGGGGGGAAGAGAGAGAGTGACTGGGGGGAAGAGAGAGAGGGAGAGACTGGGGGGAAGAGAGAGAGTGACTGGGGGGAAGAGAGAGCGACTTGGGGGAAGAGAGAGAGCGACTGGGGGGAAGAGAGAGAGCGACTGGGGGGAAGAGAGAGAGCGACTGGGGGGAAGAGAGAGAGCAACTGGGGGGAAGAGAGAGAGCGACTGGGGGGAAGGGGGAGGCAGGGAGGAAAGGAGGAGGGGGGAGGAAAGGGGGAGGGGGAGGAAAGGGGAGGGGGAGGAAAGGGGGAGGGGGAGGAAAGGGGGAGGGGAGGAGAGGAAATGGGGAGGGGGAGGAGAGGGGGAGGGGAGGAGGGGAGGAAAGGGTGTGGGGGGAGGAAAGGGGGAGGGGGCAGAAAACGGGAAGAGGGAGGGGGGGAGGTAAGGGGGAGGGGGAGGGGGGGAGGAAAGGGGGAGGGGGAGGAAAGGGGGAGGGGGAGCGGGGGAGGAAAGGGAAAGGGGGAGGGGGAGGGGGAGGGGGGAGGAAACGGGAAGGGGAGGGGGAGGAAAGGGGAGGGGGAGGAAAGGGGGAGGGGGAGAGGAAAGGGGGAGGGGGGAGGAAAGGGGGAGGGGGAGGATAGGGGCAGGGGGAAGAAGGGGGAGGGGGGAAGAAGGGGGAGGGGGAAGAAGGGGGAAGGGGAGGGGGGAAGAAGAGGGAAGGGGAGGGGGGAAGAAGGGGGAGGGGGGAAGAAGGGGGAGGGGGAAGAAGGGGGAAGGGGGAGGGGGGAAGAAGGGGGAGGGGGAAGAAGGGGGAGGGGGGAAGAAGGGGGAGGTGGGGAGGGGGAAGGGGGAAGAAGGGGGAGGGGGGAAGAAGTGGGAGGGGGTAGAAGGGGGAGGGGGAGGGGGAAGAAGGGGGAGGGGGGAAGAGGGGGGAGGGGGGAGGTGGGAAGAAGGGGGAGGAGGGGAGGGGGGAAGAAGGGGGAGGGGGAGGGGAGGAAGAAGGGGAAGAAGGGGGAGGGGGAAGAAGGGGGAAGAAGGGGAGGGGGGGAAGAAGTGGGAGGTGGGGAAGAAGGGGGAGGGGGAAGAAGGGGGAGGGGGAAGAAGGGGGGGAGAAGGGGAGGGGGAAGAAGGGGGAGGGGGAAGAAGGGGGAGGGGGGAAGGGGGAAGAAGGGGGAGGGGGAAGAAGGGGGGAAGGGGGAAGAAGGGGGAGTGGGGAGGGGGAAGAAAGGGGAGGGGGAGGGGGGAAGAAGGGGGAGGGGAGGGGTGAATAAGGGGGAGGGGGAAGAAGGGGGAGGAGGGGAGGGGGGAAGAAGGGGGAGGAGGGGAGGGGGGAAGAAGGGGAGGAGGGGAGGGGGAAGAATGGGGAGCAGGGGAGGGGGGATGAAGGGGGAGGAGGGGGGGAAGAAGGGGGAGGGGGGAAGAAAGGGGAAGGGGAGGGGGGAAGAAGGGGGAGGGGGAGGGGGAAGAAGGGGAGGGGGGAGGGGGGAAGAAGGGGGGGGAAGGAGGGGGGGTGGGAGGAAAAAGGGGATGGAGGAAGGAGGGGGAGGGGGGGGAGGGGGGAGGGGAGCGCCCCGTCAGCCCGAGCCCCGCCTCCTGCCCCCCGCCCCCCCGAGCCCCGCCCCCGCCTCCCCGAGCCCCGCCTCTGATCTCCCGAGCCCCGCCCGATCTCCCGAGCCCCGCCCCCCGATCTCCCGAGCCCAGATCTCCCGAGCCCCGCCCCCCGCCCTCCCGAGGCCCGATCTCCCGAGGCCCGATCTCCCGAGCCCCGCCCCCGATCTCCCGAGCCCCGATCTCCCGAGGCCCGATCTCCCGAGCCCCGCCCCCCGATCTCCCAAGCCACGATCTCCCAAGCCCCGCCCCCCACCCTCCCGAGCCCCGATCTCCTGAGGCCCGATCTCCTGAGCCCCGCCCTCCCAAGCCCCGATCTCCCGAGGCCCGATCTCCCGAGCCCCGCCCCCCGATCTCCCGAGGCTCGCCCCCCCCGATCTCCCGAGGCCCGATCTCCTGAGCCCCGCACCCCCCCGAGCCCCGATCTGCCGAACCCCGATCTCCCGAGCCCCGCCCCCCACCCGAGCCAGCTTCAAGAGCAGAGAGAGAGACGCCGCCGTGCAACCTACCGCGTGAGGCCTGGCCGGACTCAAGTCGCGTGCGCTGACTCCTGCCCCACCCGCCTTTATTAAGATGGCGGCGGTGGCGACGCTCGCCTCAGGCCCGCCCCCTCCAGCCTCCACAAAGATGGCAGCGATCGCGAGCCGCTTGTTGAGCGTGACGGGAGGTGCCTAGCTTGGGCGTGGCTGGGCAACAGAGGCCCAGGCTTACAGGCCTGGAAAAACGGTGAAAGGTAGGAAAATTCTAGATGTTAGAGAAAAGGTTTACAAATTAATTAACTTTTTTAAAAAACAATTTGTGTTTAAAAAGCAACTCTTTTTTTTGCTGGAAATGTAGATTTGAAAAGAAACACGCAGAAAGTGGGAAAAAGAAATGTACAGTTTGGAATCAAGATGGCGGCCACTCACCTCGGTTCAGAATGATAAGGCCCGCCCACACACGCACCGATTGGTCTACCGTCAGGTCACTGAACTGTAGGATTGGTCAATCATCATGTCACTCAACTGTAGGATGGCCCGCCCGCACACACAATGAACCCGCCCCCACTCGATGCAAATGAGCGGATAACGAGCGGAATTTTGAACGTTTTTTGGATACCGTCGACAGAATTTTTGTCCGAGCAAAAAGTAAATACACCCACAAGAGTCCCCTAATGATGAGCTTTCTTTTGCTATAACATATGTGTAGGTACGCTCTATAACTTTTGATTGTATAGCCGGACAGAGAGACAGACAGAGAGACAGACAGAGAGACAGACAGAGACAGACAGAGAGACATACCGTTTTATATATATAGAAGATAAATACTTTTTAAAAAGGTAAGTTTATTTTTAGCCCCGTAAAAAACTATTTTTTCAAAATTTTTTATTTTTGTTTAAAATATTTAATTTAATGTAATTTTAACTCATTTTAAAAATGTGATGGTTTTTTAAAAAATGTATTTAATGTTTTAGTGCCTTATTTCAGTGATCCCCATCCATACTTTTGACAATAGCAAAATACTGCGGATGCTGGAAATCTGAAATAACAACAAAAAATGCTGGAAACACTCAGCAGGTCAGGCAGCATCTGTGGAGATAGAAACAGAGTTAACATTTGAGGTCAGGGACCCTTCATCAAAACTGGAAAAAGCTGGCAATGTAACAGATATTAAGCAGGTGCAGAGACGGGGAGGGGGGGAAGGTGGGGAATTGGGAGGGGAGGAAGGAATTGAAGGAACATACTGTGCTGAGGTAAGAGACAGGAAAGATAAAATGTTGCAAAGGGGGTGGCAAAATCATACAGCATGAAAAATGAGAGCGGGGGTTATAGTCATGTTGAGTCCAGAAGGCTGTAAAGTGCCTAATCGAAAGATGAGGTGCTGTTCCTCAAGCTTACGTTGAGCGTCTGTGGAACAATGTAAGGAGCCGAGGACAGAGAGATCAGAGTGGGAGTGAAGCGGAGAATTAAAGTGACAGGTGACCGGAAGCTGACGGTCACCCTTACGGACTGAATGGAGGTATTCCGCAAAGCAGCCGCCCAATCTGTGTTTGGTCTCCCCAATGTAGAGGAGACCGCATCGTGAGCAGCGAATACAGTATACTAAATTGCAAGAAGTACAAGTAAATCGCTGTTTCACCTGGAAGGGGTGTTTGGGGGAAGGGAGGAGGTAAAAGGGCAGGTGTTGCATTTCCTGCGCTTGCATGGGAAGGTGCTGTGGGAAGGGGAAGAGCTGTTAGGGGTGATTGAGGAGTGGACCAGGGTGTCGTGGAGGGAGCGGTCCCTTTGGAATGCTGAAAGGGGAGGTGAGGGGAAGATGCGTTTGGTGGTGGGATCACGTTGGAGGTGGCAGAAATGGTGAAGGATGATCAGTTGAATGTGGAGGCTGGTGGGCTGAAAGGTGAGGGCAAGGGGAACTCTATCGTGGTTCTGGGAGGGAGGGGAAGGGGTGAAAGCAGAAGTGCGGGAAATGGAACGGACATGGTCAAGGGCCATGTCAACCACAGTAGAGGGGAATCCTCGGTTGAGGAAAAAGGAAGACATGTCGGAGGCACTGGTATGGAAGGTGGCATCATCAGAACAGACGTGGCGGAGACGGAGAAACTGGGAGAATGGAATAGAGTCCTTACAGGAAGCAGGGTGGGAGGAAGTGTAGTCCAGGTAGCTGTGAAAGTCAGTGTGCTTGTAGTGGATGGTTGTCGATAGCCGATGGCCAGAAGTGGAGACAGAGAAGTCAAGGAAGAGAAGAGAAGAGTCAGAGATGGACCATGTGAAGGGGAGGGAAGGGTGGAAATTGGAAGTAAAGTGCATGAACTTTTCTAGCTCAGGGCGAGAGCAGGAGACGGCACCGATATAGTCATCGATGTACCGGAAGAAAAGGTGAGGGAGGACTGGAACAAAGAATGTTCCACATATCCCATGAAAAGGCTGGAATAGCTAGGGCCCATGCGGGTTCCCATAGCAACACCTTTAATTTGGAGGAAGTGAGTGGAGTCAGAGGAGAAGTTGTTCAATGTGAGAACAAGTTCAGCCAGGCGAAGGAGGGTGGTGGTGGATGGGGATTGGTTGGGGCCTCTGTCCAAGGAAGAAGCGGAGCGCCCTCAGGCCATCCTGGTAGGGGATGGAGGTGTAGAGTGATTGGACGTCCATAGTGAAAAGGAGACTGTAATGTATATACCTTTAAGGGGGGATCTATCTTTTACAGCTCATGTATACTGCAGTACCGGCAGTGACCACACCTGTATATAAAACAGAGTAGTAATCAGTACAGATCAGTTCCAGTGTGAGCCACGTTGAGTAAACACCTGTTGTACCGTTTCTCCTGCAGTCTGTGTCTTATTATACACAGACACAACATTGGCGACAAGGCAAGTTCGAACAAGGCAAGGCAAGGCAACTCTGCATCACCTCCCGGGGATTCATTCCTGGAGACCAGTAGATTGGAGGTCAAGGCCAGAGACTCGGGCGTCGACCATGGGCAACCGCCCAGTCATCCAGCAGAGACTCGAGAATTGCGGGGGAGGCTGTCGAGAGCCAGGCTTGGCTTTCTAGTTGAGGTGGTCCAGCGAAACGGGCTGGCAACAGGTAGTGTGCAGACCCTTCCCGGACAGCGGCGGGCTAGAGCCCGACCGAGCGGCACAGCAAAGGGCCGAGCAGCGTCGACGGGGGAGAGAGAGAGAGGGCAGAGCGCACAGGGCGCAGCTGGTGTTCAGGGGCCGAGCAGCGTTGAAGAGAGGGAGAGAGAGACGCGCAGAAACCAGCGAGGCGCCGCCATTGCCATGAGGACCGCCGACAGTGGCATTGGCAGCATCGCAGGAGAAGCGCACGAAACCTACAGGGCGCCGCCATTGCCACGAGAACTGCCGGGAGTGGCGTTGGCAGCAGCGGGGGAGGAAGGAAAGCGCGGGGGACGCCATTTTAAGCCAATGGGAGACGCCATTTTAAACCACACCCAAAATGCCGAAGAGTGGCAGTATCACCGCGTTTGACAATGAAGTCGAAGATTGGATTACATATGTCGAACGAATAGAGGTATACTGCAAGGCAAATGAGGTGTCAGATGACAAGAAAGCGTCGGTATTGTTAAATATAATGGGTGCAAAGACATATGGTTTATTACGAAATCTAGTAACCCCAACGAAGCCAATGGAAAAGAGTTTTGAAGACATAGTAACGATACTACAGGAACATTTAAACCCCACACCGCTGCTGATAGCAGAAAGATTCAAGTTTCACAAACGGAACCAGCATAAGGATGAAAGCAATGCTGATTATTTAACAGAACTGCGCAAACTATCGAAACACTGCCAGTTTGAAGCGAGACTGGCAGATACCTTAAGGGACAAGTTTGTGTGTGGGCTTCAAAGTGAAGGAACCCAGAAATGGCTTTTATCTGAAAAGGACCTTACGCTGGATAAGGCTTTCAGCATTGCGGTATCATATGAAGCAGCAGCACGGGGCACTGCAGAGATATAACAGAGACCGCAAGAATATGGCACAAACGAAATGTCATATAGAACAGAGAAGTGCTATCGCTGCGGCAGAACAACACATGACCAGAATGATTGCTGGTTCAAAGACAAAGTGCGCAGACAGTGTGGAAAAGTAGAACACATAGCACGAGTCTGCAGGTCGGGAAAGAAAAACCAGCAATAAGAAACCTACCAAAGAAAAGTACAAGAAGGTACATAAGATGACGGAGAATAGTTCAGACAAACAAAAGAGTGATAGCGACTCCGAAAGCAGGGAACTGAGTTGTCTGAAACTACATAATGTGATCACAACAGAGGATCACCGAACCATTTGGGTCACTCTCAAGATAGCAGGAGTCCAGGTAAAGATGGAATTGGACACAGGATCAGCCCTAACAGTCATAAACCGACGGGACTACGAGCGGCTATTCTCACACATACCCTTGAGAGACACAAAATTTATTTTGAAGACCTACACGGGGCAATAAGTCTACCCCAAAGGAAAAATAAGGGTGACCGTTATATATAACGGTAAGGAAACACCAAAACTAGACCTGTATGTATTGCAAGATGGAGGACCACCATTACTGGGATGTGAATGGATCCGGAAAATACAACTGGATTGGCATTCCATACAGGCACTGACTGTGGCTGACAAAAAGGATGACGATGTCACACCTGGGCGACTGTCAATGATCCTAACTGACGCGAAAGAAGTGTTCCAGCAAGGGCTCGGAACACTAAAAGGCATGACAGCGACGATTAAAATTGAAGAAAACGCAAGCCCAAAATTTTTTAAGGCCAGACCGGTACCTTATGCGATCCGCCCAGCCGTCGAAGCAGAGCTGGAGAGTCTGCAACGTCAGGTGTACTGTCCAAGGTAGACTGGAGCGAGTGGGCTACACCCATCGTCCCTGTGATGAAAAAGTCGTTGAGCAGCACGCCTGGGGAACCAAGGAAGGTTCACATCTGTGGGGACTTTAAGGTAACAGTGAACCCGGTCCTTCACACCGTACAATATCCACTTCCGCGGATTGAAGATATTTTCACCACGCTATCTGGAGGGAAACGCTTCACTAAGATTGATCTGGCCCAGGCGTATCTGCAAATGGAGGTAGAAGAAGCATCAAAAAAATACTTCACAATCAACACCCATAAAGGTCTCCACCTGTAAGGAATGACCCAGACTCTGCCTCGCCTCGCCACCAGAGGGCTCCATGAACTCTGCTTAATTGTGTCCCTCTTTATTCATTATTGTATTCACCTGTGCATTGTTAGATGCCTACTATTTAAGTGGTGTTCACTTTATGTTCTTTGCTCAGTCTTGAGTTGCACTGCCTGGAGATACCTCGTGCTGGTCTGCTTGCCTGTATTCTGTACTATTGTTATTTTGTTTATGTCAAGTAAAGTCTACCTTTATTTTGCAACCTTACCTCTGCCTCAGTTTGCCTTACTGCAGTTGGGTCCACTGAGTTCCGATCCTTACAGCAAGACTGAGCCAAAACATGGACCCAGCAGAGAAGGACCAATGGCCAAGACAAGTTTCTGAACAGCTACAACTTATTTTGAACGAACTGCAGTGTCTCGCCACGGCAGTCTTCCGAAACCAGAATCTGCTGGAGGGCCTCGTCATCACTTTCCATCAGAGCCAGAAACAGAGTCAGGTGATGCAAGCCGCTCCTGCACCGTTACCCGCTCCTACGGTTTCGCCTTCTCCTCTGAGAGAACCCCGATTACCTGCACCCGAGCGCTACGACGGTAACCCAGGAGGATGTCGAGGTTTCCTAATCCAGTGTTCCCTGGTCTTCCAACTGCAGGGTTCATTATTTCCCAGTGAATGTTCCCGAGTGGCCTACATCATTTCGCTACTTACCGGCAAGGCTCTTACCTGGGCTACAGCCGTCTGGGAACAGCAAACGCCGGTATGTTCAAACTACCAACTTTTCTCGGAAGCAATGAGAAGGGTTTTTGATCACCCTGTCAGTGGGAGAGAAGCATCTAACAGACTACTTCGGCTTCGCCAGGGGGTTCATAGTGTTGCGGACTACGCTATTGAGTTTCGCACTCTCGCTGCTGAAAGCCAATGGAATTCGGAGGCGCTCATCGCCACCTTTCGCCACGGTCTCACGGATGAGATCAAGGACGAACTGGCTTCCAGGGATCCGGTGAGTGATTTGGAGTCTCTTTTTGATATCTCCGTTCGTGTGGATAATCGGCTCCGTGAGAGGCGAAGAGAACGCCATTCCTTTTTCACTCCGTTCCCAGAGACCAGAGCTTTTCCTGCTTCGAAGCCATCTGAGAACCTCCGAGCCATCCCGAGTCCATCTTTGACCGATCCAGAGGAGCCCATGCAGGTGGGAGTAACCCGCCTCTCGCAGCCTGAACATGATCGCCGAATGAGAGAGGGATCTTGTCTCTGTTGTGGGAAAGCTGGCCACTTCCGCTCTTCCTGTCCTGATTTGGTGGGAAAAGCCAGGGCTCATCCAGGACGGAGGGACCTGAGATGAGCATAACCATTCCTTCCGACCCCACTGTTTCTAGGGTTTTGCTGGCATCCTCCCTTTTCTGGGACAATCAACAATATGATCTTAAGGCCATGGTGGATTCAGGGTCTGATGGTAACTTCATAGATCTGGGGTTAGCTAAACAGCTCAAGATTCCCCTGACCCATCCTGATCACCCCCTCACTGTTGTTGCTCTGGATGGAAGACCCCTGGGTTCTGGAACCGTTCACCATTATACTGCCCCTCTGTGTTTGGGCGTGGAAGGACAACATTTTGAGACCATCCAATTCTCCCTTATCCACTCTTCCCAGTTTCCATTAATTCTGGGTTACCCTTGGTTGGCCTGCCATAATCCTCGCTTAGATTGGGTCACTGGCCGGCTTACGGAATGGGGCTCCGCCTGCCATACTACCTGTCTTCGCGCCAAGTCTCCTTCCCAGCCCCAGGAGTTCCCATCACGCTCTGAATTGTCCCGAGTGCCACCCGAGTATGAGGATCTAAAAGAGGTCTTCAGTAAGGTTCGAGCCACATCACTTCCCCCTCATAGGCCATATGACTGTGCCGTTGACCTCCTGCCTGGGACATGCCCACCTAGGGGTAGGATCTTTTCCCTTTCTGCTCCTGAGACTGCCGCCATGGAGGAGTACATCCGTGACGCCCTCGCCGCTGGCTTCATCCGTCCGTACACCTCTCCTGCTGGTGCCGGTTTTTTCTTCGTGAGTAAGAAAGATGGTGGTCTCCGTCCCTGCATCGACTACCGTGGCCTTAACCGGATTACTATAAAGAACCATTATCCTCTTCCACTCATGTCGACGGCTTTCGAGCTACTTCAGGGAGCCACGGTCTTCACTAAATTGGACCTCCGCAACGCCTATAACCTCATCCGCGTCCGCGAAGGGGACGAGTGGAAGACGGCATTCAATACACCCACTGGGCACTATGAGTACCTGGTTATGCCCTTTGGATTGACCAACGCCCCTGCTGTGTTCCAGGCGCTCATCAACGACGTTCTCCGAGACATGCTGAATCGCTTTGTTTTTGTCTACCTGGATGACATTCTCATTTTCTCCAAAACTCTTCACGATCATGTCCAGCATGTAAGACAAGTCCTGCAACTTTTGTTTAACAACCACTTGTTTGTCAAGATGGAGAAGTGTGAATTTCACGTTTCCACAGTTTCATTTCTGGGCTTCATCATCTCCAGCGGTAACATCCAAATGGACCCTGGCAAGACCCAAGCTGTCCGAGATTGGCCACCACCCACCTCTCTCAAACAGGTGCAACGTTTCTTGGGATTTGCTAACTTCTATCAGAGGTTCATCAGAAACTTCAGCACCATTGCTGCCCCTCTTAACGCCCTCACCAGGATCGCCTCTACCCGGTTCAGTTGGTCCGCTGAGGCTGCGCAGGCTTTCGAGGATCTCAAGCGGCGCTTCACGTCTGCTCCTGTCCTCGTTATTCCGGATCCCTCACTCCCCTTCATTGTCGAGGTGGATGCCTCGGATATAGGAGTGGGCGCCGTTTTATCCCAACGGTCTAACGACAACAAACTGCACCCTTGCGCCTTTTTCTCTCGCCGACTCACTCCCGCTGAACGAAACTACGATATTGGGAACAGGGAATTACTGGCAGTTAAGTTGGCACTGGAGGAGTGGAGACATTGGTTGGAGGGGTCTAAACACCCGTTCATTGTTTGGACTGACCATAAGAATCTGGCCTATATCCAGGAGGCCAAACGACTTAACTCTCGCCAAGCTCGCTGGGCACTGTTTTTTAATCGTTTTGACTTTGTCCTATCATATCGTCCAGGTTCCAAGAATCTCAAGCCTGATGCTCTCTCCAGGCAATTTGATCCACCCGAGCGGGAGAGACAACCAGAACCTATTATTTCTACTTCCCGAATTGTTGCACCGGTTTGCTGGGGAATCGAGACGCTGGTCAGAAAGGCGCAACAGAGGGAGGCAGACCCTGGTAACGGCCCACCAGGTCGCCTTTTTGTCCCCAACACGACTCACTCACAAGTCCTGCAGTGGGGGCATTCGTCGCGACTCACCGGTCATCCAGGCGCATCCAGGACGCTGGAGTTTCTTCGTAGAAGGTTCTGGTGGCCCACCATGGAGAAGGGCGTAAAGGCGTTCGTGGCAGCTTGTGCCATTTGTGCACGAAACAAGAACCCTCGATCTCGCCCCCAGGGTTTGCTGCATCCTCTCCCCATTCCCACTCGTCCCTGGTCACACCTCTCGGTGGATTTCGTCACAGGCCTTCCACCATCTCAAGGCAACACGGTCATTTTGGTCATCGTAGATCGCTTCTCCAAAGCCTGTCGTTTTCTGCCCTTGCCCAAGCTTCCCTCAGCCCAAGAGACAGCCGAGCTCATGGTCCAGCATGTTTTCAGGTTATTCGGTTTGCCCCTTGACATCGTTTCTGACCGTGGTCCACAATTCGCCTCCCGGATTTGGAAAGCCTTCTACAAGCTCATTGGAGCTACTGTCAGTCTTTCCTCGGGTTTCCACCCTCAGTCGAACGGTCAAACAGAACAAATCAACCAAGACCTGGAGACGACCCTGAGGTGTCTCGTGTCCGCTAACCCTGCGACCTGGAGTCGTCACATCGTCTGGGCTGAGTACGCGCACAACACGTTGCGCTGCTCCCCCACAGGACTGTCGCCGTTCGAGTGCCAGTTCGGTTTTCAACCCCCACTGTTCCAGGAGCAGGAGCTCGAGGTGGGGGTTCCGTCCGCGGAGAGGTTTGTCCAGCGTTGTCGGCGGACCTGGAGGAGAGCGCGGCTGGCCTTGCAACGAGCTTCTTGACAACGGCAGATCCAGGCCAACAAGCGGCGCAGACCGGCTCCTTCATTCCGTCCTGGTCAGAGGGTCTGGCTTTCTACGCAGGATCTCTCGCTGCAAGTGGAGTCCCGCAAGCTGGCGCCTCGTTTCATCGGCCCCTTCATGGTGTTGAGAAAGGTCAACCCGGTGTCCTACCGTCTCCAGCTACCCCGCTCCATGCGGATTCATCCTACCTTCCATGTCTCCCGGCTTCGGCCAGTGGCCAGCAGTTCCCTGGCGCCCGCCACGAGGCCTCCTCCTGCTCCCCGCATCATCGACGGCCAGCCTGCTTACACGGTCCGTCGCCTGATGGACTCTCGCCGGGTTCGCGGGGGCCTCCAGTTCCTGGTGGACTGGGAGGGATATGGTCCGGAGGAACGCTCTTGGGTCCCGGACCGAGACATCCTGGATCGCGATTTAGTACGGAATTTTTTTCGTCGTCACCATGGACCTTCTGGGGGAACGTCAGGGGCCGTTCCTAGGGGGTGGGGTCCTGTAAGGAATGACCCAGACTCTGCCTCGCCTCGCCACCAGAGGGCTCCATGAACTCTGCTTAATTGTGTCCTTCTTTATTCATTATTGTATTCACCTGTGCATTGTTAGATGCCTACTATTTAAGTGGTGTTCACTTTATGTTCTTTGCTCAGTCTTGAGTTGCACTGCCTGGAGATACCTCGTGCTGGTCTGCTTGCCTGTATTCTGTACTGTTGTTATTTTGTTTATGTCAAGTAAAGTCTACCTTTATTTTGCAACCTTACCTCTGCCTCAGTTTGCCTTACTGCAGTTGGGTCCACCGAGTTCCGATCCTTACAGCACCAATACAATCGGCTGGTATTCGGGTAGCATCAGCTCCGGCTATTTGGCAGAGGACAGTGGAACAAGTCCCGCAAGGGATCCCAGGGACCCAGTGTTTTTTGGATGACATCCTGGTCACGGGCGAAAATGGCAGTGATCACCTTGCCAACCTGGAGCAGGTGCTCACTAGATTGCAGGGATATGGGCTCCGAGCTAACCGCCCCAAATGCGAGTTTTTTAGAAAACAGATCTCGTATTGTGGCCACGTTATCGATAAAGAGGGGTTACATAAGTCCCCAGAGAAGATTGAGGCAGTCGTCAAGGCTCCAGCACCGGAAAATGTGTCACAACTGAGATCGCTCCTCGGGCTGGTAAACTACTACCATAAGTTCTTGCCAAATTTGTTTACAATACTACACCCTACTGTAAACTGGGGTGCCGTGGAAGTGGAGTGATGAATGTAGATGAGCTTTCCAGAAGAGCAAAACACTAATCACATCGAAAGAGGTATTGGCTCATTACAACCCGGCATTACCAATTCGGTTGGCATGTGATGCGTCACCCTACGGCATTGGAGCGGTGCTGTCGCACAAATTCTCGGACGGCTCAGAGAGGCCAATAGCCTTTGCGTCACGATCACTAACCTCAGCCAAGCGTAACTACGCCCAGATTGACAGGGAGGCCCTCGGCCTAGTGTGGGGAGTGAAAAGGTTCAATCACTATCTGCACGGGCAGAAATTCACCTTGCTGACTGATCACCAGCCTCTTGTCTCCATTTTTAATCTGAAGAAGGGCGTCCCGGTGATGACTGCGCAACGACTACAAAGGTGGTCACTCTTTCTAGTGGCACACCACTATGAGATTGAATATAAGGGCACGAAACAGCATGGAAATGCTGATGGGCTATCACGCCTGCCACTGCCTACTGTGGAGGAAGCACCAGCAGTGGATCCTGTCGAAATATTCCATTCGACTATAGTTGAATACCTACCGGTAACTAACGCTTGTATCGAAAAGTAAACCCGAAATGACCCGACACTGTCTCGGGTATATGATTTGACGGTGAAGGGATGGCCAGCACATGGCGACTCACTGTTGCCAGCATTCTCGACAAGGAGAGAACAGCTGTCAGTGTGCCGGGGGACCTTGATGTGTGGATCCCGAGTGGTAATTCCACCCAAGTTAAGGGATAGAGTGCTCAATGAGCTTCATGAGGTTCATCTGGGAGGGGTAAAAATGAAAAACCTAGCCAGGGCTTATGTGTGGTGGCTGGGAATCGATAAACAAACCAAGGACCTGACCAAGAGCTGCTCAGGATGCCAGAAAGTCCAAAATGCACCACCACAGGCCTCTCTACACCCATGGGAGTGGCCCTCATCTCCATGGCAACGGGTGCATATTGATTTTGCTGGTCCATTCATGGACTCAATGTTTTTAATAGCCGTGGATGCGCACTCGAAATGGCCTGAGGTCATCAAAATGTCCTCCACCACCACGGAGAAAACTATTGCAGTCCTACGGACCATTTTTGCCAGGAATGGCTTGCCAGAACAGATTTGCTCCGACAACGGACCACAGTTTGTGTCCGAAGATTTCCGGAGGTTCTTGAAAAAGAATGGGGTAAGGCATTACACATCCGCCCCGTATCATCCAGCCACAAATGGATTGGCTGAGAGGTTCGTACAAACCTTTAAGAAGGCAATAAAGGCTATGTACAATGACAACATTCCACTGCAGCACAAGGTGGACAATTTCCTGTTCGCCTACCGGAATGTGACACATGCAGCCACCAACCAGGCCCCAGCCATGATGTTCTTTAACCAAAGGTTAAGATCTCGCCTGGATTTGCTCAGACCAAACGTACAAAGAGATGTTGAGAGTAAGCAATTCCAGCACATCCATTAGAAGCCAACAAGAAGCTTCAATGTAGGGCAACCAGTCTTGGCCCGCGACTACCGAACAGAAAAATGGCAGCCAGGAACGATATGCACACGGCAGGGCCCACTAATGTACACAGTGGACGTTGGGGAGAGCATCGTGAGACGCCATGCTGACCAGATCCTAGAGTCACAGGAACAAGTCAACCCCATGCCTCGCCCATATGTACCTGGTGATGAACCCGACGTACAGGTCGCATCGACCCCAGAAACAGTAGCATCGGAAGCTGATGAACCAACCGACGACAGGGGGCCAGAATCGCCTCTGCACCAAGAGCAAGACACTCGGGAAAGGCGCTATCCAGAAAGGATCAGGAAGCGTCCCCAAAGGCTGAATATATAAATAGACTATTTTCAGCTAATGTTGCATGTTAAAAGTGTTAATTGTAATTAGTTTGATATTTAATTGTTAAATGAGTGTTATGGTACTGTTAATCTAAAAGGGGAGGAATTGTAATGTATATACCTTTAAGGGGGGAACTATCTTTTACAGCTCATGCATACTGCAGTACCGGCAGTGACCACACCTGTTTATAACACTGAGTAGTAATCTGTACAGATCAGTTCCAGTGTGAGCCACGTTGAGTAAACACCTGTTGTACCGTTTCTCCTGCAGTCTGTGTCTTGTTATACACAGACAGACCAGAGACGGTTGGGGCCAGGAAACTGGAAACTGTTAAAGTGGCAGAGGATGTTGGAAGAGTCGCGAATGTAGGTGGGAAGAGGCTGGATAAGGGGAGAAAACTAGAGTTGAGATAAGTTCCGTGGGGCAACAACAGGCTGAAACGATGGGTTTACCAGGGCTGTCCTGTTTGTGGATCTTAGGAAGGAGGTAGAAGCGGGCTGTGCGGAGTTGGGGTACTATGAGGTTGGCGGCCATGGAGGGAAGATCAACAGAGGAGATGAGGTCAGTGACAGTCTTGGAAACAATCGCTTGATGTTTGCTAGCGGGGTCATGGTCCAGGCGGAGGTAGGAGGAGGTGTCGGAGAGTTGGCGTTCAGCTTCCGCACAGTAGAGGTCGGTTCACCAAACAACAACAGCACCACTTTTGTCGGCAGGTTTAATGATAATGTTAGGGTTGGATCGGAGAGAACGGAGTGCTGCAAGTTCAGAGGGAGGTACATTGGAGTGAGAGAGAGGAGCAGAGAAATTGAGATGGCTGATGTCCCGCTGGCAGTTAGCAATGAAAAGATCTAGAGGGCAAGAGGCCAGAGGGAGGGGTCCAGTTATGAAGGGGGATTCCCTTCTTTCATTGGCTCGCCTGGCCCACGTGATCCCAGGGACGCTTGCGAACCACATGCACCCCTGGGATACATGGGCCCTGCGCATTTCGACTGTGTGCTCACAAAGTCAGCAGCATTCCACCAGCCATGCTGCAGCCACTGGGGTAGCAGTGTATGACATCAGTAGGATAGGCAAATGCACACACAAGACAGTCCCTAAGTGAATGCATAAGGGTGATGAGTTGATTTCTTGATGTCACATTGGATGGATAAATGTATAAAGTTGGATTGGAAAGTTTGCTTTGTGGTGGCTTTTATTTCAGCATCGTGGCCAAGCGAACAATGTGACGGTCAGTAACAGAGGGACAGGAAGGTGTGGGACAAATGTTGAAAGGGGAATTGGGTTGTGGTCACTGGTACCGCAGGATATCCCGGCCAGAAAAGGGCTGTCTGTGATGTGTTCTTCCTTCCGCTTCCTCCTCTTCTGCTTCCTCCTCTTTCGCTTCCTCCTCTTCCCTCTGCGAGCGGATGCGGGATCTGAAATTACAGCATAAATTGCTAGAAATATTCACCAGGTCAGACAACATCTTGACCTGAGACGTGAACTCTCTTTCTCTCTCTCCACAGATGTTGCCTGACCTGCTGAGTATTTGAAGCATTTTCTGTCTTCTCAGAGGCCTTCGTTTACCATCCGAGGCCTTGAAATTGTCCAGCAGCAATCCCTGCATGCTTAAAAAAAACTTTTAACCACTATCACAGCAGCCATTACTTCAGTGCAGAGCTTAAATGCAAACTTACCTGAAAGATGTGTGTGTCCATTTTAGAGGTACTGAAAGCACCTCCTCTCCTTCGTAGGCAGTCTCTGTGAGTCTGCTTGCATGCTGGGTTTACCTGGCATGCATAGGAACCAGTGTTGAACTCAGCGCAAAGGTTCAAGTTCGCTGTGATAACGTTATGTCGGCATGTAGATGTCACCGCTACCTCATTTAAATCTGCAGGACGATACATCTTAATGGCAGCACTGTTGGGCCTGGGAAAATGGAGGACGCCGTGTGGCCTGCCACCAGCTGGCGAAAGAGCGGTGGCCGTGCTCTTTTCGCCATTTTTTGCTGGTAACGGGTGGCGTAAAGCCCCTGAAGTTTTAGCCCAAAGAGCCTGCAAAGAGATATAGACAGCTTAAGTGAGTGGGCAAGAAGATGGCAGATAGAGTTCACCAAATTGATTCCTTAGGTGAGAGGATTGTTCCACGAGGAGAGATTGAATCGAATGGGCCCGTACTCTCTGGCGTTTAGAAGAATGAAAGGTGATCTCATTGAAAGATATAAGATTCTGAGAGTGATTGACAGGGTAGATGCTGAGAGACTGTTTCCCCTGGCTGAAGTGTCTAAAACTAGGGGGCATAGTCTCAGGATAAGGGGTCGGCCATTTAGGACTGAGATGAGGAGAAATTTCTTCACTCAGAGGGTCGTGAATCTTTGGAATTCTCTAACCCAGAGGGCTGTGGATGCTGAGTCATTGAGTGTATTGAGTGTGGGAGTTTGGTAAGTGTGGGAGTTTTAAGGGTTAATCTCTTTTAAAATCTAGTGTTAATTGCTAGTAGCTCTTAAGTAAGATCAACTGCTCAAGTTAAAATTTAAACTTAAAATTTTTAAGTTTATTCAGGCTTAAGCAAAGGCAAACAAGCAAGATCTCCTGGTGGAGAGCTGCTGTAGTTAGTTAATTAGCTAACTGGATTAGAAACATAGAAGATAGGAGCAGGAGTAGGCCATTCGGCCCCTCGAGCCTGCTCCGCCATTCAATGTGATCATGGCTGATCATTCAAATTCAGTACCCTGTTCCTGCCTTCTCTCCATATCACTTGATCCCTTTACCCTTAAGAAATATATCCAACACCTTCTTGAATATATTTAATGAATTGGCCTCTACTGCCTTCTGTGGTAGAGAATTTCACAGGTTCACCACTCTCTGGGTAAAGAAATTCCTCCTCATCTCTGTCCTAAATGGCTTACCCCTTATCCTTAGACTGTGACCCCTGGTTCTGGACTCCCCGACCTTCGGGAACATCCTTCCAGCATCTAGTCTGTCTAGTCCTGTTAGAATTTTATAAGTTTCGAAGAGATCCACTCTCATTCTTCTAAACTCCAGCGAGTACAAGCCCAATCGACCCAATCTCTCCTCATACGTCATTCCTGCCATCCCAGGTATCAGCCTGGTGAATCTTCGCTGCACTCCCTCCATGGCAAGAACGTCCTTCCTCAGATAAGCCGACCAAAACTGCATACAATACTCAAGATGTGGCCTCACCAAGGCCCTGTACAACTGCAGCAAGACATCCTTGTTCCTGTACTCAAACCCTCGCGCTACAAAGGCCAACATACCATTTGCATTCTTAACCGCCTGCTGCACCTGCATGCTTACTTTCAGCAAGTGGTGCACAAGGACGCCCAGGTCTCGTTGCACTTCCCCTTCTCCCAATCTATTGCCATTCAGATAATAATCTGCCTTCCTGTTTTTGACACCAAAGTGGATAACCTCGCATTTATCCACGTTATATTGCATCTGCCATGCTTCTGCCCAATCACCCAACCTGTCAAAAATCATACTGGAGTTTCTCGGCATCCTCCTCACAGCACACACGCCCACCCAACTTTGTGTCATCTGCAAACTTGGAGATATTACATCTAGTTCCCTCATCCAGATCATTAATATATATTGTGAATAGCTGGGGTTCAAGGACTGATCCCTGCGGTACCCCACTAGTCACTGCCTGCCACTCGGAAAAAGACCCATTTATTCCAACTCTTTGCTTCCTGTCTGCCAACCAGTTCTCTATCCAAGTCAATACCTTGCCCCCAATCCCATGTGCCTTAATTTTACACGCTAATCTCTTATGCGGGACCTTATCGAAAGTCTTTTGAAAATCCAAATACACCACATCCACTGGTTCTCCCTTATCTGTTTTACCAGTTACATCCTCAAAAAATTCCAGTAGATTAGTCAAGCACGATTTACCTTTTGTAAAGCCATGTTGACTTTGTCCGATCCGGTCACTGTTTTCCAAGTGCTCTGCAATTACATCCTTTTATAATGGACTCTAGCATTTTCCCCATTACCGATGTCTGTAATTCCCCGTTTTCTCTCTACCACCCTTTTTGAACAGTGGGGTAACATTAGCTACCCGCCAATCCATGGGTACTGTTCCAGAGTCTATCGAATTTTGGAAGATGACCAGCAATGCATCTACTATTTCTAGGGCCTCTTCCTTAAGTACCCTAGGATGTAGATTATCAGGCCCTGGGGATTTATCGGCCCTCAATCCCATCAATTTCCCGAACACCATTTCCCTACAAATACTGATTTCCATCAGTTCCTCCCTTTCATTAGACCCTATGTTCCCCGACATCTCTGGGAGGATATTTGTGTCCTCCTTTGTGAAGACAGGACCAAAGTATGTATTTAATTGGTCAGCCATTTCTTTGTTCCCCATTATAAATTCCCCTGATTCTGACTGCAAGGGACCTACGCTTGACTTCACCAATCTTTTTCTCTTCACATATCTATAAAAGCTTTTACAGTCAGTTTTTATGTTCCCTGAAAGTTTACTCTCATATTCTATTTTCCCCCTCTTAATTAATCCCTTTGTCCTCCTTTGTTGGACCCTAAACTGCTCCCAATCCTCAGGTTTACTGCTTTTTCTGGCCAATTTATATGTCCTCTCTTTGGATCTTATGCTATCCCTAATTTCCCTTGTTAGCCAATGTTGATTCATCTTTTTTGTTTTATTTTTATGCCAAACTGGGATGAACAATTCTGTACTTCATCCATGCGACCTTTGAATGTTTGCTATTGCCCATCCACCGTCAACACTTTGAGTGACATTCCCCAATCAATCCTACCCAACTCGCACCTCATACCATCGTAGTCTCCTTTATTTAAATTCAGGACCCTAGTCCCTGAGTCAACTATTTCACTCTCCATCTTAAGAATTCTATCATATTATGATCACTCCGACCCAAGGGGCCTCGCACAACAAGATTGCTAATTAATCCTTTCTCATGACATAATACCCAGTCTAAGATGGCCTGATCTCTAGTTGGTTCCTCGACATATTGGTCCAGGAAACCATCCCGTATACACTCCAGGAATTCCTCCTCCACGGTATTGTTACTAATTTGGTTAACCCAATCTATATGTAGATTAAAGTCACCCATGATAACTGCTGTGCCCTTATTGCACGCTTCTCCAATTACCCATTTAATGCCATCCCCGACCTCCGCATTACTGTTGGAGGTCTATATACCACTCCCACTAACGTTTTCTGCCCCTTGGTATTTCTCAGTTCTACCCATACAGATTCCACATCATCAGAGCGAATATCCTTCCTTTCAATTGTATTAATCCCCTCTTTAACCAGTAATGCTACCCCCTCTCCTTTTCCTTTCTGCCTATCTTTCCTGAATATTGAATACCCCTGGATGTTGAGTTCCCAGCCTTGGCCACCCTGGAGACATGTTTCCATAATCCCAATCATATCATATTCGTTTACCTCTATTTGCGCAGCTAATTCATCCACCTTATTACGAATGCTCCTCGCATTAAGACACAAAGCCTTCAGGCTTGTTTTTTTAACGCTCTTAGATCTTCTAGAATTATTATTTACTGTGGCCATGTTTGATTTAAACCCTTGATTTCTCTGCCTGTCACTTTTGTTTTTCTCCTTCCTGTCTTCTGCTTTTATCCTTGTTTCCCTTTCCTCGGTTTCCCTGCTCAGGTTCCCAACCCCCTGCCATTTTAGTTTAAACCCTCTCCCAGAGCACTAGCAAACACTCCCCTAGGACATCAGTCCCGGCCCTGCCCAGGTGCAAACCATCCAGTTTGAACTGGCTCCACCTCCCCCAGAACTGGTTCCAATGTCCCAGGAATTTGAATCCCTCTCCCTGGCACCATTCCTCTAGCCACGTATTCATCTGAAATATCCTTCTATCTCTACTCTGACTAGCACGTGGCACTGGTAGCAATCCTGAGATTACTATCTTTGAGGTCCTGTTTTTTAATTTACCTCCTAACTCCCTGTATTCAGCTTTTAGGACCTCATCCTGTTTTTTACGTGTATAGTTGGTACCCATTAAACTGGTTCCTGAAACAGTACCAGAGCAGTAGCGACTCATCTGAGTTACAAACAGTATAAATACAGGGGCCTGTGAGTGCAGCCAGCACAGAGTGAACAACTGGGAGTTTGGTGAAGTTGGGGAAGGAGGTGCTTGCTTTTCCTAACTTCTTCCGCAGAGTGGCGGCGGCAGACCTGAGCGGGAGCAGACTGAGGCCCGAGAGCGGGGATAAAAGCAGCAACAGACCTGCATCAACAAGAGAAAACAGCAGTGTGACATCACAGTTAAAGCAGGTAAGTGATTGGTAGTGACTGTTGGCTAAGTATTAAGTTAGCATATAATGGGGCAGAAATTTGGGTTGGGGGCTTGCCGCGCGTGCAAGCCCCCGATCTGCACTTACCCGATGCGCCTGCCGTTCACCTCCAGGGACGCCTGGAATTCCTGTTTGAAAGAGAAGAATCCCGGGCAGCGTCTGGCGTCACGCCGCCCAGGAGTGCAGCCAGCGCGAAGCCTGCAGTGCGCAGTGCAAGTGAGACATGCCCCTTGAGGTCTCAGTTTAATAGGACACGCCCCCAATGTTTCTCACAAGCTGAAAAGCACTTTTACATGCAGAGCAGCATTTCAAATAGGTTTTTGGTATTTTTATGAAGCTTTTGGTAACTTTTATAAACTTTTGAAAACGTTTACATTATTTTGAAGAATCTGAAGTAGTTTTAAACAGAATTAAAGCAATTTAAATACTTTTAAAAGCCCTGAAAGAATTTTTTTCATTCCATTTATTTATTTAGCAACGTCGTCGTCATACATGTCTTCACACTGTTCCCTTTGGGGAACTGTATGAAGTGGTGGAAGGATTTATGGCCGTGATTAACGCTCATCCCGTGACCGTAACCATCTTTGAACCAGCCATTAGGGTGGTTAGTCCGATGGCGGGAGGGTTTTATGGGCTCCCACAAGCTATACGAGGAGGGGGGGCCACCCACACCCACGGACGCAAATATCCCACTGGATGTCAACCCAGAATTTAGAGCCAGAGCTCCGACTCCACTTGCCGGGACTGTCTGGAGCAGGGTTCGAAACCCTACCCCGTCTGGCCCAGCGGCGGGGATCCTACTGCTACGCCAAAGGCCCACTCCGATTAGCAACGTGAAATGGCTGGAATGAGCACAATTCACGGCATTAAAAGAACTCACAATTGAACTGATGATGACCTCAGCAATCTTCCCAACGAGGTGGAGGCGCAGCGCCTGCTCATCATTGGTAATGAGAAGTCAAAGGCGCCGCAAAAAGGACAGATGATAGCTTGGTCTTTCAAGTGGCAGCATAGGGCTCCAGTCACGGGGAGGGAAGAGGTGCAGGAAACGTATGAGTGTCACCTTTTGTGCGGAGTGGGCCTTTTGCATAGCGGTAAGCATCCCCGCCGCTGGGCCAGAAGGAGTAGGGTTTCGAACCCCGCTCCAGACAGTCCCGGCAAGTGGAGTCGGAGCTCCAACTATAAATTCTGGGTGGACATCCAGTGGGATACTTGCGTCCGCGGGTGTGGGTGGCCTCCCCCCCTCAGATGGGTTGTGGGAGCCCGTAAAACCCTCACGCCATAGGACTAACCACCCTAATGGCTGGTATGAAGATGGTTATGGTCACGGAAGGTGCATTAACGTGGCCAGAAATCCTTCCACCACTTCATACAGTTCCCGAAAGGGAACAGTGTGAGGATACGTACGACGATGACCTCTTGCGCAATGCACCTCCTTGGACCCTCAGTCACAGATGCGAGGGGGCAAATCGTGCAATTGTTAAATTTTTCATTTTATTGACATGTAAAATGTTGGCCCAGTAATTCCGTTCCAAACGCGTGAGTACGGTCGGGGTACTCACGCGTCTGGCCGGAGGAAATGCCGGTTTTCAGCATGCACAGCGCATGTGGGGAAAACCGGCATTTCCTGTCCTCTGAACGAAGGGGTTCAGAGGCAGAACGCGTGCGACTGCACAGGCAGCGCATGCGCAGTAAAATTCGCCGGTTTCATTCATGCTTTCAGTGAGGTTAAGTCCTTACAACTTACACATGAAAAAAGCAGGAGTACAGTTGCTCCAGAGGCTGCGGAGGAAGATATATTTTATCGTGGAGTTTCTGAAAGGCAATATTTTTGTTTGGGAGAGGGAGGAAAGTTATTTTAAGAAATGCTGAGGTAAGTTTTAAAGTTTATTTTTGTTTTTTAAAACGGGTTTTCAGTACTGTAGGTAGAAGGAGCAATTGTGGCTATGTGAATTGAATTTGCTGTGTTTATTAAATGTGGAAATGACTCCAACATTTTTAAGAAAGAAACTTTTCATCAGTAATATATTCTTTTAAGTAATTATGTATGTATGTCTGTATATATTCCTTTGCGTATATGTATGTATATATTCCTTTACTTATGTGTATGAATGTATGTATTTAATTATGACTTTCAGAGAAAGTAACTTATTGGAAAATCATAATTAAATACATACATTCATACACATAAGTAAAGGAATATATACATATACGTAAAGGAATATATACGGATATACATACATAATTACTTAAAAGAATATATTACTGATGAAAAGTTTCTTTCTTAAAAATGTTGGAAATGTTACATTACTCATTTTAGAACAGTCATTCTCACATTTAATAAACACAGCAAATTCAATTCACACAGCCACAATTGCTCCTTCTACCTACAGTACTGAAAACCCGTTTAAAAAAAAAAAAATTAAACTTTAAAACTTACCTCATCATTTCTTAAAATAACTTTCCTCCCTTTCCCAAACAAAAATATTGCCTTTCAGAAGCTCCACGATAAAATATATCTTCCTCCGCAGCCTCTGGAGCAACTTTACACATGCTTTTTTCATGTGTAAGTTGTAAGGACTTAACCTCACTGAATCCATGAATGAAATCGACGAAGTTCACTGTGCACGCGCTGCCTGTGCAGTCGCACGCGCTGTGCCTCTGAACCCCTTCGTTCAGAGGACAGGAAATGCCGGTTTTCCCCGCATGCGCTGTGCATGCTGAAAACCGGCATTTCCTCCGGCCAGACGCGTGAGTACCCCGACCGTACTCACGCGTTTGGAACGGAATTACTGGGCCAACATATAACTAAATTTTAAAAATTAAACTTAACTTAATTAAGTTAATAAACTAAATGTGGTAAATAATTTGATTAATACTAAACTAATTAATTAAATTAATAAAATAATGGGAGAACAGGGGATGTGTTGCTGCTGCAGTATGTGGGAGCTTGTGGACATTTTTGTCCAGGGCGACTACATCTGCGGTAAGTGTCTGTGGCTCGAGGAACTTCGGCTCCAAGTTGAGGAGCTGGAGTCCGAGCTGCAGACATTGTGAGACATCAGGAAGGGAGAAAGTTACCTGGACCTTTTGCTCCAGGAAGCAGCCACACCCCTTAGATTAAATACTTTAGAATTGACACGTGGTCAGGGACAGGTGGGTTTGACTGCGAGTGAGGCAGGTACGGGGATCCAGGAGGTAGTATTGCAGGAACCTCAGTCCCTGCACTTGTCCAATAGATTCGAGGTTCTTGCAACCCTTGTGGACAAGTGCGGGGACGACGAGCAAACTGACCACGGCACCAGGGTACAGGAAGCCATTCAAGTGGGCGGGAGTAAAAGGAAGGTGGGTATTGAAGTGTATGTGCCTTTAAGTCAGAACTACTTTTTACAGCTCCTGTATACTGTAGTACCGGCAGTGACCACACCGGTATATAAGCTTTGCGCATGCCTCTGTACCCCAGTCTAGAGATTACCCTCCTCCAGTAAAGACCTGTTATTTGTTAATGTACAGCATCCGTGTGATTATTTATCCACTGAACCACGGATCTAACAGTGGCGACGAGTGTCGATTCGAATCTACCCGCAACATAAAAGAAAAAAAAAAAATAGTCGAGGCCAGGAACACGGGCGTCGACCATGAGCAACTGCCCAGCAGTCAGGCAGAGATCCAACTTTGCTGGGGAGGCTGTGGAGAGCCGGGATGGTTCCCAAGCTACAACGAGCAGTAAGAGACCGACGACAGGTCCAGAGCAGACCCTTCCCGAGCAGCAACGGCTGGAGCTGACCGACGGCAGAGAGAGAGCCGAGCAGCGTAGACGGGGTAAGACAGAGGGTGAAGAGCGCAGGGCACAGCCGGGGGTTGAACACCGAGCGGCATCGAGGAAAAATACTGCAAACCGGAGAGAGAGAGGGTAAGAAACAGCCGGTTTCTAGACTGAGCGGCATCGAAAAATATCAAAAGAAGAACGCGCAGAGCACAGCCAGAGATCACGGGCTGATCAGGGTCCGCGGGGCGAAGCAAGGGGAGACGCCATTGAGCCGTGGAGAAGCAGGGAGAGCGCAGGAGACGCCATTGAGCCGCGGAGAAGCAGGGAGAGCGCTGGAGACACCATTGAGCCGTGAAGAAGAAGGAAGAGCGCGGGAGACGCCATTTTGAGAAGCCACAGCGGAGAAGAAGGGCGAGCGCAGGAAGGAAGGAAAGCACGGGAGACGCCATTTTGTGCCAGCGGAGAAGAAGGGGAAGCGCGGGAGGCACCATTGGTGATAGTTAACGCACAACCAAGGATGCCGAAGAGTGGCAGTATCTCTACGTTCGACAATGAAGTCGAAGATTGGGCGACATATGTGGAACATATTGAGGTGTACTGCAGGGCAAATGAAGTGTCAGATGCTAATAAAGCACTGGTTCTGTTAAATTCCATGGGTGCAAAAACTTATGGGTTACTGCGAAATGTAATAACCCCAGAGAAGCCGGTAAACAAGAATCTTGAAAGCATAGTAGAAATCCTACAGGACCACATAAACCCCACACCGCTGCTGATAGCAGAACGATTTAAGTTCCATAAAAGGAACCAACACAAAGACGAAAGCAATGCTGAGTACCTAACGGAACTGCGCAAGCTATCGAAATACTGCCAGTTTGGAGCGGGACTAGCAGACACGTTAAGGGACAAGTTTGTGTGTGGGCTACAATGTGAAGGAACCCAGAAACGGCTTCTATCAGAAAAGGACCTCACGCTGGACAAAGCTTTCAGTATGGCAGTATCACACGAAGCAGCCGCAAGGGGCACTGCAGAGATACAATGGAGACCGCAAGAATATGGCACCAACGAAATGACCTATGGAACAAGGAAGTGCTATCGCTGTGGCAGAACAACACATGACCAGAAAGATTGTTGGTTCAAGGACCAAATGTGCAGACAATGTGGGAAAGCAGGACACATAGCAAGAGTCTGCAGGTCTGGGAAGAAAACCAACAGTAAGAAATCTCCACAGGAGAAGTACAAAAAGGTACACCAGGTGATGGACAGTGGTTCAGATGAACAGAAAAGTGACACAGACTCCGGAAGCAAGGAGCTGGGTTGTCTGAAACTACATAATGTAACTGAAATGGAGGATCACCAGACTATCTGGGTTACACTCAAGATAGACGGAGTCCAAGTGGAAATGGAATTGGACACAGGGTCAGCTCTAACAGTCATAAATCAAAGAGACTACAAGCGGCTATTTTCACATATACCCTTGAAAGCTACAGAGATTGTCTTGAAGACGTATACGGGGCAAAAAGTCTACCCCAAAGGAAAAATAAGGGTGAAAGTGACATATAAAGGCCAGGAAATACCTAAAATGGATATATATGTATTGCCAAATGGAGGACCACCACTGCTAGGACGTGAATGGATCCGGAAGATACAATTAGATTGGCATTCCATGCAGGCACTGAAGGTTGAGGCCAAAAAGGATGACGACGTCACACCTGGACGACTGTCAAAAATGCTAACTGACGCAAAAGAAGTGTTCCAGGAGGGACTAGGAACACTAAAAGGAATAACAGCAACGATTAAAATAGAGGAAAATGCAAGCCCAAAGTTTCTGAAGGCCAGACCGGTGCCTTATGCGATCAGACCAGCTGTTGAAGCAGAGCTGGAAGGGTTGGAACATTCAGGAGTACTGTCCAAAATGGACTGGAGCGAGTGGGCTACACCCATCATTCCTGTAATGAAGAAGTCATTGAGTAATACGCCTGGGGAACCAAAGAAGGTCCGCATCTGTGGGGATTTTAAGGTGACAGTGAACCCAGTCCTTCACACGGTGCAATATCAGCTTCCACGAATTGAGGATTTTTTCGCCTCGCTATCTGGTGGTAAATGCTTCACCAAAATTGATCTAGCCCAGGCGTACTTGCAAATGGAGGTAGAAGAAGCTTAGAAACATTACCTTACGATCAACACTCATAAAGGTCTCTATCAATACAACCGGCTGGTGTTTGGAGTAGCCTTGGCTCCGGCTATCTGGCAAAGGGCGATGGATCAGGTCCTGCAAGGGATTCCAGGGACCCAGTGTTATTTGGACGACATCTTGGTCACGGGCGAAAATGACGGTGATCACCTCGCTAACTTGGAGAAGGTGCTCACCAGATTAAAGGAGTATGGGCTACGAGCTAATCGCCACAAGTGTGAGTTTTTCCAGAAACAGATCTCGTATTGCGGCCACGTCATCGATGAAGAGGGGTTACATAAATCCCCTGACAAGATTGAGGCAGTAGTCAAGGCTCCAGCACCGGAAAATGTGTCACAACTGAGGTCGTTCCTCGGGCTGATAAACTATTACGATAAGTTCTTACCAAATTTGTCTACGGTATTACACCCGCTGAACACCCTACTGCAAACAGGGGTACCATGGAAGTGGGATGACGAACGTAGACGAGCTTTCCAGAAGTGTAAAGAATTGATCACATCAAAAGAGGTGTTGGCCCATTTCAACCCAGCACTACCAATTCGTTTGGCATGTGATGCATCACCCTACGGCATTGGAGCGGTGCTGTCGCACAAATTCCCAGACGGGTTGGAGAGGCCAGTAGCCTTTGCGTCTCGGTCACTAAGCTCAGCCGAGCGCAACTACGCCCAGATTGACAGGGAGGCCCTCAGCCTCGTATGGGGAGTAAAAAAATTCAACCACTATCTGCATGGGCAGAAGTTCACCTTGCTGACTGACCACCAACCACTTGTCTCCATCTTTAATCCTAAGAAGGGCGTGCCAGTAATGACTGCACAGCGGTTACAAAGATGGTCCCTGTTTCTAGGGGTGAATCAATATGAAATAGAATATAAAGGCACAAAACAGCATGGGAACACTGATGGGCTATCGCGCCTGCCACTGCCTACTGTGGAGGAGGCACCAGCAGTGGACCCTATCGAGATATTTTATTTGTCGATAATTGAATGATTGCCAGTTACAAATGTGGATATAGAAAAGGAGACCAGCAATGATCCGACGCTGTCACGGGTATATGAATTGACGGTGAGGGGGTGGCCAACACATGGCGACTCAGTGTTGCCAGCATTCTCATCCAGAAGAGAACAGCTGTCAGTATGCCAGGGGACAGTGATGTGTGGATCCAGAGTGGTGATTCCACCCAAGTTAAGGGAGAGAGTGCTAAATGAGCTACATGAAGGTCATCTGGGGGGAGTGAAAATGAAAAGCCTTGCTAGGGCTTATGTGTGGTGGCCGGGAATCGATCAACAAATCGAAGACCTAACTAAGAGCTGCTTAGGATGCCAGAAGGTCCAAAATTCACCACCACATGCCCCTCTACACCCATGGGAGTGGCCGTCCTCTCCATGGCAATGGGTGCACATTGATTTCGCTGGTCCATTCATGGACTCAATGTTCTTAATAGCAGTGGATGCTTATTCAAAGTGGCCTGAGGTGATAAAGATGTCTTCAACCACTACAGAGAAAACGATTGCAGTCCTACGGACCATATTTGCCAGAAACGGTTTGCCAGAGCAGATCTGCTCTGATAATGGACCACAGTTTGTGTCCGACGAGTTCCAAAAATTCATGAAAAG
Organism: Somniosus microcephalus; assembly: GCF_052327205.1. NCBI lineage: Eukaryota > Metazoa > Chordata > Chondrichthyes > Squaliformes > Somniosidae > Somniosus > Somniosus microcephalus. The sequence goes on along the minus strand of NC_140997.1, from coordinate 120,014,866 downwards.
GAATGGGGTAAGGCATTACACATCCGCCCCGTATCATCCAGCCACCAATGGATTGGCTGAGAGGTTCGTACAAACCTTTAAGAAGGCGATAAAGGCCATGTGCGCCGAGGAAATTCCACTACAGCATAAGAGGGACAATTTCTTATTAGCCTACCGAAACGCGACACATGCAGTTACCAACCAGACCCCGGCCATGATGTTCTTTAACCGAAGGTTGAGATCTCGTCTGGACTTGCTCAGACCAAATGTGCGAAGAAATGTTGAGGACAAACAATTCCAGCACATCAATGAGAAGCCGACAAGGAGCTTCAATGTAGGGCAACTAGTCTTGGCCCATGACTATCGAACAGAGAAGTGGCAACTCGGAACGATATGTACAAGGCAGCGGCCATTAATGTACACAGTGGATGTCGGGGAGAACATTGTGAAATGCCACGTCGATCAGATCTTAGCGTCACAGGAACGCGTCAACCCCATGTCTCGAGTACCTGGGGATGAACCCGACATACCGATAGCATCTACTTCAGACCCAGTAGCAGTGGAACCCGATGAACTACCCGATGAAAAGGGGTCAGAATCGCCTCTGCACCAAGAACAAGAACCTCTAAGGCGCTATCCCGAAAGGTTCAGGAATCCGCCCCAAAGACTGAATCTATAAATGGACTTTTGTTATTTAATGTACATGTAAAAATGTAATTGTTATTTGAATATTAAGGGGGTATTATTAATCTAAAAGGGGAGGAATTGTAGTGTATGTGCCTTTAAGTCAGAACTACTTTTTACAGCTCCTGTATACTGTAGTACCGACAGTGACCACACCGGTATATAAGTTTTGCGCATGCCTCTGTACCCCAGTTTAGAGATTACCCCCCTCCAGTAAAGACCTGTTATTTGTTAATGTACAGCATCCGTGTGATTATTTATCCACTGAACCACGGATCTAACAGGTATAGTAGGCGACAATATAGTTAGGGGGATAGACATGGGCAGCACGGTGGCATAGTGGTTAGCACTGTTGCCTCACAGCGCCAGGGACCCGTGTTCAAATCCGGCCTCGGGCGACTGTCTGTGTGGAGTTTGCACATTCTCCCCGTGTTTGCGTGGGTTTCCTCCGGGTGCTCCGGTTTCCTCCCACAGTCCAAAGATGTGCGGGTTAGGTTGATTGGCTATGATAAATTGACCCTTAGTGTTAGGGGGATTAAATACGTGGGGATAGGGTGGGATATCTGTTGGTGTAGGGGTTACGGGGATCGGGTGGGATATGTGTCGGTGCAGGCTCGATGGGCCGAAATGGCCTCTATCTGCACTGTGCGGTTTCTGTGATTCTGTGATTCTGTGACATGGTTCTCTGCAGCCAAGAGAGTGAGTCCCGAAGGCTATGTTGCCTACCAGGGTAAAGGTCATCTCCTTTGGAGAAGAACTTGGAGTGGGAGGGGGAAGATCCTTTGTTTTGGTCCACGTAGGTACCAACGACATAGGTAGGACAAAAAGAGGTTCTGTTGAGAGAGTTTGAGCAGCTAGGGACTAAATTAAAAAGCAGAACCACAAAGGTCATAATCTCTGGATTATTAATGGAGCCATGAGCAAATTGACATAGGGTCAATAGGATCAGGGCGATGAATGCGTGGCTCAAAGATTGGTGTGAGAGAAGTGGGTTTCGATTCGTGGGGCACTGGCACCAGCACTGGGGAAAGAGAGAGCTGTTCCATTGGGACGGACTACACCTGAACCATGCTGGGACCAGAGTTCTAGCGAATCGAATAACTAGGGAGGTAGATAGGGTTTAAACTAAAAAGTGGGGGTGGGGGAGTGAGTGGTGGGTGGTTGGGGTTGGGGTGGCTGGGAGGTGTGCGGGGTTTGTGGGGGGAGTGTGGTGTGGGAGGTGTGGGGAGGTCCTAGTGGAGAGAAATCTAGAATGCTAAAGGGAAAAGACAAGGAGGCAGTGCAGGAAAGTGATTGGGGTAAGGATAACAAATTGTGTCAGGAAGGGACAGAGTGTACAAACAAAGGAGTGCACTAACAAATAGGGTCCGGGTAAGAAAAAATGGTAATAAGACAAATAGGGCCATAGTACAAAACAATGTTAAGATGTCTAAAAATGTTAAGACAAATCTAAAGGCACTGTCTATGAACGCACGTAGCATTCGTAATATGGTAGATAAATTAACAGCGCAAATAGATGTAAACGGATACAATATAATTGCGATTCCGGTGACATGGCTGCAGGGTGACCAAGGCTAGGAGCTGAATATCCAAGGATACTCGATATTTAGGAAGGACAGGCAGAAAGGAAAAGGAGGTGGGGTGGCATTGTTAGTAAAGGGTGAAATCAGAGCAATAGTGAGAAAGGATATTGGCTCAGAAAATCAAGATGTAGAATCAGTCTGGGTGGAGCTAAGAAGCACCAAGGGGCAGAAAAGATTGGTGGGAGTTGTCTATAGGCCTCCAAACAGTAGTGGTAATGTAGGGGATGGCATCAAACAGGAAATTAGAGATGCATGTAGCAAGGGTACTACAGAAATCATGGGTGACTTTAATCTACATGTGGACTGGCCAAACAAAATGAGCAATAATACTGTGGAGGATGAATTCCTGGCGTGTGTGCGAGGTGGTTTTTTAGACCAGTACGTTGAGGAGCCAACTGGGGAACAGGCTATCCTAGATTGGGTATTGTGCAATGAGAAGGGGTTAATTAATGATCTTGTTGTGCAGGGTCCTTTAGGGAAGAGTGACCATAACCTGATAGAATTCTTCATTAAGATGGAAAGTGAAGAAGTCCAATCTGAAACTAGGGTCCTAAATCTAAACAAAGGAAACTACGAAGGTATGAGGAGTGAATTGGCTATGATAGATTGGGGAGCTTCATTAAAAGGCATGACGGTGGATAGGCAATGGCTAACATTTAAGAATGAATGCATGAATTGGTGTGGAATGCCGGAGTTGGACTGGGGTGGACAAATGTAAGAAGTCACACAACACCAGGTTATAGTCCAACAGCTTTATTTGAAGTTACAAGCTTTCGGAGCACTGCTCCTTCGTCAGGTGAAGTGGAGAGATGCATAAATACACAACTTATATAGTCAGAGAATAACGTCAGATGTTTACAGGTAATCTTTCTAACTGCCATTTATCACACCTCGGCAGAGAGATAATCACAGCAATCAAAGGTGTGAATGGTGTCCAAACAGGTCAGTCAGGAAAACATTACATCAAAGAACAATGAGGTGTGGTCACAAGGGGTCAAATGTTGCAGATGCTGGGGTCTGTGTGAAAAACAAAAAAACAGACAACAAAACATTTTTTTTGCTGGAAATCACAGCAGGTCCGGCCACATCTGTGTAGAGAGAACAAGCCAACGACGACTCGAGTCTGGATGACCCTACGTCAGGTGGGGCTACATGTAGCATGACATGAACCCAAGATCCCGGTTCAGGCCGTCCTCGTGGTTGCGGAACTTGGCTATCAGTTTCTGCTCGACGATTTTGCGTTGTCGTGTGTCTCGAAGGCCGCCTTGGAGAATGCTTACCTGAAGATCGGAGGCTGAATGTCCTTGACTGCTGAAGTGTTCCCCGACTGGGAGGGAACACTCCTGCCTGGTGATTGTTGCGCGGTGTCCGTTCATCCGTTGTCGCAGTGTCTGCATGGTCTCGCCGATGTACCATGCTCCGGGGCATCCTTTCCTGCAACGTATGAGGTAGACAACGTTGGCCGAGTCAGATGAGTATGTACCATGTACCTGGTGGGTGGTGTCCTCACGTGTGATGATGGTATCTGTGTTGATGATCTGGCATGTCTTGCAGAGGTTGCTGTGGTAGGGTTGTGTGGTGTCGTGGTCGCTGTTCTCCTGAAAGCTGGGTAATTTGCTGCGAACGATAGTCTGTTTGAGGTTAGGCGGCTGTTTGAAGGCGAGTAGTGGAGGCGTGGGGATGGCCTTAGTGAGGTGTTCGTCGTCATCGATGACATGTTGAAGGCTGCGAAGAACATGGCATAGTTTCTCTGCTCCGGGGAAGTACTGGACGATGAAGGGTACTCTGTTGGTTGTGTCCCGTGTTTGTCTTCTGAGGAGGTCTATACAATTTTTCGCTGTGGCCCGTCGGAACTGTCAATCGACGAGTCGAGCATCATATCCCGTTCTTATGAGGGCGTCTTTCAGCGTCTGTAGGTGTCCATCGCGTTCCTCCTCATCTGAGCAGATATTGTGTATTTGCAGGGCTTGTCCATAGGGGATGGCTTCTTTAACATGGTTAGGGTGGAAGCTGGAGAAGTGGAGCATCGTGAGGTTGTCCGTGGGCTTGCGGTAGAGTGAAGTGCTGAGGTGTCCGTCTTTGATGGAGATTCGTGTGTCCAAGAATGAAACCGATTCTGAGGAGTAGTCCATGGTGAGTTTGATGGTGGGATGGAACTTGTTGATGTTATCGTGTAGTCTTTTCAGTGATTCTTCACCATGGGTCCATAGGAAGAAAATGTCGTCGATGTATCTGGTGTATAGCATTGGTTGGAGGTCCTGTGCAGCGAAGAAGTCTTGCTCGAACTTGTGCATGAAGATGTTGGCGTATTGGGGTGCGAATTTGGTCCCCATGGCTGTTCCGTGTGTTTGGGTAAAGAATTGGTTGTCGAAGGTGAAGACATTGTGGTCAAGGATGAAGCGGATGAGTTGTAGGATGGCGTCTGGAGATTGGCTGTTGTTGGTGTTGAGTGGACAGAAGGCTGGAAACTATAGACCGGTTAGCCTAACATCTGTGGTAGGTAAAATTTTGGAGTCCATTATTAAGGAGACAGTAACAGGACATTTGGATAATCATAATTTAATAGGACAAAGTCAGCATGGTTTTATGAAGGGGAAGTCATGTTTGACAAATTTGCTGGAGTTCTTTGAGGAAGTAACATATAGGGTGGATAAAGGGGAACCAGTGGACGTAGTGTATTTAGACTTCCAAAAGGCATTTGACAAGGTGCCACACAAAAGATTATTGCTTAAGATAAAAAAATCATGGGATTGGGGGTAATATTCTGGCATGGATAGAGGATTGGCTATCTAACAGAAGGCAGAGTTGGGATAAATGGCTCATTCTCAGACTGGCAATCAGTAACTAGTGGTGTTCCGCAGGGGTCAGTGCTGGGTCCCCAACTCTTTACAATCTATATTAACGATTTGGAGGAGGGGACCGAGTGTAACATATCAAAGTTTGCAGATGATACTAAGATGGGAGGGAAAGTAGTGAGTGAGGAGGACATAAAAAACCTGCAAGGGGACATCGACAGGCTACGTAAGTGGGCAGAGATTTGGCAGATGGAATACAATACAGGAAAGTGTGAAGTTATGCACTTTGGCAGGAAAAATCATAGAGCAAGTTATTATCTTAATGGCAAGAAACTGCAAAGTACTGAAGTACAAAGGGATCTGGGGGTCCTGGTGCACGAAACTCAAAAGGTTAGTATGCAGGTGCAGCAAGTGATTAAGAAGGCCAATGGAATGTTGGCTTTCATTGCTAGGGGGATAGAATATAAAAATAGGGAGGTATTGCTTCAGTTGTACAAGGTATTGGTGAGACTGCACCTGGAATACTGCGTACAGTTTTGGTGTCCATACTTAAGGAAGGACATACTTGCTCTCGAGTCAGTACAAAGAAGGTTCACTCGGTTAATCCCGGGGATGAGGGGATGGACATATGAGGAGAGGTTGAGTAGATTGGGACTCTACTCATTGGAGTTCAGAAGAATGAGAGGCGATCTTATTGAAACATATAAGATTGTGAAGGGGTTGGATCGGGTGGATGCGGGGAAGATGTTCCCGATGATGGGTGAAACTAGAACTAGAGGGCATAGTCTTAGAATAAGGGGCTGCTCTTTCAAAACTGAGATGAGGAGGAACTACTTCACTCAGAGGGTGGTAGGTCCATGGAATATGCTGCCCCAAAAAGCTGTAGAAGCTACATCATTACATAAATTTAAAACAGAAATAGACAGTTTCCTAGAAGTAAAGGGAATTAAGGGTTACGGGGAGCGGGCAGGAATTTGGACATGAGTCTAGGTTCGGATCGGTCATGGCCCTGTGGGTAGCAGAGCGGGCCCAGGGGCCGTGTAGCCTGATCCTGCTCCTATTTCATGTGCCTAATTCTGTTAGATTCAGGAGATGGTTCTGTGATAGTGGATTGGCGGTTAGGATCAGATCAGCCATGATCTTCTTGAATGGCGGAGCAGGCTCGAGGGGCCGATTGGCCTACTCCTGCTCCTATTTCTTATGTTCTTATGTTCTTAGTACTGAGGCTGTCGCAGCGATGCCGTCATCGTGGGGGATACTGGTGTAGAGTGCCGAGACGTCCATCGTGGCGAGGAGTGTTCCTGGTTCAACTGGTCCGTGGGTGCTGAGTTTCTGGGCAATTTAAATTCCTTGGCCTCATTTAATTTTCGCTCCCACCCGAAGCCAGTTAAGATGATGTGGAGGAACGGACTTGGCACAAGGTAAGTCGTTGGGGGTGGAGTCTGATTGGAAGCCCGGAGCAGGGGAAGCCCCGGGTTTCCTTCTGGGTGCAGAAGGAACTCCTGCTCCTCCTGAGCCTCTTCTGGTCCTGGATTCTGTCTGCCCACAGCTTTCCATGCTGACTTTGGCATTAGACGTTACAGTCAGGATCCACAGTTAAAAATCACATCACATTCCCACTGGAGGTGTCTAGTGACAATGGCGATGGTAATAGTAGTTTCTAACCCCAAAACTTAACCCTAATGCTAACAACCTAACCCCAGACATTAAAACCGAACACCAATCCTAACAACTAATGACCCCTACCCCAACCCCTAAAGCGCATGGTGTAAATAGCGCGACGTGGAGCCATTAGTGGTTGGGATAGTTCTCTATGATTAATGAATGAGGCCCATGCCTGCATTCCAGTTAAAATGACTGTTGGCACAGATGCGGCAGGATGCGAGCGTGTTGCACCCAGCCACCATTTTAAACCCCCTCCCGCATTGTTCCAAGGCCCTCTGCACATGCGTGCTTCTCTACCTGGCTCGTAATGTTAAGGCGTGTGTTCGCCCAGTTCTGCAGTCACATGCGGCATCAGATAACTACCCAGAAAGGATGGCAGCTATACTGCAGAAAGCGCTGTGAGTGGTCCCTGTAAACACACCGAGGGGCGCTCTGAGAAACCCAACTGGGAAGGGCTTGACGTATCACTAGAATAGAAATGAACACAGGCTGTGAACCAGTGGAAGGGGATGGTATCACTGTGTGTAATGGGGGGCGGGGGGCTGGTATCACTGTGTGTAATGGGGGGGGATGGTATCACTGTTTGTAATGGGGGGGGTGGTATCACTATGTGTAATGGGGGGGATGGTATCACTGTGTGTAACGGGGGGATGGTCTCACTGTGTGTAATGGGGGGATGGTCTCACTGTGTGCAATGGGGGGATGGTATCACTGTGTGTAATGGGGGGATGGTATCACTGTGTGCAATGGGGGGCTGGTATCACTGGTTGTAATGGGGGGATGGTATCACTGTGTGTAATGGGGGATGGTATCACTGTGTGTAATGGGGGATAGTATCACTGTGTGTAATGGGGGGATAGTATCACTGTGTGCAATGGGGGCTGGTCTCACTGTGTGTAATGGGGGGATGGTATCACTGTGTGTAATGGGGGGATGGTATCACTGTGTGTAATGGGGGATGGTATCACTGTGTGTAATGGGGGGATGGTATCACGGTGTGTAATGGGGGGATGGTCTCACTGTGTGTAATGGGGGGATGGTCTCACTGTGTGTAATGGGGGGATGGTATCACTGTGTGTAATGGGGGGATGGTATCACTGTGTGTAATGGGGGGCTGGTATCACTGTGTGTAATGGGGGGATGGTATCACTGTGTGTAATGGGGGGATGGTATCACTGTGTGTAATGGGGGCATGGTATCACTGTGTGTAATGGGGGATGGTATCACCGTGTGTAATGGGGGATGGTATCACCGTGTGTAATGGGGGGCTGGTATCACTGGTTGTAATGGGGGGGATGGTATCACTTTGTGTAATGGGGGATGGTATCACTTTGTGTAATGGGGGGATGGTATTGCTGTGTGTAATGGGAGGGATGCTATCACTGTGTAATGGGGGGATGGTATCACTGTGCGTAATGGGGGGATGGTATCACTGTGTGTAATGGGGGGATGGTCTCACTGTGTGTAATGGGGGGATGGTATCACTGTGTGTAATGGGGGGATGGTATCACTGTGTGTAATGGGGGATGGTATCACTGTGTGTAATGGGGGGATGGTATCACAGTGTGTAATGGGGGGATGGTCTCACTGTGTGTAATGGGGGATGGTCTCACTGTTTAATGGGGGGATGGTATCACTGGGTGTAATGGGGGGATGGTATCACTGTGTTTAATGGGGGGATGGTATCACTGTGTGTAATGGGGGGAAGGTCTCACTGTGTGTAATGGGGGATGGTATCACTGTGTGTAATGGGGGGATGGTCTCACTGTGTGTAATGGGGGGATGGTATCACTGTGTGTAATGGGGGGATGGTCTCACTGTGTGTAATGGGGGAATGGTATCACTGTGTGTAATGGGGGGATGGTATCACTGTGTAATGGGGGGATGGTCTCACTGTGTGTAATGGGGGGATGGTATCACTGGGTGTAATGGGGGGATGGTCTCACTGTGTGTAATGGGGGAATGGTATCACTGTGTGTAATGGGGGGATGGTATCACTGTGTAATGGGGGGATGGTCTCACTGTGTGTAATGGGGGATGGTCTCACTGTGTGTAATGGGGGGATGGTATCACTGGGTGTAATGGGGGGATGGTATCACTGTGTGTAATGGGGGATGGTATCACTGTGGAATGGGGGGATGGTCTCATTGTGTGTAAGGGAGGGATGGTATCACTGTGTGTAATGGGGGGATGGTATCACTGTGTGTAATGGGGGATGGTATCACTGTGGAATGGGGGGATGGTCTCATTGTGTGTAAGGGAGGGATGGTATCACTGTGTGTAATGGGGGGATGGTATCACTGTGTTTAATGGGGGGGATGGTATCACTGTGTGTAATGGGGAATGGTTACACTGTGTGTAATGGGGGGATGGTCTCACTGTGTGTAATGGGGGGATGGTATCACTGTGTGTAATGGGGGGATGGTCTCACTGTGTGTAATGGGGGGATGGTCTCACTGTGTGTAATGGGGGATGGTATCACTGTGTGTAATGGGGGGATGGTCTCACTGTGTGTAATGGGGGGATGGTATCACTGTGTGTAATGGGGGGATGGTCTCACTGTGTGTAATGGGGGGATGGTATCACTGTGTGTAATGGGGGGATGGTCTCACTGTGTTTAATGGGGGGATGGTATCACTGTGTGTAATGGGGGGATGGTCTCACTGTGTGTAATGGGGGGATGGTATCACTGTGTGTAATGGGGGGATGGTATCACTGTGTGTAATGGGGGGATGGTCTCACTGTGTGTAATGGGGGGATGGTCTCACTGTGTTTAATGGGGGGATGGTATCACTGGCTGAAATGGGGGATGGTATCACTGTGTTTAATGGGGGGATGGTATCACTGTGTGTAATGGGGGGATGGTCTCACTGTGTGTAATGGGGGGATGGTCTCACTGTGTGTAATGGGGGATGGTATCACTGTGTGTAATGGGGGGATGGTCTCACTGTGTGTAATGGGGGGATGGTATCACTGTGTGTAATGGGGGGATGGTCTCACTGTGTGTAATGTGGGGATGGTATCACTGTGTGTAATGGGGGGGATGGTATCACTGTGTGTAATGGGGGGATGGTCTCACTGTGTGTAATGGGGGGATGGTCTCACTGTGTGTAATGGGGGGATGGTATCACTGTGTGTAATGGGGGGATGGTATCACTGTGTGTAATGGGGGGATGGTCTCACTGTGTGTAATGGGGGGATGGTATCACTGTGTGTAATGGGGGGATGGTCTCACTGTGTGTAATGGGGGATGGTATCACTGTGTGTAATGGGGGATCGTCTCATTGTGTGTAATGGAGGGATGGTATCACTGTGTGTAATGGGGGGATGGTCTCATTGTGTGTAATGGGGGGATGGTATCACTGTGTGTAATGGGGGGATGGTCTCACTGTGTGTAATGGGGGATGGTATCACTGTGTGTAATGGGGGATCGTCTCATTGTGTGTAATGGAGGGATGGTATCACTGTGTGTAATGGGGGGATGGTCTCATTGTGTGTAATGGAGGGATGGTATCACTGTGTAATGGGGGGATGGTATCACTGTGTGTAATGGGGGGATGGTATCACTGTGTGTAATGGGGGGATGATATCACTGTGTGTAATGGGGGGATGGTATCACTGTGTTTAATGGGGGGGTGGTATCACTGTGTGTAATGGGGAGATGGTCTCACTGTGTGTAATGGGGGAATGGTCTCACTGTGTTTAATGGGGGGATGGTATCACTGTGTGTAATGGGATGATGGTATCACTGTGTTTAATGGGGGGATGGTATCACTGTGTATAATGGGGGGATGGTCTCACTGTGTTTAATGGGGGGATGGTGTCACTGGGTGTAATGGGGGGATGGTACCTCTGTGTTAAATGGGGGGATGGTATCACGGTGTGTAATGGGGGGATGGTCTCACTGTGTGTAATGGGGGGATGGTCTCACTGTGTTTAATGGGGGGATGGTGTCACTGGGTGTAATGGGGGGATGGTACCTCTGTGTTAAATGGGGGGATGGTATCACGGTGTGTAATGGGGGGATGGTCTCACTGTGTGTAATGGGGGGATGGTATCACTGTGTGTAATGGGGGGATGGTATCACTGTGTGCAATGGGGGGATGGTATCACTGTGTGTAATGGGGGGATGGTATCACTGTGTGTAATGGGGGGATGGTCTCATTGTGTGTAATGGAGGGATGGTATCACTGTGTGTAATGGGGGGATGGTATCACTGTGTGCAATGGGGGGATGGTATCACTGTGTGTAATGGGGGGATGGTCTCACTGTGTGTAATGGGGGGATGGTCTCACTGTGTGCAATGGGGGGATGGTATCACTGTGTGTAATGGGGGGATGGTCTCACTGTATGTAATGGGGGGATGGTATCACTGTGTGTAATGGGGGCTGGTCTCACTGTGTGTAATGGGGGGATGGTATCACTTTGTGTAATGGGGGGATGGTATCACTGTGTGTAATGGGGGGATGGTATCACTGTGTGTAATGGGGGGATGGTATCACTGTGTGTAATGGGGGGATGGTATCACTGTGTGTAATGGGGGGATGGTATCACTGTGTGTAATGGGGGGATGGTATCACTGTGTGTAATGGGGGGATGGTATCACTGTGTGTAATGGGGGGATGGTATCACTGTGTGTAATGGGGGGATGGTATCACTGTGTGTAATGGGGGGGATGGTATCACTGTGTGTAATGGGGGGATGGTATCGCTGTGTGTAATGGGGGGTGGTATCACTGTGTGTAATGGGGGGATGGTCTCACTGTGTGTAATGGGGGGATGGTATCACTGTGTGTAATGGGGGGATGGTATCACTGTGTGTAATGGGGCGATGGTATCAGTGAGTGTAATGGGGGGATGGTCTCACTGTGTGTAATGGGGGGATGGTATCACTGTGTGTAATGGGGGGATGGTATCACTGTGTGTAATGGGGGGATGGTCTCACTGTGTGTAATGGGGGGATGGTCTCACAGTGTTTAATGGGGGGATGGTATAACTGGGTGTAATGGGGGGATGGTATCACTGTGTTTAATGGTGGGATGGTATCACTGTGTGTATTGGGGGGATGGTCTCACTGTGTGTAATGGGGGGATGGTCTCGCTGTGTGTAATGGGGGATGGTATCACTGTGTGTAATGGGGGGATGGTCTCAATGTGTGTAATGGGGGGATGGTATAACTGTGTGTAATGGGGGGATGGTCTCACTGTGTAATGTGGGGACGGTATCACTGTGTGTAATGGGGGAATGGTCTCATTGTGCGTAATGGAGGGATGGTCTCACTGTGTGTAATGGGGGGATGGTATCACTGTGTGTAATGGGGGGATTGTATCACTGTGTGTAATGGGGGGATTGTATCACTGTGTGTAATGGGGGATGGTCACACTGTGTGTAATGGGGGGATGGTATCACTGTGTAATGGGGGGATGGTATCACTGTGTGTGATGGGGGGATGATATCACTGTGTGTAATGGGGGGATGGTCTCACTGTGTTTAATGGGGGGATGGTCTCACTGTGTTTAATGGGGGGATGGTATCACTGTGTGTAATGGGGGATGGTATCACTGTGTGTAATGGGGGGATGGTCTCACTGTGTTTAATGGGGGGATGGTATCACTGTGTGTAATGGGGGATGGTATCACTGTGTTTAATGGGGGGATGGTATCACTGTGTGTAATGGGGGGATGGTCTCACTGTGTGTAATGGGGGGATGGTCTCACTGTGTGAAATGGGGGGATGGTATCACTGTGTGTAATGGGGGGATGGTATCACTGTGTGTAATTGGGGATGGTATCACTGTGTGTAATGGGGGGATGGTCTCATTGTGTGTAATGGAGGGATGGTATCACTGTGTGTAATGGGGGGATGGTATCACTGTGTGTAATGGGGGGATTGTATCACTGTGTTTAATGGGGGATGGTTACACTGTGTGTAATGGGGGGATGGTCTCACTGTGTAATGGGTGGATGGTATCACTGTGTGTAATGGGGGGATGGTATCACTGTGTGCAATGGGATGATATCAATGTGTGTAATGGGGGGATGGCCTCACTGTGTGTAATGGGGGGATGGTCTCACTGTGTTTAATGGGGGGATGGTATCATTGGGTGTAATGGGGGATGGTATCACTGTGTTTAATGGGGGGATGGTATCACTGTGTTTAATGGGGGGATGGTATCACTGTGTAATGGGGGGATGGTCTCACTGTGTGTAATGGGGGGATGGTCTCACTGAGTGTAATGGGGGATGGTATCACTGTGTGTAATGGGGGGATGGTCTCACTGTGTGTAATGGGGGGATGGTCTCACTGTGTGTAATGGGGGGATGGTCTCACTGTGTGTAATGGGGGATGGTATCACTGTGTGTAATGGGGGGATGGTCTCATTGTGTGTAATGGAGGGATGGTATCACTGTGTGTAATGGGGGGATGGTATCACTGTGTGTAATGGGGGGATTGTATCACTGTGTGTAATGGGGGATGGTTACACTGTGTGTAATGGGTGGATGGTATCACTGTGTGTAATGGGGGGATGGTCTCACTGTGTGTAATGGGGGGATGGTCTCACTGTGTGTAATGGGTGGATGGTATCACTGTGTGTAATGGGTGGATGGTATCACTGTGTGTAATGGGGGGATGGTCTCACTGTGTGTAGTGGGGGGATGGTCTCACTGTGTGTAATGGGTGGATGGTATCACTGTGTGTAATGGGGGGATGGTCTCACTGTGTGTAATGGGGGGATGGTCTCACTGTGTGTAATGGGGGATGGTCACACTGTGTGTAATGGGGGGATGGTATCACTGTGTGTAATGGGGGGATGATATCACTGTGTGTGAGGGGGGGATGGTATCACTGTGTTTAATGGGGGGATGGTATCACTGTGTTTAATGGGGGGGTGGTATCACTGTGTGTAATGGGGTGATGGTATTACTGTGTTTAATGGGGGGATGGTATCACTGTGTGTAATGGGGGGATGGTCTCACTGTGTAATGGGGGGATGGTATCACTGTGTAATGGGGGGATGGTATCACTGTGTGTAATGGGGGGATGGTCTCACTGTGTGTAATGGGGGATGGTATCACTGTGTGTAATAGAGGCATGGTCTAATTGTGTATAATGGTGGGATGGTATCACTGTGTGTAATGGGGGGATGGTATCACTGTGTGTAATGGGGGATGGTATCACTGTGTAATGGGGGGATGGTCTCACTGTGTGTAATGGGGGGATGGTCTCACTGTGTTTAATGGGGGGATGGTCTCACTGTGTTTAATGGGGGGATTGTCTCACTGTGTTTAATGGGGGGATGGTCTCACTGTGTGTAATGGGGGGATGGTCTCACTGTGTGTAATGGAGGGATTGTATCACTGTGTGTAATGGGGGATGGTATCACTGTGTGTAATGGGGTGATGGTCTCACTGTGTTTAATGGGGGGATGGTATCACTGTGTTTAATGGGAGGATGGTATCACTGTGTGTAATGGGGGCATGGTATCACTGTGTGTAATGGGGGATGGTCTCACTGTGTAATGGGGGGATGGTATCACTGTGTGTAATGGGGGGATGGTATCACTGTGTGTAATGGGGGGGATGGTATCACTGTGTGTAATGGGGGGATGGTCTCTCTGTGTAATGGGGGGATGGTCTCACTGTGTTTAGTGGGGGGATGGTATCACTGTGTGTAATGGGGGCATGGTATCACTGTGTGTAATGGGGGGATGGTATCACTGTGTGTAATGGGGGGATGGTATCACTGTGTGTAATGGGGAGATGGTCTCACTGTGTGTAATGGGGGGATGGTATCACTGTGTGAAATGGGGGGATGGTATCACTGTGTGTAATGGGGGGATGGTCTCACTGTGTGTAATGGGGGGGATGGTATCACTGTGTGTAATTGGGGGATGGTATCACTGTGTGTAATGGGTGGATGGTCTCACTGTGTGTAATGGGGGGATGGTATCACTGTGTGTAATGGGGAGATGGTCTCACTGTGTGTAATGGGGGGATAGTATCACTGTGTGTAATGGGGGGATGGTCTCACTGTGTGTAGTGGGGGGATGGTATCACTGTGTGTAATGGGGTGATGGTAGCACTGTGTGTAATGGGGGGATGGTATCACTGTGTGTAATGGGGGGATGGTCTCATTGTGTGTAATTGAGGGATGGTATCACTGTGTGTAATGGGGGGATGGTATCACTGTGTGTAATGGGGGGATTGTATCACTGTGTAATGGGGGATGGTATCACTGTGTGTAATAGGGGGATGGTCTCACTGTGTGTAATGGGGGGATGGTATCACTGTGTTTAATGGGGGGATGGTATCACTGTGTTTAATGGGGGGGTGGTATCACTGTGTGTTATTGGGAGATGGTCTCACTGTGTGTAATGGGGGGATGGGCTCACTGTGTAATGGGGGGATGGTCTCACTGTGTTTAATTGGGGGATGGTATCACTGTGTTTAATGGGTGGATGGTATCACTGTGTGTAATGGGGGGATGGTATCACTGTGTGTAATGGGGGATGGTCTCACTGTGTAATGGTGGGATGGTATCACTGTGTGTAATGGGGGGATGGTATCACTGTGTGTAATGGGGGGATGGTCTCACTGTGTGTAATGGGGGGATGGTATCACTGTGTGTAATGGGGGGTGGTATCACTGTGTGCAACGGGGGGATGGTATCACTGTGTAATGGGGGGATGGTCTCACTCTGTGTAATGGGGGGATGGTATCACTGTGTAATGGGGGATGGTATCACTGTGTGTAATGGGGGGATGGTCTCACTGTGTGTAATGGGGGGATGGTCTCACTGTGTTTAGTGGGGGGATGGTATCACTGTGTGTAATGGGGGGATGGTATCACTGTGTGTAATGGGGGGATGGTATCACTGTGTGTAATGGGGGGATGGTATCACTGTGTGTAATGGGGGGATGGTATCACTGTGTGTAATGGGGGTGGTATCACTGTGTGTAATGGGGGGATGGTATCACTGTGTGTAATGGGGGGATGGTATCACTGGGTGTAATGGGGGGATGGGCTCACTGTGTGTAACGGGGGATGGTATCACTGTGTGTAATGGGGGGATGGTATCACTGGTTGTAATGGGGGGGATGGTATCACTGTGTGTAATGAGGGGATGGTATCGCTGTGTGTAATGGGAGGGATGCTATCACTGTGTGTAATGGGGGGATGGTCTCACTGTGTTTAATGGGGGGATGGTCTCACTGTGTTTAATGGGGGGATGGTCTCACTGTGTTTAATGGGGGGATGGTATCACTGTGTGTAATGGGGGATGGTCTCACTGTGTAATGGGGGGATGGTATCACTGTGTAATGGGGGGATGGTATCACTGTGTGTAATGGGGGGATGGTCTCACTGTGTGTAATGGGGGATGGTATCACTGTGTGTAATAGAGGCATGGTCTCATTGTGTATAATGGTGGGATGGTATCACTGTGTGTAATGGGGGGATGGTATCACTGTGTGTAATGGGGGATGGTATCACTGTGTAATGGGGGGATGGTCTCACTGTGTGTAATGGGGGGATGGTCTCACTGTGTTTAATGGGGGGATGGTCTCACTGTGTTTAATGGGGGGATTGTCTCACTGTGTTTAATGGGGGGATGGTCTCACTGTGTGTAATGGGGGGATGGTCTCACTGTGTGTAATGGAGGGATTGTATCACTGTGTGTAATGGGGGATGGTATCACTGTGTGTAATGGGGTGATGGTCTCACTGTGTTTAATGGGGGGATGGTATCACTGTGTTTAATGGGAGGATGGTATCACTGTGTGTAATGGGGGCATGGTATCACTGTGTGTAATGGGGGATGGTCTCACTGTGTAATGGGGGGATGGTATCACTGTGTGTAATGGGGGGATGGTATCACTGTGTGTAATGGGGGGGATGGTATCACTGTGTGTAATGGGGGGATGGTCTCTCTGTGTAATGGGGGGATGGTCTCACTGTGTTTAGTGGGGGGTTGGTATCACTGTGTGTAATGGGGGCATGGTATCACTGTGTGTAATGGGGGATGGTCTCACTGTGTAATGGGGGGATGGTATCACTGTGTGTAATGGGGGGATGGTATCACTGTGTGTAATGGGGAGATGGTCTCACTGTGTGTAATGGGGGGATGGTATCACTGTGTGAAATGGGGGGATGGTATCACTGTGTGTAATGGGGGGATGGTCTCACTGTGTGTAATGGGGGGGATGGTATCACTGTGTGTAATTGGGGGATGGTATCACTGTGTGTAATGGGTGGATGGTCTCACTGTGTGTAATGGGGGGATGGTATCACTGTGTGTAATGGGGAGATGGTCTCACTGTGTGTAATGGGGGGATAGTATCACTGTGTGTAATGGGGGGATGGTCTCACTGTGTGTAGTGGGGGGATGGTATCACTGTGTGTAATGGGGTGATGGTAGCACTGTGTGTAATGGGGGGATGGTATCACTGTGTGTAATGGGGGGATGGTCTCATTGTGTGTAATTGAGGGATGGTATCACTGTGTGTAATGGGGGGATGGTATCACTGTGTGTAATGGGGGGATTGTATCACTGTGTAATGGGGGATGGTATCACTGTGTGTAATAGGGGGATGGTCTCACTGTGTGTAATGGGGGGATGGTATCACTGTGTTTAATGGGGGGATGGTATCACTGTGTTTAATGGGGGGGTGGTATCACTGTGTGTTATTGGGAGATGGTCTCACTGTGTGTAATGGGGGGATGGGCTCACTGTGTAATGGGGGGATGGTCTCACTGTGTTTAATTGGGGGATGGTATCACTGTGTTTAATGGGTGGATGGTATCACTGTGTGTAATGGGGGGATGGTATCACTGTGTGTAATGGGGGATGGTCTCACTGTGTAATGGTGGGATGGTATCACTGTGTGTAATGGGGGGATGGTATCACTGTGTGTAATGGGGGGATGGTCTCACTGTGTGTAATGGGGGGATGGTATCACTGTGTGTAATGGGGGGTGGTATCACTGTGTGCAACGGGGGGATGGTATCACTGTGTAATGGGGGGATGGTCTCACTCTGTGTAATGGGGGGATGGTATCACTGTGTAATGGGGGATGGTATCACTGTGTGTAATGGGGGGATGGTATCACTGTGTGTAATGGGGGGATGGTATCACTGTGTGTAATGGGGGGATGGTATCACTGTGTGTAATGGGGGTGGTATCACTGTGTGTAATGGGGGGATGGTATCACTGTGTGTAATGGGGGGATGGTATCACTGGGTGTAATGGGGGGATGGGCTCACTGTGTGTAACGGGGGATGGTATCACTGTGTGTAATGGGGGGATGGTATCACTGGTTGTAATGGGGGGGATGGTATCACTGTGTGTAATGAGGGGATGGTATCGCTGTGTGTAATGGGAGGGATGCTATCACTGTGTGTAATGGGGGGATGGTCTCACTGTGTTTAATGGGGGGATGGTCTCACTGTGTTTAATGGGGGGATGGTCTCACTGTGTTTAATGGGGGGATGGTATCACTGTGTGTAATGGGGGATGGTATCACTGTGTGTAATGGGGGGATGGTCTCACTGTGTTTAATGGGGGGTTGGTATCACTGTTTGTAATGGGGAGATGGTATCACTGTATAATGGGGGGATGATATTACTGTGTGTAATGGGGGGATGGTATCACTGTGTTTAATGGGGGGTGGTATCACTGTGTGTTATTGGGAGATGGTCTCACTGTGTGTAATGGGGGGATGGTCTCACTGTGTGTAATGGGGGGATGGTCTCACTGTGTTTAATGGGGGATGGTATCACTGTGTGTAATGGGGGGATGGTATCACTGTGTGTAATGGGGGATGGTCTCACTGTGTAATGGGGGGATGGTATCACTGTGTGTAATGGGGGGATGGTATCACTGTGTGTAATGGGGGGATGGTCTCACTGTGTGTAATGGGGGGATGGTATCACTGTGTGTAATGGGGGGATGGTATCACTGTGTGTAATGGGGGGATGGTCTCACTGTGTGTAATGGGGGGATGGTATCACTGTGTGTAATGGGGGGATGGTATCACTGTGTGAAATGGGGGGATGGCATCACTGTGTGTAATGGGGGGATAGTCTCACTGTGTGTAATGGGGGCTGGTATCAGTGTGTGTAATGGGGGGATGGTATCACTGTGTAATGGGGGGATGGTCTCACTGTGTGTAATGGGGGGATGGTATCACTGTGTGTAATGGGGGGACGGTATTACTGTGTGTAATGGGGGGATGGTCTCACTGTGTGTAATGGGGGGATGGTCTCACTGTGTGTAATGGGGGGATGGTATCACTGTGTAATGGGGGGATGGTATCGCTGTGTGTAATGGGGGTGGTATCACTGTGTGTAATGGGGGGATGTTATCACTGTGTGTAATGGGGGGATGGTATCACTGTGTTTAATGGGGGGATGGTATCACTGGGTGTAATGGGGGGATGGTCTCACTGTGTGTAATGGGGGGATGGTATCACTGTGTGTAATGGGGGGATGGTATCGCTGTGTGTAATGGGGGGTGGTATCACTGTGTGTAATGGGGGGATGGTATCACTGTGTGTAATGGGGGGATGGTATCACTGTGTTTAATGGGGGGATGGTATCACTGGGTGTAATGGGGGGATGGTCTCACTGTGTGTAATGGGGGGATGGTCTCACTGTGTGTAATGGGGGGATGGTCTCACTGTGTGTAATGGGGGGATGGTCTCACTGTGTGTAATGGGGGGATGGTATCACTGTGTGTAATGGGGGGATGGTATCGCTGTGTGTAATGGGGGGTGGTATCACTGTGTGTAATGGGGGGATGGTATCACTGTGTGTAATGGGGGGATGGTATCACTGTGTTTAATGGGGGGATGGTATCACTGGGTGTAATGGGGGGATGGTCTCACTGTGTGTAATGGGGGGATGGTATCACTGTGTGTAATGGGGGGATGGTATCACTGTGTGTAATGGGGGGATGGTATCACTGTGTGTAATGGGGGGATGGTATCACTGTGTGTAATGGGGAGATGGTATCACTGGG
This sequence comes from Somniosus microcephalus, assembly GCF_052327205.1. Taxonomy (NCBI): domain Eukaryota; kingdom Metazoa; phylum Chordata; class Chondrichthyes; order Squaliformes; family Somniosidae; genus Somniosus; species Somniosus microcephalus. Next base: position 119,995,145 of record NC_140997.1, on the reverse strand, counting down.
TGTAATGGGGGGGATGGTATCACCATGTGTAATGGGGGGCTGGTATCACTGGGTGTAATGGGGGGATGGTATCGCTGTGTGTAGTGGGGGGATGGTCTCACTGTATGTAATGGGGGGATGGTGTCACCGGGTGTAATGGGGGGATGGTATCACTGCCTGTAATGGGAGGGATGGTATCACCGGGTGTAATGGGGGGATGGTATTACCAGGTGTTATTGGGGGGGATGGTGACCAAAGGTGTAATGGGCGGATGGAGACACTGTAATGGGGGCGATGGCGTCACTGGGCGGAATGGGCGGATGGCGTCACCGGGCGTAATGGGGGGGATGGGGTCACTGTAATTGGGGGGATGGCATCACCGGGTGTAATGGGGCTGATGGCGTCACTGTAATGGGGGAATGGCGCCACCAGGCCTAATGGGGGGATGGCACCACCAGGCCTAATGGGGGATGGCGCCTCCGGGCCTAATGGAGGGATGGCGCCACTGGGTCTAATGGGAGGATGGCGTCACCGGGCCTAATGGGGGGATGGCGTCACTGGGCCTAATGGGCGGATGGCGTCACCGTGCGTAATGGGGGGATGGCGTCACCGGGCGTAATGGGGGGATGGCGTCACCGTGCGTAATGGGGGGATGGCGTCACCGTGCGTGATGGGGGCATGACGTCACCGTCCGTAATGGGGGGATGGCGTCACCGGGCGTAATGGGGGGATGGCGTCACCGTGCGTAATGGGGGGATGTCGTCACCATGCGTAATGGGGGGTGGCGTCACCGTGCGTGATGGGGGCATGACGTCACCGTGCGTAATGGGGGGATAACGTCACCGTGCGTAATGGGGGGATGGCGTCACCGTGCGTAATGGTGGGATGGCGTCACTGTGTAATGGAGGGGATGGTATCACTGTGTGTAATGGGGGGGAAGGTATCACTAATGGGGGGGATGGTATCACTGTGTGTAATGAGGGGATGGTATCACTGTGTGTAATGGGGAGATGGTATCACTGTGTGTAATGGGGGGGAAGGTATCACTAATGGGGGGATGGTATCACTATTGGGGGGGATGGTATCACTGATGGGGGGGATGGTATCACTGTGTGTAATGGGGAGATGGTATCACTGTGTATAATGAGGGGATGGTATCACTGTGTGTAATGGGGGGGATGGTATCACTAATGGGGGGATGGTATCACTATTGGGGGGGATGGTATCACTAATGGGGGGGATGGTATCACTGTGTAATGAGGGGATGGTATCACTGTGTGTAATGAGGGGATGGTATCACTGTATAATGAGGGGATGGTATCACTGTGTGTAATGGGGAGATGGTATCACTGTGTATAATGAGGGGATGGTATCACTGTGTGTAATGGGGGAATGGTATTACTGTGTGTAATGGGGAGATGGTATCACTGTGTATAATGAGGGGATGGTATCACTGTGTGTAATGGGGGGATGGTATTACTGTGTGTAATGGGGGGATGGTCTCACTGTGTGTAATGGGGGATGGTATCACTGTGTGTAATGGGGGAAGGGGAGGGAAGGGACGGGGGAGAGGAGGGAGTAGGGGAGGTGAGGAGAAGGGCCAAAGAAGTGGGCACGGAGATGAAAGCGACAGAAAAGGAGCTCAGTTCAAATTTCATTGAGGTTTGGACGTAAGGGGGATGAAGCACAGGCTTGAGCGGAGGACTGATAGTTCGTCAATATGTTCTCTTGTGTTGGCTAACCTGGTACGGTCAGTTCTTCCTACAATGCCTCCAGACAATGTATGTTGCTCATGGTATTGATGTTGGTTGCCACCTCCTGCCATTCTTGCTCCATTGGAGAAAAGGAACCTAATTAATTGCTTGCAGAGCTGTTTCCAACTCCACGTTGCTGCCCCACAAACCTCACTGCCTGCCCCTTTAAGCCACAGCAGAGATCAATCTTAATTATCTAGATCTATGTAATGTAAATAATTTTTGTCAAGTTTCACAGCTCTTGTGAATTCCTGAAACATTTTTGTACATTTTGTTTAGTTTTTGTTTGGTTATATTAGTTCTATCATAGAGGTAAATGTCTCTTGATTTTCATTAAATATTAAAAAGTGCCTCATGGATATTTTGGCTCAAATAATTATTAAATGCATCTGGTCTTATGAAATCTTTATATGTAACATATGCTGAAGCTTTATTATACTACATACCAAATGTCACAACTGTGTCCCTCGCAGGATCTTTGACAATATATTGATATTAAAACAACAGCAGGAAATCTATTGGTGTTTAAAAAAATGAATAGGATTTTTGTAATCATGACCTTTCCACTTTAAATGGCTTAAAAGTGACTTAAAAAGTGACATTTACAATTTCCACAGATGGAGACATGTACTTTATTTTTATAATTTATTTATACAGATTCTGTTAAAACACAGTGGGGTAGAAATTCATCTTGGGCAGTATCACATTGGCTGGCTGCCTGTTTTGCTCTATCGCCCAACACAAATTTCTATCCCTGCAAATCTAAAAACTTGTAACTTTTAAGCCTCTCTCAGAATCAGCACAAGACTGGTCTCCCTTACTCTTTCACTCTGACAGACCATTTAAAGGTTACACTCATAAGCTTTGCTTCTAAAATCAGTTTAATATATATTTTAAAAATACCCATCATGTGCAGTGTGGACTCTTAATGAAAACTAGATTATCTATTGGTTATTTTAAAGTGTGGGAATTACCAGCGGGAATTGGGTTGTGTCAGCGACGGCAGTGGTAGTTATGTTGGGAATGTCAGCAGTAGACAGATTGCACTGATCCGGAGTTCCTGCTTTCACACAATCTGAGTGGGCAGTCTGATTCTCCAGTTCATTAATATCTGGTACACCTTTGATCAAATGGTTTTACAAATTGATGTTTAGTCAGAGCTTCAGCGTCTGATTTCCCTCATGGAGCCATTTTCTCATTCAAGTGGGTCTTCTACACCTGCCTAATCGGTAAACGATGGTAAAAAGTTAGTCTGAGGTAAATTTGTCTATAATGTTCTCAGATGACATTAGTGTCCTGTAAATAAAAGTTCACAACTATTCGAACCGCACTTCAAAATAAAATGGATTATTATGAATCCTATTTTACGGGTATAGTAATGTAGTGGTTAATTTACTGGACTAGTAATCCAGAGATCTAAATTAATGGCCCAGTAATTCCGTTCCAAACACGTGAGTACGGTCGGGGTACTCACGCGTCTGGCCGGAGGAAATGCCGGTTTTCAGCATGCACAGCGCATGCGGGGAAAACTGGCATTACCTGTCCTCTGAACGAAGGGGTTCAGAGGCAGAACGCGTGCGACTGCACAGGCAGCGCATGCGCAGTAAAATTCGCCAGTTTCATTCATGCTTTCAGTGAGGTTAAGTCCTTACAACTTACACATGAAAAAAGCATGAGTAAAGTTGCTCCAGAGGCTGCGGAGGAAGATATATTTTATCGTGGAGCTTCTGAAAGGCAACATTTTTGTTTGGGAAAGGGAGGAAAGTTATTTTAAGAAATGCTGAGGTAAGTTTTAAAGTTTAATTTTTTTTTTTTTAACGGCTTTTCAGTACTGTTGGTAGAAGGAGCAATTGTGGCTGTGTGAATTGAATTTGCTGTGTTTATTAAATGTGAAAATGACTGTTCTAAAATGAATAATGTAACATTTCCAACATTTTTAAGAAAGAAACTTTTCACCAGTAATATATTCTTTTAAGTAATTATGTATGTATGTCCGTATATATTCCTTTACGTATATGTATGTATGTATATATTCCTTTACTTATGTGTATGAATGTATGTATTTAATTATGACTTTGAGAGAAAGTAACTTATTGGAAAATCACCTCGGGCTGTGAAATTGATCAGGCGGGTATGATGTATTACCAAGACGATAACGCGTTTCTCCTGCCATAGGCCGGGGTGATTTTCTAGCCAGTCACTTCATTAAAATTACTTTAACAACTCTTTCCATTTCTTCCTTGCAAGGACGTCTGTGTAAGCAGGAGGCCTGTGAGTGAGAAAAATGCCCGGGAACTGCTAGTAGCCAACACCTTCACGAGCTAGTGGCGCCTTGTACCTCCCCCTCCCCCCGCAAGGCAAAGAAAGGAGCCGACACAATTTAAAGTGAAGCAGTGAACTTTTATTGCATCATAAAACAGTTTTCAAGGTCAGTTTTGATGTAGATAGTTTATAACTTTAAAATGTTAACTAGCTATTTCCTGCTTTTCAAACATTTGTAAACATGAATAGTTCAGAAAAAAATGTGTTAACATTTTAAAGTGACCTTTTTCTGTTTTCTTAGTGCAATAAAGACATTCAAGGTGGAAACTAGCTATGTTCTAATTTTCAAATAGTTGTTGTAAAAATACTTCGGCTCCAATAAAAGTTGCTAATTTTTTTCAAACTGACTACAGGCTGCACTGTTTAAAGGAAAAGGTTACATATCCTTTCAGTCACAAATAAACATTTCAATGAAAACAGCAAACACAACATTTTACATGTCAATAAAATGAAAAATTTAACAATTGCACGATTTGCCCCCTTGCATCTGCGACTGAGGATCCAAGGAGGTGCATTGCACAAGAGGTCATCGTCGTACGTATCCTCACAGTGTTCCCTTTCGGGGACTGTATGAAGTGGTGGAAGGATTTCTGGCCACGTTAACGCTCCTTCCGTGACCACAACCATCTTCATACCAGCCATTAGGGTGGTTAGTCCTATGGCGCAAGAATTTTACGGGCTCCCACAACCCATCTGAGGGGGGGGCCACCCACACCTGCGGACGCAAGTATCCCGCTGGATGTCCACCCGGAATTTATAGTTGGAGCTCCGACTCCACTTGCCGGGACTGTCTGGAGCGGGGTTCGAAACCCTACTCCTTCTGGCCCAGCGGCGGGGATGCTTACCGCTACGCAAAAGGCCCACTCCGCGCAAAAGGTGACACCCATACGTTTCCTGCGCCTTTTCCCTCCCCGTGACTGGAGCCCTATGCTGCCACTTGAAAGACCAAACTATCATCTGTCCTTTTTGCGGCGCCTTGGACTTCTCATTACCAATGATGAGCAGGCGCTGCGCCTCCACCTCCTTGAGGAGATTGCTGAGGTCATCATCAGTTCAATTGTGAGTTCTTTTAATGCCGTGAATTGTGCTCATTCCAGCCATTTCACGTTGCTAATTGGAGTGGGCCTTTGGCGTAGCGGTAGGATCCCCGCCGCTGGGCCAGACGGGGTAGGGTTTGGAACCCCGTTCCAGACAGTCCCGGCAAGTGGAGTCGGAGCTCCGGCTCTAAATTCTGGGTTGACATCCAGTGGGATATTTGCGTCCGTGGGTGTGGGTGGCCCCCCCTCCTTGTATAGCTTGTGGGAGCCCGTAAAACCCTCCCGCCATAGGACTAACCACCCTAATGGCTGGTACAAAGATGGTTACGGTCACGGAAGGAGCGTTAATCACGGCCATAAATCCTTCCACCACTTCATACAGTTCCCCAAAGGGAACAGTGTGAAGACACGTACGACGACGACGTTGCTAATTAAATAAATGGAATGAAAAAAATGCTTTCAGGGCTTTTAAAAGTCTTTAAATTGCTTTAATTCTGTTTAAAACGACTTCAGATTCTTCAAAATAATGTAAACGTTTTTAAAAGTTTATAAAAGTTACCAAAAGCTTCATAAAAATACCAAAAACCTATTTAAAATGCTGCTCTACATGTAAAAATGCTTTGCAGCTTATGAGAAACATTGGGGGCGTGTCCTATTAAACTGAGACCTCAAGGGGCGTGTCTCACTTGCACTGCGCGCTCCAGGCTTCGCGCTGGCTGCACTCCTGGGCGGCGTGACGTCAGACGCTGCCCGGGAGTCATCATTTTAAAACAGGAATTCCAGGCGTCCCTGAAGCTCAACGGCCAGCGCGTCGGGTAAGTGCACATCGGGGGTTTGCACGCGCGGCAAGCCCCCGATCCTAATTTCTGCCCCAATAATCGAGAATGTGCGTTCAAATCCTACCATGGCAGTTTGAGAATTTGAATTTGGTGTTTAAAAAAAATCTGGAATAAAGAACTGGTATCATTAAAAGTAACTACCTTGAAGTGTCCTAGCAAGCCACTCAGTTGTATTAAACCACCACAATGGGGGTTCAAGAAGGCGGCCCACTACCATCTTTTCAGACCAGGGAAGGGTAATAAATGTCGGCCTTGCCAGCGACAACCACATCCCAAAAATAAATAACATGGAAAAAATTGTACAATGGAACAACTGCCAAAAAGGTAGGTTTATGTTTGGGGCAAAAAAAGTCATTAGTTAGTAAAAACTCTTGTAAATATCTATTAGCTATGTTAGTTACCCTGCCACATAGAACAATGTGTTGAAAAAGATCTCATCCAAAGTTCCTGGAGTGATTTGGAGAAAGTCAATCATCAGGCAGTGTGCATTGGATTAATGACCCAAGGCCATTTCCAGGCTTGTATATAATTATTTATCATTCCAAACACTGTCTCAAAATAGATTTATTGGCTCTGAATTTCCTCTAATCTCGGTCGCTGTAAATATGGTGGGACAGGGCTCCTGCCTACTCATTGTGCCCCTTACCTCATCCCACATCCTGGGTCAAGAACATTTAAATATTTGAGGTGGACACATGTTATTTACAGCACAGCTGGGCCCAGTGGTTTTGGAGAGGAACATGGGAAAAATACATTTAAGTGCCCTTTATTTAAATAGATTACTTTCTGTGAGTGATTACTGAAAGTGGCCTCTGAAATTTAAATCCCCGTCAGATCCCTAGCAATGCAGGATACACAAACACACGGGTATCCCTGGTTTCTACTATTGTTAGGGTGCAAATGCTGGAAACTCTGTTGTATGAAGTATTATCCTAATTTTCATATCATAATACACCCACCCATATGTAGGTGGATTCATTACATGACCATCCCCAAACGGCACAGGAATTTTAGCAGGTGGATAAAGACCTGCCCGGGTTATGCTGGTTTCCTGGTGTAAACTACAAAAATGTATCCCCCTTGTATAGCTGCACCTCCGTCCGAAGCATCATAAATGTAAAATTAATCCATGGCATGACATTCAATTTTATGGTATTAATTAGCATTTATAAATAGAAACAATGCTTCCCAGCCAGCCCGATCTTTATTTCAAGAGTCGCTCTTCCCATGCTAGTTTCCATTACTCTGCACATATTAGGAAGAATTGTGATTCCGCAGGCAAGTCATACCAGAAGAGGATCACATGATGTTAAAATCCCTACCTCCCTTTTGAGACTAGTTGGGCCTGGGACTCTGCCCTGAGAAACTCCTGCATCCATGTCCTGGGTCTGACCACAACCACCTTTCTTTGTGTCAGGTATGACTCTAGCCATTGGAGAGTTTTCCCCCTGATCTGAAAGTCAGAGTAATCAAGGGTTTAAATCTAACATGGCCACAGTAAGTAATAATTCTAAAAGGTCTAAGAGTGTTCAAAAAAACAAGCCTGAAGTCTTTGTGTCTTAATGCGAGGAGCATTCGTAATAAGGTGGATAAATTAGCTGCGCAAATAGAGGTAAACGAATATGATATGATTGGGATTACGGAAACATGGCTCCAGGGTGACCAGGGCTGGGAACTCAACATCCAGGGGTATTCAATATTCAGGAAAGACAGGCGAAAAGGAGGTGGGGTAGCATTGCTGGTTAAAGAGGGGATAATAATAAGGAAGGATATTAGCTCTGATAATGTAGAATCTGTATGGGTAGAGTTGAGAAATACCAAGGGACAGAAAACGTTAGTGGGAGTTATATACAGACCCGCAAACAGTAATGCGGAGGTTGGGGATGGCATTAAACGGGAAATTAGAGACGCGTGCAATAAAGGCACAGCAGTTATCATGGGTGACTTTAATCTACATATAGATTGGGCTAACTAAATTAGTAACAATACTGTGGAGGAGGAATTCCTGGAGTGTATACGGGATGGTTTCCTGGATTAATATGTCGAGGAACCAACTAGAGATTAGGTCATCTTAGACTGGGTATTATGTAATGAGAAAGGATTCATTAGCAATCTTGTTGTGTGAGGGCCCTTGGGGCGGAGCGATCATAATATGATCGAATTCTTCATTAAGATGGAGAGTGAAGTATTTCACTCAGAGACTAGGGTCCTGAATTTAAATAAAGGAAACTATGATGGTATGAGGTGCGATTTTGCTAGGATCGATTGGGGAATGTTACTTAAAGGGTTGATGGTGGATAGGCAATGGCAAACATTTAAAGATCGCATGGATGAACTACAGAATTTGTTCATCCCTGTTTGGCATAAAAATAAAACAAAAAAGGTGAATCAATCGTGGCTAACAAGGGAAATTAGGGATAGCATAAAATCCAAGGAGAGGACATATAATTTAGCCAGAAAAAGCAGTAAACCTGAGGATTGGGAGCTGTTTAGGATTCAACAAAGGAGGACAAAGGGATTAATTAAGAGGGGGAAAATAGAGTATGAGAGTAAGCTTTCAGGGAACATAAAAACTGACTGTAAAAGCTTCTATAGATATGTGAAGAGAAAAAGATTGGTGAAGTCAAGCGTAGGTCCCTTGCAGTCCAAATCAGAGGAATTTATAATGGGGAACAAAGAAATGGCTGACCAATTAAATACATACTTTGGTTCTGTCTTCACAAAGGAGGACACAAATAACCTCCCAGAGATGTCGGGGAATATAGGCCTAGAAATTCGGTTGGTTGCACCAGCGATTAGCGCCTAATGAGCCTGAGATTTGGGGCGCTACCCAATGTTCGGGCGGGCGCAATGAGGATAGTGACAACTCCCATATTGACTATCCATTTAGCGCCTGTGCTAACTGTTAGCGCACGCCCACATGCGCAGGCAGATCATGACGTCATTTCAGTGTGCAACGCCCTTTTGGCACCCCTGACCGGATATTCGGTGGCGCCCGGAACCTTTCCGCCTGGCGCTATTAGTGACAGTTCGAAGGAACGTTCCCAGGCCCTTCTCGGAGTTGGGGGGCGCTATTTAAAGGGGACAGCTCTAGTATAAAAGCTGCAGCCACTTGGCCTGTTCATTCTGATCATTGCTGGAGAGAGTTGGTGAGCTACTGTTGCACAGGATTTATCGGATTTAGCCTTCGAATACTTGGGACCTTCAGCCCTGTACGAAGCAGTTGGAGCGCTAGACATTACAGCGTGTTGCCCGTCTGGCATAGCAATGGGAGCTGCTTTGGAGGGGAACGTCCTCATGGCTGGACACTTTGAAGGGGCACAGAGACAGCGGGAGAGAGGGCCGGGATTGGCCAGAAGGAGGAGGGGCAATGGAGGTCGGCCACTCCGAAGATATGCTGCGAGGGTTTTCAGGCAGCAGGTGTCATACCTTACCATGTCGGAGGAGCAGTGTCTGCGAAGGTGGTGGCAGCTGCACTGCAGACGTTCCAGCGGTGGCATGAGCAATGGTCACCTGCCGAGAGAGGACACCTGCACCATGGTCGGACGACACACTGGCTCTCAGAGGGGACCGGCTCGGCTCTACCGCCACAAGCGACTGCTCCACTGATTCCTGGCCTCGTGTGGTACTGGAAGGGCCTGGGGTGATCCTAGCTGATGCAGATAGGGTGGCAGCAGTGAGAGTTCACGTTGCCTCAATCTGGGTCTGGACGAGGCCAGCAAGTGACTACGTGGCAGCAGTGAGGACCTGTGTGGCAGGTGCCAGTGCTTCGGAGAAACCCTGGACAGTTCTCTCCATTGCTTCGGACAAGGCCGGAGCAGTCCGTTCCACTGCCTCGGACAAGCCCTGGACAGACCTTTCCAGGGATTGTCCGAAGCTCTGAACAGTCCTTTCCATAGCGGCCTCGAAGCCCTGGACAGTCCTCTCCATTGCTGCCCCGAAGCCCTGGACAGTCCTCTCCATTGCAGCGCCAAAGTCCAGCACACTCTTTGCCAGTGTTTCTATCAACTGAGGCATCCTCCCCACTGCAGCCATAAGCTCAGTGTGCCTGAGCCAGGCCTGGGTGCTCATTTCAGCCAGGCTACGCAGCTCCTCTGCACTCTGTGCAGCAGTCATCGCTCCCTGCCTCGCCCTCCGGGGAGCCGGTGCCCGAACTTACCTACCCCCCTCGCGTTGATGCAGGCCACTTGTTCCGGCAACTGGCTCCTCATCAGAGCACCCCCCCCCTCCAGGGAGCTACTATCCCCAGTCTGCAGATGTGTTGGCTCCCCTGCGGCTGGAACGGATGGTGCGGTTTCCTCCTGATCCTCGCCTCCGGAGGCACTGGCACTGGCAGCTTCAGGGCCCAGACCCTGAGCTGGTGATGCAGCATCTGAAAGCAGGGAGGTGGAAGAGTGGCTTTAGTAAAAGGACAGGTTGGCAGCAAGGCATGCCAGATTGCAGCAAGGCTATGACATGGCTCCACAGTGAGAAAGCATGCTGGCGGGGGGACCAAGTGGAAGGAGACAGCTGAAAAAGGTGAGATCCTTACCATCGCTGTCGACAATGGGGTCAGCAGCTGCAGTGGTAACAGGACCACTCGGACGTCCTCCAAGAATCTGGTGGACTCTCTCCTCGAGATCCGTCAGAGTGACCACTTGTGGAGGTCCTCCACCGGTTCGAAGCTGGTCTTTGCGAATCGTCGCCAGCTTGGACTGCAGGGAAAGAAGGGGAAGTTCTGTTACATGATGCCCTGAGTGATCATGTCATGCCCCCCATGGTGCAAGAGCCCTTACATGACGCCCTGAGTGATCATCTCATGCCCCCCATGGTGCAAGAGCCCTTACATGATGCCCTGAGTGATCATCTCATGCCTTGAGTCAAATGTGCATGTGTGTGCCCAGAAAGGGCATGGGTGCTTGCTGACACATGGCCATTGGGGCATCGCGCACCCTGTAGCCATGAAGTCAGGTGCAGATGGAGGGAATCAGAAGTTTGCATAAACACCACTCACCCTCACGACCCGAGTGAGGTCGTTGAATTTCTTCCTGCACTGAACAGGGCTCCTGGTCGCCATGCTGCTGGAGTTGACCCTCTGACAAACATCCCTCCAAGCTCGGCGGTAGTCCTTTTGATTCGGCCTCCTGCCATTGTCAGGATAGAGAACATCTCGACGGCGCTCCACTGCGGCCACCAACCGCTCCAGAGCCTCAGTGCTGAAGCGCTCTGCTCTCTGTCTCACCTTCTCCATCTTGACCAAGTTTTTTGCGCCAGAGAAGGGCGTGTGCCGATTCTGAGGCCTACAGGGCGATGAGTGTGGAAGCTGAGGCTGACTGACCCACCCCTTTAAGAGCCGGCCGGCGCCTGGAAGTCTCGTGGTTATCGGTAATTGAGATCAACTGCGCTGCGCCTGTCCGCGACGATATTGGGTAGCGCCGGAGGTTTTGCGCCTTAGGAGGCCCGTGCAACGTCTGAATTCGCGCCTCAATCACCTTTGGGGGCGATGCAACCCAATATCGCGCCAGGCGGCGATAAGTTTCGCCTGGCTATAAACTTTGCTCAGCGCCAGTTCTAACGCCTCAAGCGGGGCTATACCCAATTTCTAGGCCATAGGGTCTAATGAGAGGGAGGTACTGAAAGCAATCAGTATTTGTAGGGAAATGGTGATAGGAAAATTGATGGAATTGAAGGCCGATAAACCCCCAGGGCCTGATAATCTACATCCTAGGGTACTTAAGGAAGTGGCACTAGAAATAGTAGATGCATTGCTGGTCATCTTCCAAAATTCTATAGACTCTGGAACAGTTCCCATGGATTGGAGGGTAGCTAATGTTACCCCACTATTCAAAAAAGGTGGTAGAGAGAAAACAGTGACAGGATTGGACAAAGTCAACATGGATTTACAAAAGGTAAATCGGGCTTGACTAATCTTCTGAAATTTTTTGAGGATGTAACTAATAAAATAGATAAGGGAGAACCAGTGGATGTGGTGTATTTGGACTTTCAGAAGGCTTTCAATAAAGTCCCGCATAAGAGATTAACGTGTAAAGTTAAGGCACGTGGGATTGGGGGCAAGGTACTGACTTAGATAGAGAACTGGTTGGCAGACAGGAAGCAAAGAGTTGGAATAAACGGGTCTTTTTCCGAGTGGCAGGCAGTGGCTAGTGGGGTACCGCAGGGATCGGTCCTAGGACCCCAGCTATTCACAATATATATTAATGAACTAGACGAGGGAACTAGATGTAATATCTCCAAGTTTGCAGATGACACAAAGCTAGGTGGGCGTGTGTGCTGTGAGGAGGATGCCGAGAAACTCCAGTATGATTTGAACAGGTTGGGTCATCGTCGTACATGTCTTCATACTGTTCCCTTTGGGGAACTGTATGAAGTGGTGGAAGGATTTCTGGCCGCGATTAACGCTCCTTCCATGACCGTAACCATCTTTGTACCAGCCATTAGTGTGGTTAGTCCTATGGCGGGAGGGTTTTACGGGCTCCCACAACCCATACGAGGGGGGGGGCCACCCACACCCATGGACGCAAGTATCCCGCTGGATGTCAACCCAGAATTTAGAGCCGGAGCTCCGACTCCACTTGCCGGGACTGTCTGGAGCAGGGTTCAAAACCCTATGCCTTCTGGCCCAGCGGCGGGGATGCTACCGCTACGCCAAAGGCCCACTCCTAGGTTGGGTGATTGGGCAGATGCATGGCAGATGCAGTATAATGTGGATAAATGCGAGGTTATCCACTTTGGTGGCAAAAACAGGAAGGCAGATTATTATCTGAACGACAATAGATTGGGAGAAGGGGAAGTGCAACGAGACCTGGGTGTCCTTGTGCACCAGTCACTGAAGGTAAGCATGCAGGTGCAGCAGACGGTTAAGAAGGCAAATGGTATGTTGGCCTTAATGAGAGGGTTCGAGTACAGGAACAAGGATGTCCTGCTGCAGTTATACAGGGCCTTGGTGAGACCGCATCTTGAGTATTGTGTGCAGTTTTGGTCGCCTTATCTGAGGAAGGATGTTCTTGCCATGGAGGGAGTGCAGCGAAGATTCACCAGACTGATACCTAGGTTGGCAGGAATGACGTATGAGGAGAGATTGGGTCGATTGGGCTTATACTCGCTGGAGTTTAGAAGAATGAGAGGTGATCTCATTGAAACTTATAAAATTCTAACAGGACTAGACAGACTAAATGCAGGAAGGATGTTCCCGATGGGCAGGGAGTCCAGAACCAGGGGTCACAGTCTAAGGATAAGGGGTAAACCATTTAGGACAGAGATGAGGAGGAATTTCTTCACCCAGAGAGTGGTGAACCTGTGGAATTCTCTACCACAGAAGGCAGTTGAGGCCAATTCATTAAATATATTCAAGAAGGAGTTAGATATATTTCTTAAGGCTAAAGGGATATGGGGAGAAGGCAGGGACCGGGTACTGAATTTGAATGATCAGCCATGATCTCATTGAATGGCGGAGCAGGCTCGAGGGGCCGAATGGCCTACTCCTATCTTCTATGTTGCTATGATCCCTATCGACTTCAGTTTTATTAGAACTCTTTGGTGCCACACTCCGTCAAATGCTGCCTTGATGTCTTATCTCACCTCATCTCACCTTGCCCCTGGAATTCAGCTCTTTTGACCATATTTGAAACAAGGCTGTAATGAGGTTTGGAGCCGAGTGGTCCTGGCAGAACCTAAACTGAACGTGGTTGAGCAGGTTATTGGTGAGCAAGTACCGCTTGATAGCATTATTGACGACTCCTTCCATCATTTTGCTGATGATTTGAGAGTAATTTCTTCAGACAGTAATTGGCCAGGTTGGATTTGTCCTGTTTCTGGTGGACAGGGCACAACTGGGCAATTTTCTGCATTGGCACATAGGTGCCAGTGTTGTAGCTGTGCTGGAACAGCTTGGCTAGAGGCACAGCTAGTTTTGGAGCACAGGTCTTCAGCACGACAGCTGGAATGTTGTTGGGACATCTGGAAATTACTGCTGGTGTTTTCTCTAACATCCACATTGTTTGTCGGGTGATGATGAATAATGCTGGGAGTGTGGAGTGGGACACATTTCCTGCACTTAGTGCATGCTTCTGAGCTGCTCTGGAGGGAAAGCAACTTTCACATGCTACAGTGCTGAAGACATGCATGAAACACTGTTGAGTTTATTGTTTCTGGAATTGTAGGCAAGGAAGGAGAAAATGTATCACAGTGGAAGGCTCATTCATTGCATATACGATGTTTTCCTAAAGCCCAAATTTAATTGGCATTGCAGGAAAGACAACAGACTGCTTATAATGACAGGTGAACTGCTGCATTGCAGAGCTTGAAGATACTGAAGTCTGTAAATTAGGTATTGCATTCTGTGCTCCATTAACTCTGTATTGGCTGAAGAACCACAAGCTCAGGAGAAGGCCTGACACAGATGACAGGTGGCACACAAGGTGTAGAAACCTATCCCACTGCTGTGCTGCCTATGGGGTCTATAGTTGCAGACACAGCTACCTGGAAATGCACTGCCTTAGGAGGCTCAGGTTTGGTAGTGAAGTAGCGATAGGGTTGTGCCATCTTCTGAACGAAGATCTACAAACAAGATCAGTGTTCAAATCAAGTCCAATGCATTCATTTTATCCATTGTTTGGTGCGTGAATGTTGTCAGCATGATGCGCCCTATCAATGCCTGATGCTGTTGTGACTGGCTGGTTCTGCTTGCTTCCTGACACATCTATTATCACTTGCACATAGATGCTTGATGGACCAGATACAGCATTCCCTTGAAAGACAGCATGTCGTCCAGTCTGTGAGCAGCAATGACGTCGGTGAATCCCTGCCTCAAGGATATCTCTGTTGTCTCACAGCATAGGGAAGGGCGGGGGAGTGGGACTAACTGGATTGCTCCTCGAAAGAGCCAGTGCAAATTGATGGGCTGAGTGGACTCCTTCAGTGCTGTACTATTCTATGATTCTATGTGGAAGCCAGCCATGAAAGCATCATTAAGATTTGAGCCTGAAGCCTTTGTAATAGAGTATCAGCATTCATGAGAGATGCTCCCAAGGTATCACTGAGGCCATCCATTGCTGTAGTTGCCACATGCTACGTGATGCACTGTGATGCGCTATCAATTCTAATAAAAGGCTAGGCAGAGTTCAGAACAACAGGCTTTTATTAACTACTGAATTGCACTTCAGACAGATCAGGACTATGCCTCTAGTGGACGACCGAATGCCAGGAGCTGCCATGCGGCCGCTCTTATACTCGGTAGCCCAGGGGCGGAGTCAGCTGAGGCATAGTCAGGCACAACAGTGAAACAAGAGTGAACGACAACAACAACAACAACAACAGTGAACACAGTGAACTACAGTGGTTTACCACATTCACCCCTCGTTTAAAATTAAGTCCGGCGGGGTGAAGTGTATCAAAAGTTCGAGTAGGCGAGTCTGTCGGGCGGCCTCGTTTGCCGTCGAGATCTTCGTGGCGACGGTTGCGATGGTACAGCTTCCCACGACGCGTCTTGAGCGGGGTCCAGCACCGGCGTATCGTCCCCTTTGGTGTTGGGTGGGCGAGTGGGCTCCGGCTGGTCCTGGGGGCGCGGCATGCCGTCTACTGGGGTGGAATGGACAGGGGTGAGAATTGGGTCTACTGAATTTTGGGCCGTGTCGGAGGGGGTCGTGGTGGGGGGCAATGGTGGCGGGTCAGTGGACCCCGAGGGTGCCAGATCTCTAATGGAGACTGTGTCCTCCCGCCCGTCCGGGTATGCCACGTAGGCGTACTGGGGGTTGGCATGGAGGAGGTGAACCTTCTCTACCAGGGGAGCCGTTTTGTGGGACCTTACATGCTTCCTCAGCAGGACGGGCCCTGGGGACGTCAGCCAGTGTGGTAGTGAGTTACCGGATGTGGACCTCCGGGGAAAAACAAACATTCGCTCATGGGGGATTGCGTTGGTGGCTGTACACAGCAGTGACCGGATGGAGTGGAGCGCATCGGGTAGGACATCCTGCCAACGGGAGGTCGGAAGGCCCCTAGATTTTAAGGCTAGGAGGGCCGCCTTCCAGACCGTCGCGTTCTCTCTTTCAACCTGTCCGTTCCCCCGGGGGTTGTAGCTGGTGGTCCGGCTTGAGGCAATACCTCTCATGAGCAAGTACTGACGGAGTTCGTCGCTCATGAAGGACGAGCCCCGGTCGCTATGAATATAGCTGGGAAAACCGAACAGAGCAAAGAGGTTGTGCAGGCATTTAATGACCGTAGCGGTGGTCGTGTCCGGGCAGGGGATGGCAAAAGGGAAACGGGAGTACTCATCAACTATGTTGAGGAAGTACACATTGCGGTCAGAGGAGGGGAGGGGCCCTTTAAAGTCGATACTCAGGCGCTCAAAAGGGCGGGTGGCCTTGATCAGGTTTGCTCTGTCAGGCCTATAGAAGCGCGGCTTGCACTCTGCACAGACTGGGCAGCTCCTGGTCATGGTCCTGACCTCCTCGATGGAGTAAGGCAGGTTGCGGCCCTTAATGAAATGGAAGAACCTGGTGACCCCCGGGTGGCAGAGATCGTTGTGGAGGCCCCGTAGTCTATCGATCTGCGCGGTGGCGCATGTGCCTCGCGATAGAGCGTCTGAGGGTTCGTTGAGTTTCCCTGGCCGGTACAAGATGTCGTAATTGTAGGTGGAAAGTTCGATTCTCCACCTCAAAATCTTATCATTTTTGATTTTACCCCTCTGCTTGTTGTTGAACATGAAAGCAACTGAACGCTGGTCAGTAAGCAGGGTAAATCGTTTTCCAGCCAGGTAGTGCCGCCAGTGGCGCACCGCCTCCACAATGGCCTGGGCCTCTTTTTCCACAGAGGAGTGTCTGAGTTCGGAGCCCTGGAGGGTTCATGAAAAGAAGGCCACGGGTCTTCCCGCCTGGTTAAGGGTAGCGGCCAGGGCGAAGTCGGATGCATCGCTCTCCACCTGGAAGGGGATGGACTCGTCTACCGAGTGCATGGTGGCCTTGGCAATGTCATCTTTTATACGGTGAAAGGCTAAGTGGGCCTCCGCCGTCAGGGGGAAGGAAGTGGACTTGATAAGTGGACGGGCTTTGTCCGCATAATGAGGGACCCACTGGGCGTAATAGGAAAAGAAGCCCAGGCACCTTTTGAGGGCCTTGAGACAGTGGGGCAGGGGAAGTTCCATCAACGGGCGCATCCGGTCAGGGTCAGGACTGATGACTCCGTGTTTCACCACGCAACCAAGGATAGCGAGGCGGGCTGTGCGGAATATGCACTTTTCCTTGTTGTACGTGAGGTTTAGGAGTTGGGCCGTGCGGAGGAACTTATCAAGATTGGCGTCATGGTCCTGCAGGTCATGGCCGCAGATGGTCACGTTGTCTAGGTAGGGAAACGTGGCCTGTAACGCATTCTCGTCGACCATCCGGTCCATCTCCCTCTGGAAGACGGAGACACCGTTGGTGACGCCAAAAGGAACCCTGAGGAAGTGAAAAAGACGGCCGTTTGCCTCGAAAGCTGTGTACTGGCGGTCCTCGGGGCGGATAGGGATTTGGTGGTATGCTGCCTTGAGGTCAATGGTCGAGAAAACGCGGTATTGCGCTATCTTATTAACCATGTCGGCTATGCGGGGGAGGGGGTATGCGTCCAACTGGGTGTACTTGTTGATAGTCTGGCTGTAGTCGATGACTAGGCGCTGCTTGTTGCCAGTCTTAACGACTACCACCTGGGCTCGCCAGGGGCTGGTACTATCCTCAATAATCCCCTCTTTCAGGAGCCGCGTCACCTCAGATCTTATGAAGGATCTGTCCCCGGTGCTGTATCGCCTGCTCTTTGTGGCGATAGGCTTGCAGTCGCGGGTGAGGTTGGCGAACAGGGGGGGGGGGTGATTTTGAGGGTGGAGAGACTACAGGTGGGGCGTGGCGGGCAATTTAAAAATTGCTGGTTGCAGACAGTGAGTGGGGGAAAAGGTCCACCGTATGTCAAGGTGACACTCTTAAAGTGACAATGAAAGTCCAACCCCAGTAGAACGGCAGCGCAGAGATGTGGCAGGACGAAGAGCTTTACATTTTTATATATGGAGCCCTTCACCGAGAGGGTCACTACGCAGTAGCCGCCGATGTCTGCTGAGTGGGATTTCGAGGCCATGGAGATCCAATGGCGCGTTGGCCGGACCGAGAGAGAATAGCGCCGTACTGTATCAGGGTGTATGAAGCTCTCCGTGCTCCCGGAATCAAAAAGGCAAGTTGTGGCGCGGCCATTTACCTGGATGTCCATCGTGGACCTGGCTAGCTGATGGGGTCTGGATTGATCCAGCGTGATGGAGGCCGCTGTGGAGTCGGTAGCATCGCTGTAGAACCCCGGTGAGGCGGCGGTGGGTGAGTCGGGGGCCCGTTGGCAGAATGGCAGACAAGATGGCGGCGTCGGAGAGGAAGGACAAAATGGCGGCGCCCATGACGATCCCGATCCCCACGAGGCTGGAGGGAGGCAAGATGGCCGCTCCCACGAATCGCACGCGGCGCTGCTGGAGGTAGGGGTCTTCTGGCTTCTGCAGACGCCAGCGTAGTGTCCCTTCTTACCGCAGGCAGAGCAGACCGCGTTTTTCGCCGGGCAGCGCGCCCTGGGGTGTTTGGTTTGGCCACAGAAATAACATTTCTGGCCCGGGCGGGACATCGCTGCAGCAGTTGAGGCCAGGGCCCGTGGCGGCGCCGCGTCCCAAGGTGGCGGCGGCTGCGGCATCCACGAGGCGGCCGCGCGGTCCGGGGAGTAGGCCTCCATGTTCCGGTGGGCTACGTCCAATGAGAGGGTGAGTGAAATCGCCTTCTTCAGGTCGAGCTCGCTACTTTCCAGCAGTCGCTGCCGTGTGTGAGTGGACCTGAGGCCCGCCACGAGGGCGTCCCGGATGAGCTCCTCCGTATGTTCCGTGGCTGTTACTTGCTTGCATTCGCAGGCTCGGCCGAGTTCCTTCAGCGCCCGTATGTATGCTTCTGTGGGTTCCCCGGGCTGTTGTTTGCGAGACCCCAGGAGATGTCTTGCGTAAACATAGTTGACCGGGCGTGCGTATTGCTCCTTCAAGATGTCGATAGCCCCCTGGTAGCTCGTAGCGTCCCGGTTAAGGGCAAAAGCTCGGTGGTTTACTTTAGAGTTCAGCACCCTGAGCTTGTCGGCATCGGCGGCGACGGTCTCGCCGGATGCAGTCAGAAAGGACTCAAAACAGTGCAGCCAGTGCGAGAACTTAGCAGTCGAGTCCGGTTCTTGCGGGTTGAGTTCCAGGCACTTGATCTTAAGAATCTGCAGCATCGTTTTTTTTTTTTTTTTCAGTAGTTAATAAAATTGATGCGCTATCAATTCTAATAAAAGGCTAGGCAGAGTTCAGAACAATAGGCTTTTATTAACTACTGAATTGCACTTCAGACAGATCAGGACTATGCCTCTCGTGGACGACCGAATGCCAGGAGCTGCCATGCGGCCGCTCTTATACTCGGTAGCCCAGGGGCGGAGTCAGCTGAGGCATAGTCAGGCACAACAGTGAAACAAGAGTGAACGACAACAACAACAGTGAACACAGTGAACTACAGTGGTTTACCACACACTGCAGCACGGAGAACCATCTTTCCATGATGGGGCAGATCCAGGTGGTGCAGTCCTCCATACTCCTCAGTAGACCCTTCAGTGTATTTTTCAGCGACGCAAATGACCTGTAGATGATCCTCCTCAGACATTAAGTGGACTTGTGACATCTGAATCCGAGCCACTGCAGCAGATGAAGAAACCATTGTAAGGGGTTTTCTCTCCGAGATCACAGAGGTTTCTCTTGCCAGAGGCCTCTCTCTCTCTTTTGCACAGTAAAACCTTGAGTGGTTCGACCCACTCGCCCCTTAGGTTCTAGACACTGGCCTTAGGTGCAGGAACTACAATGCAGAGAAGACTCATAAGTTTAATGAATTGAAATGGAATTTTATTGCATATGGAAAAACAAATCAAATGCAAGCAAATGAGAGGGTACATGGGAGGGAAAAACAAATCATAACAATACAGTACTCGCTAAAATAGATACAGGCATATTATACTTTACAAAAGTCATCATGAAATGGGGAAACACACGGAATATCGAGGGACAACAACTCATGTTAATTATGCCCAAAATGACCACCCCCTTTAACCTATCTAGATCCAATTATGAAGGGCCAGAAACATGCTCACCAATCCAACTCGGAATTGCAAGGTTTTGAAACAGGTCTGCGTTTTGATCCTTTCAGGCATCCTGTGTCCTCGTGGTCAGCGCTATGGGCTGTGAGCTGCGACACGCCTTCTCTTCCTCGAGGTGAAGGTCACGGACAGGCTGGATCTCAGCGGGCCTGGATGTCAGCGGGACAGAGACCATCTGCTTGACCACGATTGGAAGCCTCTAGCTGGCTTTCATGTAGGTTTCTTCGGTAGTTTTGTCTCATCAAACGGCCTGGGGTTTGTCAACGATCTCCCGATGGTTACCCCGGGGCGGGATGTCGACTCGAACTGTCTTCTTCTTCTTCAATCGCCATATGGCTCTGATGGCTTTCTGATTGCTACGATGGCTACCGATCGCTACGATGGATACATGTTTTTATGGCTACCCTGGGTGTCTCCAATTATACTTCTCAGAAGAAGCCTCTATCTCCAGCCAAATCAAAGTTAGTATTTGTTTAACTTTTGGCGGGCTTATAGCACAGCGGGGTAGTTATTATATTTAAACTGCTTTTGGGATGGCCGGTGATGGCCATCTCTGGTCTGGAATGACCTGGTAATGTTTTAATGTCTTCTTGATGTCTTAAACGGGTCCTTGATGCTTTCCTCATGAATATGAAACTGTTCCCCTTTGTCTGGGTAAACATTTAGATGGCCTTTATCTACAGGCCGATCTTGACTGGATCTGCATCCAATCTATATGTATGTGTATGTGTCTGGTTTTGTTCTCTCAGAAACAGCTTCCAGAACTTACTGTGGGTTGAATCCACAAAGGCTGTCTGGGGACTGCAGGAACCATTTTAAAGTGTTCAAAACTCAGTCACGGGGTCTGACGGCCATTTTATGTGTCCCTTTTCTGGGCTTCTTTTAAAACAGTCTTTTAAAAATCACGGCCTCTTCTGCCAGAGGACCCTTATAATACAATATTAATTTTGCAAATTCTACACCATGCTAAATGTACAGCAAGTAAGTGCCTGGTCTTAGGCAGCCACCACCACTTGCTCCTCCTCACCTGAACACTGACTCAACCTGTGCTACATCCTCAATCTCAATGTCTACATTTTCCTGGGTTTGTGTAGCCCTGTTGTTACTTGGCAGAGGTGGCAATAGTGGCACTGGCAGCTGTGAGCTGGTAGCTTGCTTGGGGACACTGGCCTCAGTGGATTCTGTTCTTCCATTTATACTCCACAAATAAGCAGCTTTAAGTAGTACTTTAAGTGCCTGTGTGACAGTCCTCAGAAGAACGGTCAAGGGCTAATTTTCAGAGGCTCCAATAGTGGTGCAGAACCTAGATACTTATGAACATGGGTCAAGAAATTGGGTGCACAGCCCGGTTTGAAACTGGCCAGATCGTTGTCCACAGATGCAACTAATGACAGATGCCTTGTTTGCAAAGACCAGTATATTACTGTCCATCTGGAATGTAGCTAGACTGAATGACTCTTACATTATAGGGCTTTCAGGAGCATGTGTGGGTGTCTCCATGAATAGTTGCATTCCTTATGGTGATGGTGCAACCACAGTAGTGCAAGGTAAGGAATTATAGGAGTTTGATCTGTTTATGATGAAAAAACAGTGATAAAGAAAGAAGAACTTGCCTTTCACAACCTCAGGACGTCCCAAAGTGCTTTACAGCCAATTTGAAGTATAGTCAATGTTGTAATGTAGGAAACTCAGCAGCCAATTTGCACAAGCAAGGTCCCTCAAACAGTAACCAGATAATGACCAGATCTGCTTTAATTTTATTGGTGTTGGATAAATATTGTCCAGCATACCAGGGAGAACTCCCCTGCACTTAGACTATGGGATCCTTTACCTCCACCCGCGAAGGCAGATGAGGCCCCGGTTTAATGTCCCATCCGAAAGACGATACCTCCAACAGTGCAGCACACTCTCAGTACTGCACTGGAATATCAGACTAGAGTATGTGCTCAATTCTCTGGCATGAGGCTTTAACCCACAACCTTCTGACTCAAGTTGAGAGTGCTACCACTGAGCCAAGGCTGATACCTTAACATACGTCCAAGTCAGGATGCTGTGTGACTGGGAAGGGAACTTGGGGGTGATGGTGGTCTGATGACCTTGGTTGCTCTTGTTCATGGCGGTAGAGATCATGAGGCTGGGTGGTGCTGTTGAAGTAGGCTTAGTGAGTTGCTGCAGTACATCCTGTAGATAATACATAATTTGCGTTCAGTGTTTCTGTAGTGTATGTGCCTTTAAGAGCCCCCTGTGTACTGTAATGCCGGTAATGGCCACTCGGGCTATATAAGCCTGTATATTGTCTTGTATCTGTTAGTTCACCTCCAGACTTTGTTCAGTAAACACCTGTGAAACCAACTCCTGCCTTCTGTGTCTCTATTAACACACGGACACAACAGTGGCGACGAATTGGAAACGGACTTACCTGCAATTCGGCAGCACCTCAAGGACATCGATTCCTCAGACGTCCAAAGTCGAAGAAAAGCAAGAAAGAAAAAAAATTAAAAAAATTAAAAAACTGTGGTTTCACCAGCTAGTCGAGCTGGTGGCAGGTACTGCAATAATCCTTCCTGGGCGGCAGGCTGGGGCTCCATCGGCTTGCTCTGCAGCGGGGCCGAGCAGCGAAGGCAGAGGCAAACAGAGACAGAGGGGGGGAGCACTCGGGAGACGGCCGGCGCTGCAAAGCAGGTCGGCGTTCGGACCAAGCAAAGGGGGGGGGGGGGGGAAGTCCCAGAGAGTCCGGCGGTAACGAGCCTCCACCTGTAAATAAAAAAAAACGCGGAAAACAGCGTTGTCAGCAGCAGCAGCGGCAGGAAAGCGCGGGAAGCGCCATTTTTTTTTCTGCAGGGAAGAAAGGAAAGCGCGGGAAGTGCCATTTTTTTTCCAGGATCCCTAAGGCTGGCAATATTAATGCTTTCGATAACGATATAGAGGATTGGACCACATATGTGGAAAGAGTGGAGGTATATTGCACAGCAAATGGAATAGAAAATGATAAAAAGGCATCAGTACTTCTAAATCTAATGGGCGCAAAGACATACGGGCTGTTACGAAACTTAATCACTCCAGCCAAACCAAAGGACAAGAATTTTAAGGAGATTGTTGATACCCTACAGGAGCACTTAAACCCAACACCGCTGCTGATAGCGGAACGATTCAAATTCTTCAAGAGGAATCAGCACAAGAATGAAAGTAACGCTGATTACCTCACCGAATTAAGGAAGCTATCAAAGCACTGCCAATTCGGGGCAGGACTGGCAGATTCTCTTCGAGACAAATTCGTCTGCGGTCTAAGTGAAGGAACACAGAAAAGGCTGCTTTCTGAGAAAGATTTGACACTGGACAAAGCTTTCAGTATGGCTGTATCATACAAAGCAGCCGCAAGAGGAGCTGCAGAGATACAGCAAAAGACACAGGACTTCGGCACCCATGAAATGACACAGGGTTGAGAGATGTTATCGCTGCGGCAGATCCACCCATGATCAGAGGGACTGCTGGTTCAAGGACAAAGCATGCAGGCAATGCAGAAAGATTGGACACATTGCACGTGTATGCCGATCTGGACACAAAAAATCCACGGACAGGAAAAAAAATCAATAAGGAAAAGTACAGAAAGGTACAAATGATGACGGACAGTAGCTCCGAAGACCAGAAGAGCAATAGCGACTCCGCAAACAAGAGACTAAGCTGTCTCAAATTACATAATGTAATTGCCAAAGAAGATTACCAGACCATTTGGGTTACCCTCACAATAGCGGGGTAACCAGTTAAAATGGAGCTAGATACAGGATCAGCTCTGACCGTCATAAATCGACGGGATTACGAGCGGCTATTTCCGCATATACCTTTAAAAGACACATCCATTATCTTGAAAACATATACGGGGCAGGAAGTATACCCCAAAGGAAAAATAAGGGTGCCTGTTGTATACAACGGCAAGGAAATACAGAAGTTGTATTTATATGTTCTACAAGATGGTGGTCCACCGCTGTTGGGACGTGAATGGATCAGGAAGATACGTTTAGACTGGCACTCCATTCAGGCACTGACCAGTAAGAAAAAAAAATGATGACGTCATACCTGAACGATTAAAAGACATCTTGGCCAACGCCAAGGAAGTGTTTCAAGAGAAATTAGGAACCTTGAAAGGCATCACCGCCTCAATAAAAGTGGAAGATGCGGCAATTCCCAAGTTTTTTAAGGCAAGGCCGGTGCCATACGCAATTCGTCCAGCAGTCGAGGCAGAGCTGGAGAATTTGGAAAAGGCAGGCGTATTATCCAAGATAGATTGGAGCGAGTGGGCAACACCCATCGTCCCGGTCATGAAGAAAACGTTGAATAATGATAAATCTGAAGAACAGAGAAAAATTCGCATCTGTGGAGACTTCAAGATGACTGTAAACCCGGTCCTTCACACGGTACAGTATCCTCTTCCGAGGATAGAAGATATTTTCGCCTCACTATCCGGAGGGAAACGTTTCACCAAAATTGACTTGGCACAGGCATATCTACAGATGGAGGTTGAGGAGGCCTCTAAAAAGTATCTCACGATAAATACACACAAAGGCCTGTACCAGTACAATCGACTGGTTTTCAGAGTAGCATCAGCTCCAGCTATCTAGCAAAGAGTTATGGAGCAAGTCCTCCAAGGGATTCTGGGGACTCAATGCTACCTAGACGACATCCTTGTAACAGGAGAAAATGACAACGAGCACCTTGCCAATTTGGAGCAGGTGCTCACTAGGCTGAGAGAACGGGGCCTACGAGCAAATCGCCCCAAGTGTGAATTTTTCCAGAAACAAATATCATATTGTGGCCACATAATTAACAAGGAAGGGTTGCATAAGTCACCTGAAAAAATTGAAGCGGTCATAAAAGCCCCAGCACCTGAAAATGTCTCACAATTAAGGTCGTTCCTGGGATTGATAAATTACTATCATAAATTTTTACCGAACTTATTAACTCTTCTGCACCCTCTTAATGAACTGCTACAAACAGGAGTAATTTGGAAATGGAGCGAAGACTGTAAACGTGCCTTCCATAAATGCAAAGACTTGATCACGTCCAGTGAAGTTTTGGCTCATTACAACCCATCACTGCCAATCAGACTGGCGTGCGATGCATCCCCTTACGGCGTAGGAGCGGTATTATCACATAGATTCCCTGATGGCTCGGAGCGGCCAATAGCTTTTGCGTCACGCTCATTGAACTCAGCTGAGCGTAACTATGCCCAGATTGATAGGGAAGCACTCAGTCTGGTGTGGGGAGTGAAGAAATTCAACCATTACCTACACGGACAAAAATTTACCTTGTTGACTGACCATCAACCCCTCGTCTCCATATTCAACCCTAAAAAGAGTGTTCCCATTATGACAGCGCAAAGGCTACAGAGGTGGTCCCTTTTTCTAGGGGCACACCAATATGACATAGAATACAAAGGATCAAAACAACATGGGAATGCTGACGGTTTATCGCGCCTACCATTGCCAATGGTAGAAGAGGCACCTACAGTAGACCCAGTGGAGATGTTCCACTCTACCATCGTGGAATGTCTACCAGTAACAAATTCTGCCATTGAAAAGGAAACAAGAAATGACCCGACTCTCTCACGAGTCTACGATTTAACAGTGAAGGGATGGCCAGCACATGGCGAACCACTGTTGCCAGCATTCTCGCAAAGAAGAGAACAGCTGTCAGTGTGCCGAGGAACCTTGATGTGTGGATCCAGAGTGGTGATTCCACCCAAACTCCAGGATAAAGTGCTAAAGGAGCTTCACGAGGGGCATCTGGGTGGAGTGAAAATGAAGAACCTGGCCAGAGCGTTTGTATGGTGGCCAGGTATCGATGGAGACATCAAAGAAATGACCAAGAGCTGCCTAGGATGCCAGAAGGTCCAAAACGCTCCACCACAAGCCCCTCTACATCCATGGGAGTGGCCCTCATCTCCATGGCAAAGGGTACATATCGACTTTGCTGGTCCATTTATGGACTCAATGTTCTTAATCGCGGTTGATGCACACTCCAAGTGGCCGGAGGTAATAAAGATGTCCTCCACCACCACGGAAAAAACCATCACAGTATTAAGGACCATATTTGCCAGGAATTGGCTGCCTGAACAGATCTGTTCTGATAATGGACCGCAATTTGTGTCCGAAGAATTCAGGAAGTTCTTAAAAAACAATGGGGTTAAGCACTACACGTCCGCCCCATACCATCCCGCCACCAATGGATTGGCTGAAAGGTTTGTCCAGACCTTCAAGAAGGCCATAAAGGCCATGGGTAATGAAGACATAAAACTTCAGCATAAGGTAGATAACTTCTTGTTTGCATACAGGAATGCAACACATATGGTTACAAACCAAACTCCCGCCATGATTTTCTTCAATAGAAGCCTAAGATGCCGGCTGGATTTGATCAAGCCAAACATCAGAAGGGACATGGAGAACCGGCAATTTCAAGGCATGAATGAAAGGCCAACTAGAACCTTCCAGATAGGTCAACAAGTTTTGGCCCGGGACTACCGTACCGAGAAATGGCAGCCTGGAACTATTTGCACATGACTAGGACCGCTGATGTATACCGTGGACATTGGTGAAAGCATAATAAGGCGCCATGCTGACCAGATCATAGAGTCATCCGAAAAGGGACAACCTACACCACAACTCTATATGCCTAATGATGAAGTAAAGATACCCATAGTATCTACCTCCGATCCGGTGATACTGGAACCAGATGAACCCGACACTGGCATTCAAGCTGAATCAGCCTTGCCAAAAGAACCTACTACACCACCCGAAACTACTACACCACCGAGGCGTTATCCGGACTGAGTCAGGAAGCCTCCAGAGAGACTGACTTATAATTGATTAACTGCAGCAATGTGTAGATTATTGTTCTTGTAACATGTAATTAATGATTACTTAAAATATTATGTACTGGTTGGCTAAAAGGGGAGGAATTGTAGTGTATGTGCCTTTAAGAGCCCCCTGTGTACTGTAATGCCGGTAATGGCCACTCGGGCTATATAAGCCTGTATATTGTCTTGTATCTGTTAGTTCACCTCCAGACTTTGTTCAGTAAACACCTGTGAAACCAACTCCTGCCTTCTGTGTCTCTATTAACACACGGATACAACAGTTTCAACCAATGCTCCCTCCTCAAGCGTGGGATCTAAATGTCTTGGAGTGTTTGGATCAATGTTGGTGCTTGTGCCAGCTGAAGCTAACGTGACAATCTGTTAAGTGCTCAGCTCATGCGTGCCACGAGGTCCTGGCTTTTTATTCTGCAAGGGCCCCATGGGAAGAAAAACAGATGTGTCATAATGGTTTCCGGATGGAATTACTTCTCAGAGATTAGAGGGCTGATTTTATGAATATACAATGTGGTGGGGAGTATCGCCTGCCTGCTGTGCATATTGGGAAATCGTAGACGCACTGCCCAACAGTTTCCATCCATAATGGACATGCGTGATTACTGCCAGTAGTATGCATTTATAAAAATCATCATACCTTTCATGTGCCATTTTGCTCCAAGTTCTATGCTTGCATAATATATACTTAACTAAACTTAGGTGCTATGAGGTACTTTTCAAAAACAACAGTAACTTGTACTTATATAGCACCTTTAATGTAGTAAAAAGTCCCAAAGCGCTTCACAGGAGTGTAATCGGACAAAAATTGATACAGAGCCAAAGAAGAAGACATGGGGGGAAAATTCAGTATCGCCCCATTTTGGGCGCGATTATCGACCGTGCGCAAATAGCGCCTAGCGCTAATTATCGCCTCCAACTGCAAACTTGGCTTTCATCGCCCCCGGAGTTGATTGAAGTGCTAAATCAGGCGCAAAGGCCGAGGAGCAAGGCGTTACCTCAGAGCGCTGGCGAAGCTCATGTGATGTCAGTCAGCAATGGAACACAGACACACTGGTGCCGGCCAGTTCTTAAAGGGGAGGGTTGATCTTGCTCTCCATCCACATACTGCTCATTGCAGCCTTGAATCTCAGCCTGGAGAGACCTGTACATCAAATCTGCTGGAAAGAACAATGAAGAAGCCCAGGGAAAGAGCTCAGAGTGCAGCCCCCACAGTCTCTTCTAAATCGATACAAGGAAGGGCAAATCAAAATGAACCTGCAAAGCGCTGCTCAGTACCAAAAACTCCTTCACACAGCGTTGAATCTCTCCAGAAGTCACTCTCTCTCAGAATGCGTGGTGCAAAAATGTCACCAACAAAAAAAGGCAGGAAGCGGCCGCCTTTAAATAGCACTCCCCCAGTCCCTTCCTGACTGCAAAACGCTCCCCTCAACCTGTCCTTGCTAGTGGCAGGTGGTAAGGCAGGGGGCGCCACTCAATATCCAGTCCGGGGCGCTACGCACTCGACTGACGTCACGATCTGCCTGCGCAGGAGATCATGGCGGTAGTGTTTAGCGCCGCCGAAAAATGTCTAGTTAATTTTGCGAGCGACGCAAATTTCGCGAGCGGCGCAAACATCGCCGCGCACAGGCGCTAGTTGCTTTGCGCCCCATTAGCGCCCTCTTAAGACACTAATGGGAGGCGCAAACCAACTGAAATTTCCCCCCATTGAATCATAGAATGGTTACAGTACGGAACGAGGCCATTCAGCCCTTCGAACCCATGCCTGATCTCTGCAAGTTAGTCCCACTCCCGCACCCTTTCCCCATAGCCCTGCAAATTTTTTTCCTTCAGGTACTTATCCAATTCCCTTTTGAAAGCCATGATTGAGACTGCCTCCACCACCTTTTCAGGCAGTGCATTCCAGATCATAACCATGCGTAGGTCTCCACATTGGTCCCTAATCGGCCCCACACCTCCTCTTACTACCCGTTTACTATTTATATGCCTAGAGAAGACTTTTGATTTCCCTTTTATGTTAGCTGCCAATCTATTCTCATACCCCCTCTTTGTCCTTCTTATTTCCTTTTTCACTTTCCCTCTGAACTTTCTATATTCAGCCTGGTTCTCACTTGTATTCTCAACCTGACATCTGTCATACGTCCATTTTTTCTGCTTCATCTTACTCTCTATCTCTTTTGTCATCCAGGGAGCTCTGGCTTTGGTTGCCCTACCTTTCTCCTTCGTGGGAATGTACCTTGACCGTACCCGAACCATCTCCTCTTTAAAGGCAGCCCATTGTTCGCTTGCTCACTGTCTTTTTCCACAGCTAATCTAAACCTTATGATACTTTGATCACTGTTCCTTAAATGTTCCCCTATGACACTTGCTCCACTTGACCCACCTCATTCCCCAAAACCAGATTCAGCAATGCCTCCTCCCTCGTTAGGCCAGAAACGTACTGATCAAGAAAGTTCTCCTGAACACACTTCAGAAATTCTTCCCTCTCTGCCCTTTACACTATTACTATCCCAGTCTATATTAGGATAGTTGAAGTCCCCCATTAACACTACTCTATAGTTCTTGCACCTCTCTAATTTCCCTGTAAATTTGCTCCTCTATCTCCTTCCCACAAGTTGGTGGCCTATAGAACACACCTAGTAGTGTAATGGCACCTCTATTGTTTATTAACTCTAACCAAATAGTTTCTGTCCTTGACCCCTCCAGGACATCCTCTCTCTCCAGCACTGTAATATTGTCCTTAATCAATACTGCCACCCCACCTCCTCTCTTTCCTTCCCTATCTTCCCTGAACACCTTATATCCAGGAATAGTTAGTACCCAATCCTGCCCTTTTGAGAGCCAGGTCTCCATTATCGCCACATCATATTCCCATGCGGCTATCTGTGCCTTCAGCTCACCAATCTTATTTACCACACTTCATGCATTTACACACATGCACTGTAAACCTATCTTAGACCTTGTATTCTCTCTTCGTCTGACCTCACCTAGTACCTTACTATTTCTTAGTTTATTGCTCTCTGCCTCTCCCAATTCTTTGAGCACTTTATTTCCCCTTTCTAATGTTACATCCTGGTGCCCAACCCACTGCCAAATTAGTTTAAACCCTCCCCAACAGCACTAGCAATGCCCCCCACCGCGAGGATCTTGGTTCCGGCTATGTTGAGGTGCAACCCGTCCGACCTGTACCAGTCCCACCTCCCCTAGAACTGGTCCCAATGTCCCAGGAATCTAAAGCCCTCCCTCCTGCACCATCTCTCTAGCCATGCATTCATCTGCTCTATCGTCCTATTCCTATACTCACTAGTTCGTGGTAATCCGAAGATTACTACCTGTGAGGTCTTGCTTTTTAATCTCTTTCCTAGCTCCCTAAAATCTGCTTGCAGGACCTCATCCCTCTTTCTATTTATGTCGTTGATACCGATATGGACCACGACCTTTGGCTGTTCACCCTCCCCCTTCAGAATATCCTGCAGCCGCTCAGTGACTCCTTGACCCTGGCACCAGGGAGGCAACATACCATCCTGGAATCACGTCTGCAGCCTATCTGTTCCCCTAACTATCAAATCGCTTATCACTATTGTTTTCCCAATCTTCGTCCTCCCCCCCTGTACAGCTGAGCCACTCGTGGTGCCGTGGAGTTGGCTCTGGCTGTACTTCCTAGAGGAACAATCACCCTCACCAGTTGGAGAGCGGGATGCAGTAAGGGGACTCCTGCACTCCCTGCCTGGTCCTCCTCTTCTGTTTGGTGGTCACCCATTCCCTCTTTGCCTGCACACTCTTACGCTGCGGGATGACCACCTCCTGAAATGTGCTATCCACAAAGCTCTCAGCCTCAGGGATGCATCGCAGTGACACCAGCTGCTGCTCCAGCTCAGAAACCTGGAGCTTGAGCTCCTCCAGCTGACAACACTTCCTGCAAATGTGGGAAGTGTCCTGGAGTTCCCACATGGCACAAGATGTGCATTGCATGAGCATGCCCTGCCATGCCTCTATTTATTAACGAACTTAACAGAAATAAACTCAAGACTTTAAAAAAGAATCACCAGCTAGTCACCAATCAGCTCCTTCCCTTGTGCTGACGACACTTTAGGTTTTATTTTACCTCACTCCCTGACGCTCGTGCACCTTCCGGGCTCTCGGGCCTACCTCTGGCTGTTCCTCTCGCTATCCCGGAGGTCCACTCTCGGGCTTATTAACATAGAGTCCTTGGGTTCCGTGGCTCCACTCCTCCCTTTCAGTTAGACGTCTCAACCACCTTTCTCCTCTCCACTGATTCCTGCTCTCACCAAATTCTTCCACTCTGCTTGCGATCCACTCCGATTGCGTTCACCCAGCTCTCTAAGTTCTGTGCTTTTGCAAACAAATGCCTATTCTGTACCTTTTGAGAGTCAAACAAGTTACAACTGCTTAATCAGTTTCTAGCACACAGCTTTTACCACCAAATCAAGCAACCACTTACAGCTGATAGCAGTTAACTGCTAACTGCCACTGACCATGTAGTTTCTTTTATGTTACAAGACAAAGCTAAATTCCAATCTGATGATTACTTACCTTATACCTACCAGTGAATTTCTCCTCCATGCTGATTCCTGCTCTCATCAAATTCTTCCACTCTGCTTGTAAGCCACTTCGATTGCATTCACCCAGCTCTGTCTCCAAGATCTGTGCTCAAGCGACCAATTGCTTAGGACAAGTGACCAAATGCTTGGCCAAAGAGGTAGGTTTTAAGCAGCATCTTAAAGGAGGGGAGAGTGTTGCGGAGCATGGCGCCTGAAGGCACGGCCATCAATGGTGGGGCGAAGGAAGTGGGGGATGCACAAGAGGCCAGAGTTGAAGGAACGCAGCATTCTCGGAGGGTTGTAGGGATGTAGGAGTTTATAGAGATAGGGAAGGGTGAGACTGTGGATGGATTTGAACACAGAGATGAGAATTATAAAATTGAGGCATTGGTGGACTGGGTGTTAATTGTGGTCAGCGAGCAGAAGGGATGGTGGGTGAATGGGACTTGGTGCACCGAGAGTAGCCAACCTGCACGTGCAGTGAGTGCAGATTCACTGCAAGCGTTCAAAAAGGAGCTGGACGAGTTCCAGAGAGTGGCTAATATATCTGCATAGAGAAGGTAGGTTGGTCATTGGGGATTGAGTCACTCAGGCACCATGGTCATCGACCTGTGTTAACTCGGTTTCTCTCTTCACAGATGCTGCCTGACCTGCTGAGTTTCTCCAGCATTTTCTGTTTTTATACCATGGTCTCTTAGGGGTTGAAGAGCAATTTCCCAGAGTTTTTTTCCTAAATTGGCCTAGGGCTTTTTCCTCTGCATTATTGCGTCTCCCAGATTATATGTGAAGAAGGAATGGGGGTGATGGTGTGAACAATAGGGCAGGCTTGAAGAAGCAGCTAGTCTTTACCCCTGTGTGTGTGTAAATATTGTCTGCTTCTATGTTACTGATTGAGTGAGGGTAACAATGAGACTAAGGGATGGAGGATACTTGGTATGCAGTGCCACTACATCTCCAAACTCTCTCCCCTAGTTTTTCACATCTGGCAAGATGCCTCGTGCTATCTCCTCGGAGCATGACGGTTGCTTGAGGTTTGCTTGATGTGTGTGTGTGTGTGTGCTTCTTATGGTTACAAGCAGCTTTCCCCTGAAAGTACAAAACATACAGATGTGAGAAATTGTCAGAGCACCGAGACAGCCACCCTGGGGCCAGCCTACCTCCCTGATGGTTCTCGGCACAGTTTTCCTCTACATAGAAACATAGACATGATGTGGAGATGCCGGTGTTGGACTGGGGTGGACAAATGTGAGAAGTCACACAACACCAGGTTATAGTCCAACAGTTTTATTTGAAATCACAAGCTTTCGGAGCGCTGCTCCTTTGTCAGACTTCACCTGACGAAGGAGCAGTGCTCCGAAAGGTTGTGATTTCAAATAAAGCTGTTGGACTATAACCTGGTGTTGTGTGACTTCTCACATAGAAACATAGAAGATAGGAGCAGGAGTAGGCCATTCGGCCCCTCGAGCCTGCTCCGCCATTCAGTGCGATCATGGCTGATCATCCAAATTCAGTACCCGGTCCCTGCTTTCTCCCCATACCCCTTGACCCCTTTAGCCTTAAGAAATATATCCAACTCCTTCTTGAATATATTTAATGTATTGGCCTCTACTGCCTTCTGTGGTAGAGAATGCCACAGGTTCACCACTCTCTGGGTGAAGAAATTCCCCCTCATTTCTGTCCTAAATGGCCTACCGCTTATCCTTAGACTGTGACCCCTGGTTCTGGACACCCCGACCATTGGGAACATCCTTCCTGCATCTAGTCTGTCCAGTCCTGTCAGAATTTTATAAGTTTCAATGAGATCCCCTCTCATTCTTCTAAACTCCAGCGATTACAAGCCCAATCGACCCAACCACTCCTCATACGTCATTCCTGCCATCCCAGGTATCAGCCTGGTGGATCTTCGCTGAACTCCTTCCATGGCAAGAACATCCTTCCTCAGATTAGGCAACCAAAACTGCGCACAATACTCAAGATGTGGTCTCACCAAGGCCCTGTACAACTGCAGCAAGACATCCTTGTTCCTGTACTCAAACCCTCTCGCTACAAAGGCCAACATGCCATTTGCCTTCTTAACCGCCTGCTGCACCTGCATGCTTACCTTCAGCGACTGGTGCACAAGGACACCCAGGTCTCATTGCACTTCCCCTTCTCCCAATCTATTGCCATTCAGATAATAATCTGCCTTCCTGTTTTTGCCACCAAAGTGGATAACCTCGCACTTATCCACGTTATATTGCATCTGCCAAGCTTTTGCCCAATCACCCAACCTGTCCAAATCATCCTGTAGTTCCTCGGCATCCTCCTCACAGCACACACGCCCACCCAGCTTTGTGTCATCTGCAAATTTGGAGATATTACATCTAGTTCCCTTGTCTAGATCATTAATATATATTGCGAATAGCTGGGGCACAAGGACCGATCCCTGCGGTACCCCACTAGTCACTGCTTGCCACTCGGAAAAAGACCTGTTTATTCCAATTCTTTGCTTTCTGTCTGCCAACCAGTTCTCTATCCAAGTCAATACCTTGCCCCCAATCCCATGTGCCTTAACTTTACATGCTAATCTCTTATGCGGGACCTTATCAAAAGCCTTCTGAAATTCCAAATACACCACATCCACTGGTTCTCCCTTATCTATTTTACCAGTTTCATCCTCAAAAAATTCCAGTAGATTAGTCAAGCACGATTTACCTTTTGTAAATCCATGTTGACTTTGTCCGATCCTGTCACTGTTTTCCAAGTGCTCTGCTATTATAATGGACTCTAGCATTTTCCCCACTACCGATGTCAGGCTTACCGGTCTGTAATTCCCCGTTTTCTCTCTACCACCTTTTTTGAATAGTGCGGTAACATTAGCTACCCTCCAACCCTACCCTCTACTTTTATGCCCAGGAAATAAGTATCATCAGCCTTGACTCAGTGGTAGCATTCTTGCTTGAGTCAGAAGGGTCAAGCCCCATTCCAGGACATGAGCACATAATCTATACTGAGGCTTCAGCACAGTACTGACGGAGTGCTGCACTGTCAGAGATGCTGTTTTTTGGATGACGTTAAACCAAGGCCCATCTGCCCTCACGTTGGAATACTGCCTTGGGGATATTTTACCCACTAAGAGCAGGGGAGTTCTTCCAGTCACCTGACACACATTTATCCCTCAACTAACATCACCGAAACAGATTATATGGTCATTTATCTGATTTCTGTTTGTGGGATCTTGCTGTGTGCAAATTAACTGCCATGTTTGTGCACATTACAATAGTGCTTGCACTTCAAAGCTACTTAATTGACAAAGCAATTTATGATGTCCTGAGGTTGGAAAGACTCTATGTAAATACAGGTTTATTTTTTTTGCCCCAGTGATTCTGGAATTTCTCATTGTTTGAGAACAACTGGGGGCACGGGGAGGCTGTATCTTTGTGAATTGAAGCATAAAGTCTCAAACCTAACTTCATTAACAGAAACATGTGGCTTAAAACAAAAATCCTTCCTGGTCAGATAGCCAATAATCCCAAATCTTGATCCCAAATGATAAACAGGTGATAGAGGCTTCCAATCTACTTTCAAAATTGAACTCATTTGTGTTTTTGGGGGGAATAACAACTTAATTTAAGATCATACTGTCTCTTGAGTCCCCCTCCTCCTGGCTCACGTGGGTCACTAATTATAAATACATAGTCATCAGAACACAGATTACAATTAGAAGTTATTTACTTCCAAAATCAAATTTCATATTTTATTTTTGGAAAAATAAAATATGAAATTAATATGAGGAAATAACCTCTCTCTTTGTTCTCTCTCACACACACAGCCTGTTCTCTGTTTTTACAATAACATTCCATTTAAGCTTGACCCGAATAAAGCTTTGGATGATGTTTCTAATAAGTACTGATTTTTCGTCATTTTCTCTGAATTCACCCAGTTTCTGGGGCTCTATTTTCACCTGATTTCCTTCCGTTTTTGATGTTAAAAAATAAAGACTGAATAAATCCAGGTTTTTTAAATTGGTAATAAAAACTGACGTGAAATATAATTTTTTGTATTTATTGTGTTCAAAAAATGATTTTCAAACAGTATTAAATGTGCTTTCAGAATGTTCTCACTTTACACTCCTGTCAGGGAGTCCTGCCTGGCAAGAATGCAGATCGGAAATTCAGCACATGCTGTGCACAATTTTCTGACCAATTAAAATAATGCATCTTTGCTGCACGGACATTAATCTGGTGAGCGGATCACCAAGCCATTATAGAACCTGGCCTCATTCTCATGCCATTGAAATAAACATGCTGAAAATCGGGCGGGTTTTACAATGGTCGGGTGATCTTCTCCACCAGATTACCACCCATGCGGGGAAAACAAACATTTACCCCATGCTTTTGAAAACCGTGAAAATAATTTGCGATGTGTTCTCGGCAGGCAAGGCTCCACGCTGGGAACACAATTTCATAAAATGACCCTTTCATGTGGGACAGAACCTTTGTAATTCTAAATCAGTAGCAGCACATCAGCTGCATGAAGACGGATTTTGTATTCAGTTCCTCTCAGGCAATGCAGAGGTCCGGGATAGATGATTATGACAGAAATAGAATTCTTTTGTCTCAATGGGGTTATGGTTTTAAAAGGCAAAGGTAAAGTAGCTTCCAACAGGGATGTTATATAAGATGGGATTTTATTAAATCTTTTTTGAGTGTGACTGCTGATTTTGGTAAATGCACAGACCTGTCCTACAATCTTCTGTTTCACTCCAGCCATGTTGAAAAAACAAAGTCAGTAAATGAGTCAAGCATTGAGCAGCAAGTACTATGGTGGCACAAGCTTTCTTACACCGTAGGTGAGTGTGAATATGCAACTGTATGTTGTCCCAGGCACTTTGTAACAATTTATCTTGCAATCCTTTTTCTTACATGTGCCCCTTTCATATGTGCAGGCCATTTCTTACAAGCAAATAACAGGAAAAGGTTAGGGGATCACTAGTGTTGCCAATCTTGACTTAAGAGGAGAGAGTCATCAGGTTGATGGGGTTGGAGTCTGTGGGGGGGTTGGAGTGGGAGAGAATTTGGAAGCCTCCCACCAACACTTTTTATTGCCTCAATACAAAAGCAAAATACTGCAGATGCTGGAAATCTGAAATAAAAACAGAAAATGCTGGAAATACTCAGCAGGTCAGGCAGCATCTGTAGAAAGAGAAACAGAGTTAACGTTTCAGGTCGATGACGCTTCATCAGAACCTTTTATTGCCTATTTCCTTACTTACTTAACCATTCAGTCTTTTCCAGACAAGCTCCCCATGCAATGTACTGCAATCTCTCACTGTGCAGCAATGTTCCAAGTGACTCATTCGTGCAAGCATTGTAATGTACGTTCTTTTGCTTCTTGGCTGTCCAAGGGGAGAGTTGACCCAGTCAACTATGCAGCTTCAACCTTGCACTTCACGGTACCCTTTGTCACCCAACAACAGCACAGATATGTTCACCCTGGCTGGGCAGGAGTCTGTTAGTGAGTTACAGGAAGGAGAATACAGTAAAGAACTGAGTGTAAGTGAGCAGGTGAAATTTCAGGAGGCACTGCGCGGTGGCCCAAGAACTGGCTCGAGACCTCTTTCAGATACTGTGCTCAGGGATTCGGACATTGACCTACCTACAAAGGTTGTTTGGTCTCATAATATGAACACTTCATGTAGACTGTGCCATGGAGCCTATGGCCCAGAAATTCAGGTCGGAGGCTTCCCGCGGGTGTAAGCCTCCGACCTGCACTTACCTAGCGCGCCGGCCGTTGAGCTGTGGGCCCGCGTGGGATTCCGATCCTGGGCCTGCTCCAACTGCCGGCGCGCAGTGCTTGCGTATCCCAGGGGCACAGTTAGTTCGAAGCGTCCCCTGGGATCACGTGGGCCATGGAGAGCCAATCGTAGCAGGGAATCTCTATTCATGGATTTGACAGGAAGACCTGTCAAATCCATGACAGGAAGACCTGTCAAATCTATGAATAGAGTTCAGCCCCAAAACATAACTAAAACTTCAAATACATTTTTTTTTTTAATCACATTTTTAAAATAACTATAAATTACATAAAATAACTATTAAACAATAATTTAAATTTTTGGAAAAATGAATTACAGTTTCTAATGGGGCTGAAAATAAACTTACCTTTCTTTAATGTATTTAAAAATAATAAACCTGTGGAAAAAAATGTTTTCATTTTACTTAATTCACCACTTACCTTGTTAAAAGCAGGCCTTGCGACTGCTTTTTAAAAGCATAGCCGCTGGAGACTTATCCACCCGAAGAAGCCTGCAAAAAAAACGGAAGTTCCAGGCGTACACGCTGCCTCTCCGGCGCATGCGTTCGACCTGTGAACCCCTTCCTTAAAGGGAACGGAAGTTCTGGTTTCCCACGCATGTGCAGTGCATGCATGAAACCGGCACTTTCGTTGGGCCTACGCGTGAGTACCCAGCGCGTACTCACCCGTGGGGACCCAAATTTCTGATCCTATATAGTTTGGGGCATCATTGGATGACCCTGCAAACCACATCTATCCAGTTGCATGGCAGCCTTACTGAGCTACAGACCAGCATGGGCAACCTGGCCACACCAGGACTCTCTGCAGCAGAGCACCCTTTGGCTCAGGTCTAAGCTCAGGCTTCACTTTTCTCAGCAATGCCAGAAGTGCTTTGGAGACCCTGAGCTTTAATTTGTAGCAGGCTGCGTCCTCTGGATTAACCGTGTTGGAGAATCAGACCAAGACAGCCATAATGCAGGACTTTAATTACCTCATTGCTGCCCAGAAGTCTGCATACTGGCACCTGGCTATGCTGAAATGAGTGCCCAGCAGCAGGGCCCCTGGCAGGAGTTGGCATGGATAATGGAGTTGCTTCTTGGGGTAATGGCACATCTGTTGGAGTCGACAGAAATCAACAGGCTGAGACTTTTCTTTAAAGAAAGACACGTTTTGTTTTTGCTTAATCAATCTCCATGAGGTCTGAAGGCTCAGCCCTATGCAGGGGCTATGACGTCATCAATCAACCGACATCATGACGTCATCATGTTCCCGATGCTCTTAAAGGGACCCTGCACCAATAACCCAACCCAGCATGTACATATCACAACATTGCTATACAAAGTGAATTGTGTTTAGGTACATATAACAGCATTGGCAATACATTGTGTTATTGTCCCTATGTCGTCTCCGCCACATACGTCCCCCCAGAATTCACGAGTACTGGCAATGTCAGTCGTTGGGGGGGCCGGATCACACGGTTGGAACGGCTCCTCAACTCCGGGGTGGGGACCAGGGGGTTTGTCGGAGGGACCTGGCGCTCGGTGGTGGATTGAGGGTGTGGAAACCGGAGGTCGGCCCCGTCTCGGGGGCTGTGCCAACTCAACGGTCGGTCCAGATCCAGGTGGGCCGGCTTGAGACGGTCCACGGAAATGCAGTCCGGCTTACCGCCAACATCCACGACGAAGGTCTTGTCCCCGGTTTCCAGGACGCGGAATGGTCCATCGTAGGGTGGCTGGAGAGGTCCCTGGTGGGCGTCGTGGCGGACGAAAATATACTCCGCCGCATGAAGGTCGAATGGGACTGCGGGAGGCCGTGCTGCGACGTGGGCACCGGAGCAAAAACCTTGGCGTTGTCCAGAAGGTCGGACCGCTGATGGGCTGCGGACCAAGGTTCCGTTGCGTTGGGGACAAAATCCCCAGGAACCCGCAACGGCTGTCCGTAGATGAGCTCGGCGGACGAGGATTAGAGGTCCTCCTTGGGAGCGGTCCTGAGTCCCAGCATGACCCACGGGAGTCTGTCGATCCACCCGTCGTCCCAGAGGCTGGCTCGGAGCGCGGCCTTCATCGAGCGATGAAACCGTTCGCACAGCCCGTTAGCCTGAGGGTGGTAAGCTGTGGTGTGGTGGAGTTTCAACCCGAGGCCTCAGGCAACAGCGTTCCAGAGCTCTGACGTGAACTGGGGCCCCCAGTCGGAGGAAATGTCAGATGGGGCGCCGAACCGGGCAGCCCAAGTGCTGATGAACGCCCGAGCCACATCGGTGGCCGTCGTTGAAGACAGCGGGACGGCTTCCAGCCATCGGGTGGTTCTGTCGACCATTGTGAGGAGGTGGGTGAACCCGCAGGAGGGCGGTAGGGGCCCCACCAGGTCCACGTTAACGTGGTCGAACCGCCTCTCAGGCACCGCGAAAGGCACCAACGGGGCCGATGTACTTTCGAGCGTTGGCATACCACACAGGTGCTGGCCCAGTTGCGAACGTATTTCCTGAGCCTGTGCCAGACGAACTTGGCCGCCACCAGCTTCTGTGACGGCTTCCTGCCTGGGTGGGAAAGATTATAGACGGCGTCGAATACTTGCCGTCTCCACCCTACGGGCACGACGGGACGTGGCTGCCCAACGGAGACATCGCACAGGAGTGTGGTGCCGGCAGCATTGAATGCGACATCTGCTAGTTGAAGGCCCGTGACCGCCGTCCTGTAGGCCTGGACATCCGGGTCAGAGGCCTGGTCGGCTGCCATGCGGGTGTAGCCGATGCCGAGGTGTACGGCGCTGGCGACGGCTCAGGAGAGGCAGTCGGAGACGGGGTTGTCTTTCCCAGCCACATGCTGGATGCCCGTTGTAAACTCCGAGATGAAGGCCAACTGGCGTTGCTGACGGGCCGACCACTGCTCGGAGGCTTTGGCCATGGCGAAGGTCAACGGCTTGTGGTCCACGAACGCCGTGAACGGGTGGGCCTCCAGCAGGAAACGGAAGTGTCGGACGGCGAGGTAGAGGCCGAGAAGCTCGCGATCAAAGGTACTGTACTTCCACTCGTTGGGGCGGAGCTGCCGGCTGAAGAAGGCGAGCGGCTGCCAGGCGCCGTTGACCCACTGTTCGTGGACGGCGCCGACCGCATAGTCCGAGGCGTCGGTGGTGAGAGCGATCAGCACATCAGGCAACGGATGCGCCAGCATGGTCGCGTTAGCCAGGGCCCTTTTCGTGTCCGTGAAAGAATTGGCCATCTCATCAGACCAGGTGATGGCGAGTTTGTCGGGCTTGCCTTTGAGGGCCTCATAAAGGGGCCACATAAGCTGGGCTGCTCGGGGGACGAAACGATGGTAAAAGTTCACCATGCCCAAAAACTCCTGCAGGGC
Organism: Somniosus microcephalus; assembly: GCF_052327205.1. Taxonomy (NCBI): domain Eukaryota; kingdom Metazoa; phylum Chordata; class Chondrichthyes; order Squaliformes; family Somniosidae; genus Somniosus; species Somniosus microcephalus. The sequence goes on along the minus strand of NC_140997.1, from coordinate 119,954,508 downwards.
CTTAACGGTGAGGGGTCGCGGGAAGTCCATCACGGCCTCCACTTTCGATGGGAGTGGCACCGCCCCGTCCTTCGTGATGCAGTACCCGAGAAAGTCGATTGAGGACAGCCCGAACTGGCACTTGGCCGGGTTGACGATTAGGCCGTGTTGGCTGAGTCGTTCGAAAAGAGTCCGGAGGTGGGACACATGTTCCGTCCTGGAGGCGCTGGCGATGAGGATGTCATCCAGGTATACGAACAGGAATGTCAGGTCCCGTAACACGGTGTGCATAAGGCGTTGAAAAGCCTGTACGGCGTTTTTGAGGCCGAATGGCATGCGGAGAAATTCAAATAGCCCGATCACCGCGGTTTTCGGGACGTCCTGCGGCCGGACGGGGACTTGGTGATAACCCCGGATGAGGTCCACTTTCAAGAATACCACTTTCCTGGCCAGGCGGGCAGAAAAGTCCTGGATGTGTGGAATCGGATAGCGGTCGGGGGTCGTCGCGTCGTTGAGGCGCCGGTAGTCTCCGCACGGGCGCCACCCGCCGCCTGGTTTCGGGGCGATGTGGAGGGGCGAAGCCCACGGACTGTTCAACCGGCGGATGATGCCGAGGCGCTCCACGGTGTCGAACTCGGTTTTGGCAATGGCGAGCTTCCCCGGGTCGAGGCGCTGAGCGCGGGCATAGACGGGCGGACCGGTGGTCAAAATGTGATGTTCTACCCCGTGTTTGGTGGCGGCGGACGAGAACGTGGGTTTCGTAAGGTCCGGGAACTGGGCGAGGAGGCGGGAAAACTCATCGGAGGCCGAGAGTGCACTGGACAACTGCGTCGTGCTGGACCCGCTGAGGGAACATGGGAGCGAGCTGAAGGTTTCTGCATTGATGAGACATCGGTTCTTGACGTCCACCAAAAGGCCATTGGCGCAGAGGAAGTCCGCGCCGAGAAGGGGGGTGAACACTTTTGCTGTGACAAAGTCCCAGGTGAACCGTTGCCCGCCAAAACAAAGCGCCACGTTCCGTTTCCCGAAGGTGCGGATGGAACTGCCGTTGGCGGCTTCGAGGACGGGGCCGTGGTTCCCCACTTGAATGTCTATGGTTGACGCGGGCAGGACGCTCACCTGGGCGCCCGTGTCGCAAAGGAAACGACGTCCGGAGTCGGTGTCTGTAATAAACAACAAACTGCCTGAACGGCCGACAACCATGGCAGCCGACGAGTGGTCTTTAGTTTGCTTCGACGCGGGAAAACTGCACGGGGACCAGCCGTTCCTGGCTTTGGGGCCGAACTGCGCATGGTAGAAGCAGAGGCTTGAGGGTTGCCGCTGTTGGGCTGTATCAGTGGGGGCAGGTCTCCGCGTGGCCGCGCAGTACTGTTGCCCGGCGGAGAAAAATTTGTCGGCCTCCTTGGCCAGGTCGCAGAAATTGATAGTGGAAGAGTTGGCTAACGCCGACCGTACCTGACCTGGCAGCTGTTGGAGGAACAGTTCCTTGAAGAGGAAGCACGGCGTGTGTGTGCCCAGGAGGGCCAGCATGTGGTCCATCAGCTCCGAGGGCTTGGAGTCGCCCAGCCCGGGTAGAGAGAGAAGCCGGCGTGCGCGTTCGGCTTCGGTGAGTCCGAACGTTCGTAAGAGGTGCGCCTTCAGCGTTTCGTATTTGTTGAGCTCCGGGGGGTTTTCGAGCAGGTTCACGGCTCTGGCTGCGGTGGAGCTGCCGAGAGCAGAGACAACGTAGTAGTACCTCGTGTCGTCCGCGGTGATGTCCCGGATTGCAAATTGAGCCTCGGCCTGGGCGAACCAAGCGGCACCCTGTGGTCCCAAAACTCAGGTAATTTGATGGAAACGGCGTTCGTCGCCATTTCAGATGAGGTCTTTGGAATCGTCCAAAAGAGCAGCGGGGTCACCAATGTTGGAGTCGACAGAAATCAACAGGCTGAGACTTTTCTTTAAGCAAAAACAAAACGTGTCTTATTTAATCAATCTCCATGAGGTCTGAAGGCTCAGCCCTATGCAGGGACTATGACGTCATCACGCAACCGACGTCATGACGTCATCACGTTCCCGACGCTCTTAAAGGGACCCTGCACCAATAACCCAACCCAGCATGTACATATCACAACATTGCTATACAAAATGAATTGTGTTTAGGTACATATAACAGCATTGGCTATACATTGTGATATTGTCCCTATGTGGTCTCTGCCACACATCCCTAATTTGCCTATCACCTTACTCAAATTACCACAGGACAGTTGCACAATATAATGGCCCGGGCAACCACTTCATCAGTAGCTGTGGAGCCGTCGCTTCCATTCCAAAACACTGAATGCACCTGCACCATACACTGCAATGGTTAATAAGGTTTTTTCAAAAGCAAAATAATGCGGGTGCTGGAAATCTGAAATAAAAACAGAAAATGCTGGAAATACTCAGCAGGTCAGGTAGCATCTGTGGAGAGAGAAACAGAGTTAACGTTTCAGGTTGATGACCTTTCGTCAGAACTGAAAGATCATCGACCTGAAATGGTAACTCGGTTTCTCTCTCCACAGATGCTGCCTGACCTGCTGAGTATTTATGGCATTTTCTGTTATTATAAAACATTTTTTGTTCTAATAAGACCCAGGCATGTTGGGGAAATCATGGATGCTGATGAACAGCTGGGTCCAATGGAGGGAAGGCTTTTTTTATGCATGGGGATTAACCACATGTGGTGTTGAATGTTATGCACTGGTGGAAAAGGCCAATATTAAAATGTCTGTGCAATTAGATCATGGCCAATGATTGCAGCAGATTCCTCAGCTCATCCAGCCGGCAATTCTGCTCCCTCATGTACAGTCTCATATTTTTTGCCAGCATCTTGCTGTGTTTGCTTTCTTAGTTGTTCCATCATAAGCATTTCCTACATTACAACAGTGCTTCAAAAGTACTTCATGGCTGTAAAGCGCTTTGGGACATCCTGAGGCCGTGAAATGCTCTGTATAAATGTATAAATGTAAGTTCTGTCTTTACATCAGGCCCGCTTTCAGGGCAAATTTTGGAGCACACTGCAGGAAATAATAATCTGACTGGCCTTGAATGGACTATATTGCAGAAATGGGCTGTACTGCAGAAATTTCTACACTCAGTTCAAGCAACAACATAGCTTTTAAAGGAGACCAAAGGTAGGTTCCACTATGACCCTGGTGGATGCATGGGCCACATTGTACCTTTCCTGCACTCTTATCAGATACCACACTGGTGTCATGAGCCATGGCTGCAAATTGTATCATTGGCCCTCCAAAAGCCATTCCTTAACTGTCTTCTTGGCCATTCAAATAAGGATGACAGAGGCAACTGCTGCAGAATGAAGGAATCTTAGGAACTGCCAGGGAAATATACATTCAGGTGTCTGATTCTTTTGTTGTAGTCATAGTCCACATGTATGCTAATGGAACGGTAGCTCTTTCTTGTTCATGAATGGCACAGTGTTTGCATTAGGGGCTCAATAGCCACATCTGTGCAGTTAATGATGGCCTCTATATGTGGGAATTTTGCCATATAGTAGAAGTGGAGAGCTCTTTATTGCTGCCGGCTGGTTTCCATAGGAAACATAATGAGATTTCTAGCCCTGGCAAACAATGCATCAGCTGCCTGCTTGATATAATATTGGATTCAAGGTTGGGAGATACGAGAGAGAGGTCCTGCACTTAAGGCTAGCTGTACTTAAAGTAGATTAGTCACCAGGACCAGATGGGATGTGTTAAGTCTGTGAATTATTTAGTTAATTAAAACAGACTAATGAGTAACAATAAAAACAGGTCTTTACTGGTTGGAGGTAGGGACTATACTGAATACAAGATTACTGCACAGTGCTTATATACCGGTGTGTTCACCCCCGGTATTACGTCTACAGCAGCCTGAGAAAGTAGTACATCTCTTAAGGTGGAACAGGCTTAAGCTCTCTTAAGGTGGAACAGGTTACATACACAACACTCCTCCCTTCTTAGCTTTATAGTCATCCCCCCCATTTAACATAACGTAATAACATATATACATATATAACTTCATGTTTAACGTAACATATCACAGATTCAGTCTCTGCGGGAAACAGTTCACAGATTCAATCTCTGTGGTGTAGTCGGTTCACGTTACTCATTCAATAGTCCTTTCATGGATTTAACAGCTTGAACTTCCGAACTGATTTGGCTCCGTTCGAAGGGACCACGTGTGTGATCTGGTAGAGGTGATAATGGTTCAGATGGGTCATCTTCTGTTTTTACTTTTCCTTTTCTGCTTCTTGGAGACTCTCTGGGCTCCATTGTCAGCTGCCACAGCTGCCAGCTGCATGCGCAGTTCCTCCTTCTCTTCCTCCTGTTTCCGTCGTAGAGCCAGCTTCTCCCGATGTTCCGTAGACTTTTGGTGCTCCTCCATGATTTCTGCACTTTGGGAGTCGAAGTTACAAGCTGGGCAGGACAGGACATCGTAATATTCGGTGTCGTCCACCAGGTCATGGTAATATTCGGTGTCGTCCTGAGCTAGACCAGTGAGAGGGTCGTCTATTTCCTCCATACCCAGCTGGACGTTAGCCAGCTCTTGTTCCAAATCCAGACATCTTTCCTGAAGAGACTTCTTCATGTGTACCTCTGCATCCAGCTTTTTCTGGGCTTTCAGCAAGTCGTTTACTAGTGACCTCATTTGTGATTTTAATACTTCAACTTCCTTTGGAGATTGATTGATCGGACTATGCAATCCCTCTACCGGAGCAGCTGTTTCAGCGGTCTGTTGTTCTACATTGACGTGAGTCAGCGTACTTTTGGCATCCAATGGCTGCTCTGTTGCAGTCGTTTCAGTCTGTGTCGTCACATCAGCCATCTCAATGACTTTTGAGAGCTCCGAACCCTTTTCCTTTGAAGATCGCAGCTCGTGTTCAAGTTTTTCCCATTTCAGAGTCTTGTCCCTCAGCATATGAAGGAGTTGGCTGACCGTTAACTCTTCTGACACCAGATTATGGCACGCACCTTCAGAACCTGAATCAGCTTTGATTCGTTCGGCCTCCTCGCGCAGATGGTTGGTGTGCTCCTGCTCCATTTTCTCCATCAGTTGCTTCTGTTGACTTTCCAGATTCTCCCACTCTGTAACAAAGAACTTTTTTATTTCATTCATCTCTTGCTCAAAACGGCGAATCATTTGTTCTAATTGCTGTTGTAGTTTGAAATGGAGTTGAGTTCGAGCCCAGTGTCCCTCAAAAATGTGCATATCAGTAGACTTGACAGACTCAGAATTCTCTGTTAAACTATGTTGTTGCTCAGTGGAATTCTGTGCTGAAACTTTGTCTTTTGCACATGGGTTGGTCTTACCATCATCAGTTCTAGAGTCTGGGCTGATTATCTGCACTGAGTTCTCACTCTTTATGGCTTTTAGCGAATGCCAGTCCATATTTATGTTTCTAAACCACTCCCGGCCTAGTAGTGGTGGACCTCCCTCCGGTAGCACATATAAGTCCATTATTTGACTTCCTTCGCCCTTGTTGGCCACTGCAACCTTTATTGTCCCGATGGGGTACACTCTCTGCCCCGTGTAGGTTGTCAATATAATCTCCGTATCCTGTAGGGGAATATGTTGGAATAACCTTCTGTAATCTTTCTTATTCATGACCGACAATGCCGATCCAGTGTCCAATTCCATTTTTACTTGGACTCCTTCTATCTGAAGAGTAACCCAAATTGTCTGGAGGTCTGCACCCTTACCAACGTTGAGTACCCTTAAGCTAGCCAGTTCAATACTGCTTGCGTCTGAATTGGACTCCTGTTCGGCCACCTTGTGTACCTTTGCATATTTCCCTTGCGGTGACTTCTTGTTGCTGGTCTTCTTCGCTGACCTGCATACTCTAGCTATATGTCCAAGCCTACCACAAGTTCTACATTCTTGGTTTTTAAACCAACACTGGTTCTGATCATGCGTTGTCTTTCCACAACGATAACATTTGCCATAACTCACACCCAATTTGTGTGCACTGAGCTCCGGTGACCGTAGCTGCATTACTGCCGTGCCTCTCACTGCGGCTTCGTGTGCTGCTGCCATAGTGACCGCCTTCTCAAGCGTCAGCTCATTCTCCTCGAGCAGTCGCTTTTGTGTATCCTGTTTAAATAAACCACACACAAATTTGTCTCGAAGTGCCTCTGTCAGTCCCGTTCCAAACTGGCAATATTTCGCTAATTTACGCAATTCCAGCAAATATTCAGCATTGCTTTCATGCTGTAGCTGCCTTCTGTCGTAAAATTTAAATCATTCCGCTAGCATCAGCGGCGTGGGGTTTAGATGATCTTTCAGGACAGTAACAATCTCATCGAACGTCTTATCCGCCGGTTCATCTGGTGATAACAGGTGTTTCAATTGCCCGTATGTCTTCGCACCCATTAAATTTAATAATGTTAGAGCTTTATCTTGGTCACGAATTTTATTGGCCTTACAATAATTTTTTACTCTTTCAACATATATGGCCCAATCTTCGAGGTCACTATCAAAGGTGCTAATATTCCCGTGTTTAGGCATTGTAGATTTGCAATTTCTCAGATTTTATTTTCTTTACTTGTTATCAAAGATGGCGGCTTCCCGCTCTTGCCGTCGTCCTCCGCCCACAAAATGGCGGTTTTCCCGCGCTTGGCGGTCTTCACCCGTCCCCCGACGCCGTCTCCCTTCAGCCCCCGAGTGCGGCCCTTATCAGCGGATGCGATCGATGGCCCGGCTGCGCCTCGCACTTGAAAGCGGCCCGGCCCTTATCTGCCGATCGCTATCGCCCTATACCTCTCTCTTCCCCAGTCCTGTCTTCTACTCCGGTTCACAAGCTGATGGAGGCTTCAGGGTCCTAATGCCTGTCGCTTCCAGTGGGGTGGTGAGTGGTGAGGTTTGAAACCTCTCTTCAACCGCCGTGGAATAACTGCCGCAGGGTAAGAACCTGACTCGTCGCCAGTGTTAAGTCTGTGAATTATTTAGTTAATTAAAACAGACTAATGAGTAACAATAAAAACAGGTCTTTACTGGTTGGAGGTAGGGACTATACTGAATACAAGATTACTGCACAGTGCTTATATACCGGTGTGTTCACCCCCGGTATTACGTCTACAGCAGCCTGAGAAAGTAGTACATCTCTTAAGGTGGAACAGGCTTAAGCTCTCTTAAGGTGGAACAGGTTACATACACAACAGGATGCATCCTAGGACGTTGAGGGAAGTGAAGGAAGAAATCGTGGAGGTACTAGCCATAATCTTCCAATCCTCCTTAGATACGGGGGTGGTGCCAAAGAACTGGAGAATTGCAAATATTACACTCTTGTTCAAAAAAGGGTGTAAAGATAAACCCAGCAACCTCAGGAGTGGGGAAGCTTTTTGAAACAATAATCAGAGACAAAGTTAACAGTCACTTGGACAAGTGTGGATTAATTAAGGAAAGCCTAGCACTGATTTGTTAAAGGCAAATCGTGTTTAACCAACTTGATCAAGTTTTTTGATGAGGTGATAGAGAGGGTTGATGAGGGCATTGCGGTTGACGTGGGGTACATGGATTTGCAAAAGGCGTTCGACAAAGTGCCACATAATAGGCTTGCCAGCAAAGTTTGAAGCCCAAGGAATAAAAAGGACAAAATTGGATACGAAATTGGCTAAGTGACAGGAAACAGAGAGTAGTGGTGAATGGTTGTTTTTCAGACTGGAGGAAGGTACACAGTGGTGTTCCCCACTGCTTGTCTTTAATACATATTAATGACTTGGATATATAGTGAACAGTGGGGAGGATAATGATAGACTTCAAGAGGACATAGACAGGCTGGTGGAATGGGCGGACACGTGGCAGATGAAATTTAATGCAGAAAAGTGCAAAGTGATACATTTTGGTAGAAAGAATGAGGAGAGGAAATATAAACTAAAGGGTGCAATCGTAAAGGGGATGCATGAACAGAGAGACCTAGGGGTATAGGTGCACAAATTGTTGGAAGGTGGCAGGGCAGGTTGAGGAAGCAGTTAAAAAAGCTTATGGGATCCTGGGCTTCATGAGTAGAGGTATAGAGTACAAAAGCGTTGAAATTATGATGAACTTGTATAAAACACTGGTTCGGCCTCAAATGGAGTATTGTGTCCAATTTTGGGCACCGCACTTTAGGAAGGATGTGAAGGCCTTAGAGAGGGTGCAGAAAAAATTTACGAGAATGATTCCAGGAATGAGGGACTTCAGTTATGTGGATAGACTGGAGAATCACAGAATCACAGAATCCCCACAGTGCAGATAGAGGCCATTTCGGCCCATCAAGCCTGCACCGACACATATCCCACCCTATCCCTGTAACCAATCCCCTAACACTAAGGGTCAATTTATCATAGCCAAATCAACCTAACCTGCACATCTTTGGACTGTGGGAGGAAACCGGAGCACCCGGAGGAAACCCACACAGACACAGGGAGAATGTGCAAACTCCACACAGACAGTCGCCCGAGGCCGGATTTGAACCCGGGTCCCTGGCGCTGTGAGGCAACAGTGCTCACCACTTCTTAACCTTCTCTGCTATAAGAGGAGATTTGATAGAAGTGTACAAAATCATGAGGGGTCTGGACAGAGTAGATAAAGAGAAACTGTTCCCATTGGCAGAAGGATCGAGAACCAGAGGACACAGATTTAAGGTGATTGGCAGAAGAACCAAAGGCGACATAAGAAAAAACTTTTTTACGCAGCGAGTGGTTAGGATCTGGAATGCACTGCCTGAAAGGGTCGTTGGAGGCAGACTCAATCATGGCTTTCAAAATTGGAATTGAATAAGTACCTGAAGGGGAGTGGGACTAGCTGAAGTGCTCTTGCAGAGAGCCGGCACGGGCTCAACAGGCCTTCTTCCATGCTGTAACCATTCTATGATTCTGTTGAGATACCGCGGCAAACGTGGGAGTCGAGACCAGAGTTAGTAAAACACAACTGCTTTAATCAACCTCATGGCAAAGAGGAACTGGAAAAGCCCGCGCATCCACTTAAATACTCCCCAGACAGGAAGTGCTCCCGGCAACCTGTCCCTGCGGGAAACAAGTTGCTGGAGGAAAGGGCCCCCGGCTGGGGGCATCTGCTTAAACTGTCCGTGCCGCCGTGAGCGGATTATGTCCAGTGGTGGCGTGTCGCCACAGAGCTACCCCCAGAATCCGCTTAGGAGGAGTGGACGAGTCGTGACGGTAGTCTGATGGTTCTGCCAGAGCGGCTCTGAGTGGTCGCCGGTCTAGTTGGTGGGGCCGGGTGGTTCGCCGCCGGCTGTGCTGGCTTGCTGGCGGGACGGCCTCTAGTTGGAGGCCGGGCCACGGGGACCTGTTCCCCTGGTTCTGTGTGTGCTGGTTTGAGCCGGTCGATGGAGACTGTGTCGACCCTGTCGCCGAGTCACAGCTTGAAGACCTTGTCCCCGGTTTGTAGTACCTCGTACGGTCCGTCGTATGGGGGTTGCAGGGGCCCGCGGTGCGCGTCGTGTCGCACGAAGACGAAGCGCGCCTGGTGTAAGTTTGGCGGGACGTGAGGTGTGAGTTCGCCGTGTCGGTTGACCGGAAGTGGGGCGAACTGCTGAGCGGAAGAGAAAGAGTTGAGCCGCTGCTGTTCGGCCGACCAAGGCGTGGTGGCCTCCGGAAGGAATTCGCCTGGGACGTGCAGCGGTTGTCCGTAGACTAACTCCGCTGCCGAGGACTGGAGGTCTTCCTTGACCGCGGTGCGTAGGCCTAGTAGCACCCACGGTAGGCAGTCAGTCCAGGTACTGTCCTGCAGACCGGCGCGGAGTGAGGCCTTGAGTGACCTGTGGAAGCGTTCACACAGCCCATTGGCCTGCGGGTGGTATGCCATGGTTCGGTGGAGCATCACCCCGAGGTTGCGTGCTGTGGCCGTCCAGAGTTCAGAGGTGACCTGGGCGCCTCTGTCGGAGGTTATGTCGGCTGGTACGCCGAACCTTGCGACCCAGGTGTTAACGAATGCCCTGGCGATGTCGGCTGTAGTGGTGGAGGGCAGCGGCACTGCCTCAGGCCAGCGTGTGTAGCGGTCGACCATCGTGAGGAGATAAGTTTGGCCTTGCGATGGCGGCAGAGGACCGACGATGTCGACGTGTACGTGGTCGAAGCGGCGGCTGGGTACATCGAAGTCTCCCAGGGGTGCGTTTGTGTGTGGCTGTACCTTAGCCCGTTGGCAGGCGAGGCAGGAGGTGGCCCAAGTCCGAACATCTTTGCTGAGGCCGTGCCAGACGAAACGCTGGGAGAGGAGTTTGACGGATGCGCGGGCACCCAGATGGGAGAGCGCGTGTAGCGCGTCGAAGATGCGCCGGCGCCAGGTTGCAGGGACGACCGGCCTGGGTTGGCCGAGTGAGACGTCGCAAGTGACTGCCATGGCTTCGGGCCCGTGCGCGACCTTGGCTAGGCGTAGCCCTGGCAGGCTGGTAGCCGCCGAGAGGAGGTCTGGGTCCGTGAGCTGGGCCGCTGCTAGTTGCGCGTAGTCGACCGCGAGGTGATTCGCGCAGATGACGGGACGGGAAAGGCAGTTGGCGACAACGTTGTCTCTACCGGAGACGTGCTGGATGTCCGTAGTAAACTCGGACACGGCCGCGAGCTGGCGTTGCTGCCTAGCGGACCAGGGTTCGGTGTGCTTGGCCATCGTGTATGTGAGCGGCTTGTGGTCCACGTACGTGGTGAAGGGGCGGCCTTCCAGGAGGAACCTGAAATGGCGGACCGACAGGTGGAGCGCGAGAAGCTCGCGGTCGAAAGTAGAGTATTTGACCTCCGGGGGGCGCAGTTGGCGGCTGTAGAAGGCAAGTGGCTGCAACGCGCCATTGACCCACTGCTCGAACACGGCTCCGACCGCGTGGTCGGAGGCGTCGGTAGTGAGTGCGACCCGGGCATCGGCCCTCGGGTGCGCGAGCAGGGTGGCGTCGGCGCGCGTGTTTTTGGTGGCGTCGAAGGCGGCTGACGTGTCAGTGGTCCAGGCTACGTCCATCTTGCCGGATTTACCTCGGAGGGAGTCGTATAGGGGCTTCATGAGGGCTGCAGCTCTGGGGATGAACCTGTTGTAGAAGTTCACCATCCCGAGGAACTCCTGGAGGCCCTTGATGGTTTTGGGGCGGGGGAATTGCTGGACGGCCTGCACCTTGTTGGGCAGGGGGACGGCCCCAGCAGGGGTGATGTGGTGACCGAGAAAATCGATCTCGGTTAGGCCGAATTGGCACTTCGCCGGGCTGAGGATGAGCCCATGTTGGGCTAGGCGCCCGAACAGGATGCGAAGGTGTTCGAGGTGTTCCTGTTTGGAGGAGCTGGCCACGAGAATGTCATCTAGATAGACGAATAGGAAGTTCAGGTCCCGGAGGACTGAGTCCATAAGGCGCTGGAAAGCCTGGGCTGCATTCTTGAGGCCGAAGGGCATCCTCAGGAACTCGAACAGGCCGAATGGGGTGATGACGGCCGTTTTGGGGATGTCCGCGGGGTGTACGGGGACTTGGTGGTAACCGCGCACCAGGTCGACCTTGGAAAAGACGGTTCGTCCGGCCAATCGGGCCGAGAAGTCCTGGATGTGTGGCACCGGGTATCGGTCATCGGTCGGGGGTGGTAGCGTCGTTGAGGCGGCGGTAGTCCCCGCAAGGGCGCCAGCCCCCGCCGGGCTTGGGGGCGATGTGGAGGGGCGAGGCCCAAGGGCTGCTGGAGCGGCGGATGATGCCGAGTTGTTCCATGGTGGTGAACCCGGCCCGCGCGATTTCCAGCTTGGCCGGGTTGAGTCTGCGGGCGTGGGCAGAAACCGGGGGGCCGGTGGTGGGGATATAGTGCTCCACACCGTGTTTGGCGGCTTTGGCCGAAAAGGTCGGGTTAGTGAGGGCGGGAAACTTGGCTAGAAGTGCCGAGTAGTCGTCCGTGGCTCTGGCGAGGCAGTAGGTCGTCAAGCCGGCCGAACGGGCCGGGGTGAATGCGCCGGGGATGGGGGCCATAGTGTTGATGTCGACGAGGCGGTGCCTCGGAATGTCGACAAGGAGGCCGTGGGCGCGTAGGAAGTCGGCGCCGATGAGTGGGCAGAGGACCCTGGCTGTGAGGAACTCCCAGCGGTAGCGGCGGCCTGCAAGGTTGAGCGTGACCATGCGGGTGCCATATGTGCGGATGTCAGAGCCATTGGCTGCGGCCAGCGTGATACCCCGTGCGCCGCGTTGGATTTCGAGGGCGGAGGCGGGTGTGATGTTGTGCTGGGCCCCTGTGTCGCACAGAAATCGGCGGTTGGTTCTGTCGTCGGTGACGTACAGTAGAGGCCCCTTTTGCCCCGCGGCCATCGTGGGGGCCGGTGCGGGGGGGGGTTTGAAAGTGCACGGTGGCGTGCAGCGTTGGGCCCTAGTGCCAAAACGGGTGTGGTAGTAACAGTGACCCGGAGTGGTAGGGCGGTCGGGCCTAGTGGGCCGGGAAGACCGCGTGGTCATTGCCGTGAGGTCGGGCGCGACGTCACGAGCGGACTGTGCAGAGAGCAGCCGGTCGGCCCTTTCGGCTATCTCATTCAGGTCCGTGGAGTCAGACTCCACAATGAGCGGGCGGATGCTGGCGGGGAGCTGCCGAATGAAATGCGTGCGAAAGAGGGCGCCGGTGTTTTTGTCATCCGAGAGGGACAGCATGTGGGAAAGCAGATCCGACGATGAAGCATCACCAAGGCCGGGGAGGTCAAGGAGTTGGCAGTTGCGCTGGTAAGAGGACGTTTGAAATTTTTTAAGGAGCGCAGCCTTCAGATGTTCGTACTTGCCTTCCACTGGTGGATCCTGCAGCGCTGCCCAAACCTTGGGGACTGTGGCGTAGGTGAGAGAGGAGACGAGGTGGTCATACTTTGTGGCGTCAACTGTAATGTGTTTCAGCTGGAATCTGGACTCAGCTTGAACAAACCAGGCTTCGGCCAGGTTCTCCCAAAAGTCCGGTAGTTTAACCGTGACTGCATTTGTATTCGCCATGCTAGCTTAGGATTCGTCCTGAGCGTCGGGGTCACCAGTGTTGAGATACCGCGGCAAACGTGGGAGTCGAGACAAGAGTTAGTAAAACACAACTGCTTTAATCAACCTCATGGCAAAGAGGAACTGGAAAAGCCCGCGCATCCACTTAAATACTCCCCAGACTGGAAGTGCTCCCGGCAGCCTGTCCCTGCGGGAAACAAGTTGCTGGAGGAAAGGGCCCCCGGCTGGGGGCGTCTGCTTAAACTGTCCGTGCCGCCGTGAGCAGATTATGTCCAGTGGTGGCGTGTCGCCACAATTCTATAATTCTATGATTCTACTTCCTTGGAGTGATGACAACTGTCCGTCTCGAAAAATGGTGTAAACTCTGAAGCAGTTATGTTATTTTGCCATGATGCAACATTGTGAGTGGCTGAAGGTCCTTGCCACAGATGGTGCAGGCACGAATCACAAGGCCAGATTACAGAGCCCATACGGTATTAACTCTTGAATCCTGATGTGCTTTCATCTTTGCTCTCTTCTCTTTCCTCTCACTCAGTCACCTCTCACCTCTCTTCAGCTTTTTTTGGCTCCCTGGTACAACGCAGCCCTCCATTGTGGCCTGTCATTAGCCACATCTTCCCAGCTTATGGTATCGATGTTAAAATAGTTTTCAAGTTCCTCTAGCAAACTTATTTAATCTAGAGCCCAGGTCAGCCCAGCGGCTTTGAAACATCTGCAAGTTCTCCATATAAAAGATCCTTTGGAATACGCCCATCTTCCATCAGGTACACATGACTAAGCCATTGGATATATCTGTGTTTGTAAAAAGTTATTAGACTTGGGGCTAGAAATTCATTATAGCCCAGGAATGGGCGGTATCATTAGAAAAGTTTGAGAATTAGCACCAGGCGCTATTGCTTTAGACTGCACGCAAAATTCATTCTCACTGCTCAAAGAAATGATTGGGGTGCTAAATCAAGTCTTAAAGGCCTAGCTCAGTGGCGTTACACACAAAGGGTGGACCAATATCGGGTGCAGTGCAATCTCAACTCATCATTGCCACAGGCTTTTCCCAGTACTTAAAGGGGAGATTCATTGATACTGCAGCACCTCATTCTCAGCAGTGCTGGCTGTGCAGTTGCCTCAGCAAGGAGAAGCACAAGAAGGAGAAGGAGCCAGAGGACTGAAGCAGGTGTGCTCATAGCAGATCCACCTCAGTCAGGTGGTCAGTGTGAGTGAAGGCTTCAAGAAATGCTACATACCACCATCTGTATCACAAGCTTCACACACTGCCCAAAGCATCACACCTCCAACACTCACCCACCAACAATCTCTACCTACCCACACTCACACCCACATCTCACGCCTTGCACACAATGACAGCTATTCGACTATGGCAGGCAGAAGGGTTATTAGTTATTAAAATGAATGTGATATGTGTGATATGTTTATGCATCAATTTATTAATGGAGTTTGCAATATTTTGTGGTCTCCCTCATTTCACTTTTGCACCCAGGAGGACGCTGTGATATGGCACGACAGAGGGACGGTATGATGGGCATGTGGTGAGCAAAAGGGATCTGGGGTTTAAGTCATCCTGGTGTGAGGCTGGAGGAGGTGGCAGAGTTCTGTGACCATCACCTTGGTGATGCAGAGCTGTCTAATACACTGATCTTCACTTAATTGAAGGTAGGTAAGGTGCTGTCGGAATACCCTCTGAGGGTAAGGCCTCCTGGTGAGAGCCCTGATGTCCCTCCTCATCCCTCTGCGCACATGTTCCCATATTTCTGGCTGCCTACGCTCCCTCCGCCGTAGATCCTGGAGGGCGAGGTGGCGCCAGTACAGCCCCCATGTTGCCAAGTGTAGCAGTTTGAATCTTTGAACAATAAATGCAGGCACTTGGCAGTTGCCAGAAGACTGTATGAGTAATTTCAAGGTTCTTTTTTTATCAGCAAAGTGATCCATTAGCTGAAACTGACAAGTTGTGAGTGATTAATGCGGATGCCTTTAAATAATGTCCCTGGAGCCAGCGTTCTGCAGCTGTGCGCCTCCTTTCCCTGTCACTGTCTGATCGAGGCGCAAAAGTATGTAGCGAAAATCAGTTTTGCAGATCGGGCAGCCAGTGGGCGCTGCACGCTCCCTGTAATCACGATCTGCCTGGCATTGAAGTCCCCGGCAGTACCTCGCATCGGTGGCACAACGCGGGGGGGGGGGAACCTGGATTTGCCGTGCGGCGATGGACTCGCCTCACCCCGGCGCTACTGCATCAGTGCCCCATTAGAGTCAGCAGCTGCTGGCGTGAATGGGAGGCGTTAACCAACTGAATTTTTCCCCCTTGGCAACTTAACTTTCTGAAGTACTTTAGTGTCAGGAACTTAGTCATCTCACTTGATATTTAAAATACGGTGGAGACAGCAGGTGTGGAAATCTTCTCTCATGATCTTCTCTCATGCCTGCTGTAGGTCGTCCAGGTCTTGCTGCATACAACAGTGTGCTCAGAACGCACGTTTGGTTGACCTGTCTCTTGGTATTCAGTGTTAATTTCCTGTTATTCCACACACGCTTAATCAATTGGCCAAATGTGTTGCTGACTTTCCAATGCAAGGGTTTAGCTTGTCATCTAAATATAGGTTGATCCTAGATAGGAAAACCTGTGTACAACTTGTGGCATGGTATTAGCTATTGAAATTTCTGGTGCAGTCAACACGTCCTGTGCCCTGATCACTGTCTTCCTTAGAGTGATGGTTAATCCAAATTCATCACAGGCTAGCAAAATGCTATTGGAAAGTTGTGCAAGCTTCACTTCATTGCATGCAACAAGCACTGCATCATCAGCCAAAAGAAGCTCTCTCAACAGATGTTTAATTTTACTTTTTGCTCTTTAAGTGTGAATCTTAAAGCGTTTTCCATCTGATCTTGTATGGAGTAATCCACCTTTGGCAATAGGTAAGAAAGCATAACAAAAGCAGCAGAGAGAAGAATATACTAGAGTGTTGATTCCAAAACATGTCCCTGTTTGACACCACTATGGATTTCAAAACTGTTAGATTGATTACCATCATACTGAATTATAACCTTCAAACCATCATTGGAAGAATTGAATAAGACTGAGGACTAGGGGGCGTGACGGGGGAAGTTTGGCAATCGCTCCAGCAATTGGAAAAGGCCCTTTCTGCTAACCACGTCAAAAGCCTTTGTTACAAAGTCACTTAGGGAATACACCCTAGGAAGGACAGAGGATCTTGGTGTGCATCCCTGAAGGCAGCAGGACAGTTGATAAAGTGGTTAAAAAGGTATATGGGATACTTGCCTTCATTAGTCGAGGCATAGAATATAAGAGCAGGGAGGTTATGATGGAGCTGTACAAAACGCTAGTTAGGCCACAGCTGGAGTACTGTGTGCAGTTCTGGTCGCCACACCATAGGAAGGATGTGATTGCATTGGAGAGGGTGCAGAGGAGATTCACCAGGATGTTACCTGGGCTGGAACGCTTCGGCTATGGAGAGAGACTGGACAGGCTGGGGTTGTTTTCCTTAGAGCAGAGAAGGCTGAGGGGGGATGTGATTGAGGTGTACAAAATTATGAGGGGCATAGATAGGGTGGATAGAAAGGAATTTTCCCCTTAGTAGAGGGGTCAACAACCAGGGGGCATAGTTTCAAGGTAAGCGGCAGGAGGTTTAGAGGGGATTTGAGGAAAAGCCTTTTCACCCAGAGGGTGGTTGGAATTTGGAACTCACTGCCTGAAAGGGTGGTAGAGGCAGGAGCCCTCACAACATTCAAGAAGCATTTAGATGAGCACTTGAAACGCCATAGCATACAAGGCTACGGACCAAGTGCTGAAAAATGGGATTAAAATAGACAGGGCTTGAAGGCCGGCGCAGACACAATGGGCTGAAGGGCCTCTTTCTGTGCTGTATAACTCTATGACTCTATGATCAGTGGTGTACATTTAAGGAGTTATTTTACAACTTCCAAAAAATATATATTCCACTGAGAAGAAAAGGGCGTAAAAGAAAAGACAGCCATCCGTGGCTAAGTAAAGAAATTAAGGATAGTATTCGACTAAAAACAAGGGCATATAAGGTAGCCAAATCTAGTGGGAGGATAGAGGATTGGGAAAACTTTAAAAGACAGCAAAAAATAACAAAAAGATTGATTAAGAAAGGGAAGATAGATTATGAAAGTAAATTAGCAAAAAATATAAAAACAGATAGTAAGAGTTTTTATAGTTATATAAAAAGAAAAAGGGTGGCTAAAGTAAATGTTGGTCCCTTAGAGGATGAGACCAGGAAATTAATGGTGGGAAATATGGAGATGGCAAAAACACTGAATGAATATTTTACATCAGTCTTTACAGTAGAAGACACTAAGAATATCCCAACACTGGACAAACAGGGGGCTAAAGGGGGGGAGGAGCTAAACACGATCAAAATCACTAAGGAAGTGGTACTCGGTAAAATAATGGGACTCAAGGCGGATAAATCACCTGGACCTGATGGCTTACATCCTAGGGTCTTGAGGGAAGTGGCGGTAGGGATTGTGGATGCATTGGTAATAATTTTCCAAAACTCCCTGGACTCGGCAAAGGTCTCGGCAGACTGGAAAACTGCTAATGTAACACCCTTATTTAAAAAGGGCAGTAGACAGAAGGCTGGAAACTATAGACCGGTTAGCCTAACAGCTGTGGTAGGTAAAATTTTGGAGTCCATTATTAAGGAGACAGTAACAGGACATTTGGATAATCATAATTTAATAGGACAAAGTCAGCATGGTTTTATGAAGGGGAAGTCATGTTTGACAAATTTGCTGGAGTTCTTTGAGGAAGTAACATATAGGGTGGATGAAGGGGAACCAGTGGACGTAGTGTATTTAGACTTCCAAAAGGCATTTGACAAGGTGCCACACTAAAGATTATTGCTTAAGATAAAAAATCACGAGATTGGGGGTAATATTCTGGCATGGATAGAGGATTGGCTATCTAACAGAAGGCAGAGAGTTGGGATAAATGGTTCATTCTCAGACTGGCAATCAGTAACTCGTGGTGTTCCGCAGGGGTCAGTGCTGGGTCCCCAACTCTTTACAATCTATGTTAACGATTTGGAGGAGGGGACCGAGTGTAACATATCAAAGTTTGCAGATGATACTAAGATGGGAGGGAAAGTAGTGAGTGAGGAGGACATAAAAAACCTGCAAGGGGACATAGACAGGCTAAGTAAGTGGGCAGAGATTTGGCAGATGGAATACAATACTGGAAAGTGTGAGGTTATGCACTTTGGCAGGAAAAATCGCAGAGCAAGTTATTATCTTAATGGCAAGAAACTGGAAAGTACTGAAGTACAAAGGGATCTGGGGGTCCTGGTGCACGAAACTCAAAAGGTTAGTATGCAGGTGCAGCAAGTGATTAAGAAGGCCAATGGAATGTTGGCTTTCATTGCTAGGGGGATAGAATATAAAAATAGGGAGGTATTGCTTCAGTTGTACAAGGTATTGGTGAGACCGCACCTGGAATACTGCGTACAGTTTTGGTGTCCATACTTAAGAAAGGACATACTTGCTCTCGAGTCAGTACAAAGAAGGTTTACTCGGTTAATCCCGGGGATGAGGGGATAGACATATGAGGAGAGGTTGAGTAGATTGGGACTCTACTCATTGGAGTTCAGAAGAATGAGAGGCGATCTTATTGAAACATATAAGATTGTGAAGGGGTTGGATCGGGTGGATGCGGGGAAGATGTTCCCGATGATGGGTGAAACTAGAACTAGGGGGCATAGTCTTAGAATAAGGGGCTGCTCTTTCAAAACTGAGATGAGGAGGAACTACTTCACTCAGAGGGTGGTAGGTCCATGGAATATGCTGCCCCAAAAAGCTGTAGAAGCTACATCATGACATAAATTTAAAACAGAAATAGACATTTTCCTAGAAGTAAAGGGAATTAAAGGTTACGGGGAGCGGGCAGGAATTTGGACATGAGTCTAGGTTCGGATCGGTCATGGCCCTGTGGGTAGCGGAGCGGGCCCAGGGGCCGTGTAGCCTGATCCTGCTCCTATTTTGTGTGTCTAATTCTGTTAGATTCAGGAGATGGTTCTGTGATAGTGCATTGGCGGTTAGGATCAGATCAGCCATGATCTTATTGAATGGCGGAGCAGGCTCGAGGGGCCGATTGGCCTACTCCTGCTCCTATTTCTTATGTTCTTATGTTCTTATGACTCCAAGACTATTACTCTTAGAGGCTTTCCCTGTTCGTGACACTTTCCTTGCAGTTGCCTTAGTGCAAAGACCACGTTGATAGTTGATCTCCCAACATGGAAGCTGCACTGACTGGAAGTAACTGCTTAACATGTTTATCCATTTTAAGAAATACCCACTTAATTGCCTTCCCAGCAACATTAGGAGATAAATTTCCCTATAGCTGTTGCAATCACTCCAACCTCCTTTCTTTTTGTACAATGGAATCATGTTGGCATATTTCATGTCTTGTGGTAGCCCTCCTTCCCTCCAACAGGAAAGCAAGACATTGTGCAGATGTTGAAGTGCAACCTGTTCACCTTGTTGGAGTAGTTCATCTGGAATTCCATCTCTTCCTGCAGCCTTTCCTGATGCTAAGCAGGTGATTGCCTTCTCAAGCTCATTTATAGATGGCTCAAGAAACAAGCTCCCTGGAGGGAATTTATTAGTTAAAAGCAGCTGAACCCTGACAGCCACTGACAGAGCTGCCAGTGTTGGGAATAGCCTCCTGTGGAGGCAAGTTTCTTAAGACAGGCCAAGATAAGAGACCCTGGGCTTGTAAACATAAATGTCAGTGTAAGGATGAGTCCGCAGGTGCAGTCACACCTGTCTTGTGCCTCTTCTGATGGTGTTTCTCCTCCATCAGAAGCTGCCAATGGAAGGCTATGTCCACAGCAGTACCTGTAGCTAAAACGTATAGAGCTGTCTGAAAACTACAACCACACATTCACTAACAAAAGAGGCAGTACAGCTTGAGATAGTTGTCAGGAAGTCTACAACTAATTTTAAGCATGCCCATCATGCTGCAAGACCAAAACAATATAGAAACAAAGTCGCTCACCGGTTATCTAGCAAAGGCTGCAATGTATCTTTAAGAAAAAAGGCTTAACAAAAATAACAGCCCTTCCCAGCAGCACCTGGTTTCAGCAGGCGTTTGGCCTATCAGGCTCTACTCCTGCCTCTGAACCCCATTATTGGGAGGCTACCTCATTTAACTTAAATTGTAGGTTACAGTGAGCCTTGCACATGTTGTACAATTCCCCCACAATATAACTAACTGGAGGCATCAGATGCAGAGGCAGGCATAGTTAACGGCCTCAGTGCCCGTTAATAGGAAAACTCTGTGCCCGATGTTCAATAATGCACTGGACATTGTATTATCAACCTCTGTGTACATTCTAATGAAGAAAGACACCTGGAATCAAAAGATGTTGTTGTCATGAACTTATTGGATGGTTTATTTCTATCTAAAGCACTTATAATTCTTAAAAAGGCTAAATCAATGCCTTCTAAATGGTTTCCAGGTCTCGTATGTAATTATTGCATCGCATTTCGTCTATAGTCTCACTTCTGTAAATCATTTCATGGGGCTGGATTTTGCCAGGCCCGAGGAGGCGGGTTTGGAGGCATGCGAGCTGTTAAAAAAAAAAAAAAAAAAAAAAAAAAAAATTCCCAAAAAATGGCAGGCGGCTCAGATCCTGCCTCCATCCCACCTCATCAATTTTCCCAAAAGTGGCCTTTCAGACCACGTTTCAATCCCGCCTCCAAGAGGCGGGATAAGCCCTTAACAAGCACTTAATTGCCTCTATAATGCCATTTTGAGAGGCCTTTCTAACTTTAACACTGATCATTTGCAAGTGGCAGAACTTTGTTTCCTTGGGTCTGGGACAACTTTTTGCAGGCCTAGTCATTGTGGAAGTTTTGAGGCTGACATCCATCTACAGTGTGACCTCCTGGGAAACCCCTCTCCCCACCTTGACTGAGCACTTCCTCAACTGAGGTATATTGTGTATGTACCTTTAATGGAATAACTGGTTTTAGACTGCAGTACTGGCAGTGACCACCCCTGTATAAAAGGCCCTAGCAGGCTTCTGTATTTCAGTCTGACGTTGCCTCCTGTTCAGTAAAGTACCTGTTAAACTGTTCTCCCGAAGTCCGTGTATTATTGAGGTGTGGATTTTACAGTGGTGACGAGTAAGTTCGAAATCACCTGCAGTGTGGCATCATCTCACGGGGATCTCGCCCTGAGAGGAGGGTTCTTGGAGGTCGTAGTCTGAGCAACGGGCGTCGACCGAGGGCAACCGCCCAAAGAATTCATCGGTGTTCGGAGAATTGCGGGAGAGACTGTGGAGAGCAGTGCTTGGCTCCCCAGGTAAGGTGTTCCAGCAAATCGTGCTGGTAGCAGGTAGCGCGCTGACCCTTCCGGACTGCGGCGGGCTCAAGCTCGATCGAGGGGCTCTACAAAACGGGCCGCGCAGCGTCGCCGGGAAAAGAAAACAAGAGAGAGAGAGGGTGGAGCACACAGGGCGCGGTCGGTGCTCAAGAACAGGGCAGCGGAGAGAAAATAAACGGGGGGAAGGAAAGCGAGACGCGCCGAAGCTGCGGGTCGCCGCCATTACCCTGTAGAATGCTAGGAGCAGCGTGGCAGCAAGGGGAAGAAGCAAAAGTGCAGGAGGCGCCATTTTAAATCACCCAAGATGCCGAAAAGTGGCAGTATCACTGCTTTCGACAATGAGGTAGAAGACTGGATCACGTATGTGGAAAGAATTGAAGTGTACTGCAAGGCAAATGAGGTGGCCGATGGAAAGAGGGCGTCGGTATTATTAAATCTGATGGGTGCGAGTACGTACGGCCTATTGCGGAATTTAATTACCCCAGCTAAACCAATGGAGAAAAGTTTTGAGGAGATTGTTCATATCTTACAGGAACACCTAAGCCCTACACCGCTGCTGATAGCAGAAAGATTCAAGTTCCATAAAAGAAACCAGCACAAAGATGAGAGCAATGCTGACTATCTTACGGAACTACGCAAGTTATCGAAGCACTGCCAGTTCAGAGCAGGACTGGCAGATGCCTTACGGGATAAGTTTGTCTGCGGGCTCCAGAGTGAAGGAACCCAGAAACGACTACTTTCAAAAAAGGACCTGACGCTAGAACAGGCTTTCAGCGTGACAGTATCCTACGAAGCAGCAGCACGGGGAGCTGCGGAAATACAACAGAAACCACAAGAATACAGCGCTAACGAAATGGCGTATGGAGCAGAAAAGTGCTATCGCTGCGGCAGAACAACCCATGAGCAGAAGGACTGCTGGTTTAAAGACAAAGTATGCAGGCAATGTGGAAAAATGGGACATATAGCAAGAGTCTGCAGGTCGGGAAAGAAAACCAACACTACAAGAACTACTAAGGAACAGTACAGGAAAGTAAAGAAACTGACAGACAGTAGTTCGGAAGATCAGGAGAGTGATAAGGACTCCGGGAGCAGGAGACTAAGTTGTTTAAAGTTACACAACGTGATCGCAAAGGAAGATCACCGAACCATTTGGGTCACCCTCATGATAGCAGGGTCCCCAGTAAAGATGGAATTGGACACAGGATCAGCCCTAACTGTCATGAATCGACGAGACTATGAGCGGCTATTCTCACACATACCCTTAAAGGACACGTCCATTGTATTAAAGACATACACGGGGCAAAAGGTCTACCCCAGAGGAAAAATAAGGGTGCCAGTTAAATATAACGGCAAGGAAACACACAAACTATTTATGTATATACTACGAGATGGAGGACCACCATTACTGGGACGTGAATGGATCCGAAAAATACAATTGGATTGGCATTCCATTCTGGCGCTAACTGTGACTGACAAAAAAGATGATGACTGTAGTGTATGTACTTTGCAGAAGGAACTATATTCTGCAGCCCCTGTATACTGCAGTACCAGTAGTGACCACCCCTGTATATAAGCCTGTGTAGCAACTCCACTCAGTAAACACCTGTTGTAACCAGCTCCTGCAGTCCGTGTCTCAATTACACACGGACATAATACTGGCGACGAGCAGATCCGAACTTACCTACAGTCTGCACCACCTCATGGGGATCCATCCCTGAAGCGAAGTTGTCAGAGGTCGAGGCCAGAAGGAAGAAGGAACGAAAGAAAAAAACAAACAAACAGAAGAAACGAGCGTCGACCGTGGACAACCGCCTCTGATTCATCGGATTTGAAGATTGCAGGAGAGGCTGTCGAGAGCGGGGCTTGGTTATCCTGTCTATGGTGTTCCAGCTAATCGGGCTGGTGGCAGGTAGTACACTGATCCTTCCTGGGCTGCGGCGGGCTAGAGCTCGATCAGGTGGCTTTTCAACGGGGCCGAGCAGCGTTGTCGGGAAGAGGAGAGAGAGAGAGAGAGTGGAGCACACGGTGCGGCCGGTGCTACGAAGCCGGGCAGCGTACAGACCCGAGAAGAGGGAGGAAAGTGTTCCGTAGGGTTTGCTCTGACGACGGGAAAATAAAAGAAATTAGAAGCGCAGAAAGTCGCGAGGAGCTGCAGTTTGCCACGGGGGCCACGGAGAGCAGCGTTAGCAGCAGCGCGGGGGGGAAGTGCGCGAAGACCATAGGGCATCGCCATCAAGGCATAAAAACGCCAGCAACAGTGCTAGCAGCAGCGGAGAAGACAGAAAGCGCGGGAGGCGCCATCTTAATCCAGCGGGGAAGAAGGCAAAGCGCGGGAGACGCCATTTAGTTAAATCGGGGAAGAAGGCAAAGCACGGGAGGCGCCATCTTAGATTTCCAAGATGCCGAAGACTGGCAATATCACTGCCTTCGATAATGCAATAGTAGACTGGACCACGTATGTGGAAAGAGTCGAAGTATATTGCAAGGCAAACGAAGTAGCTGATGAGAAAAAGGCATCGGTACTACTAAACTTAATGGATGCAAGAACGTACAAGCCTATTGTGGAACCTGATCACTCCAGCCAAACCGATGGCAAAGAGTTTTAACAAAATTGTTGATATCCTACAGGAACACCTAAATCCTACACCGCTGCTGATAGCAGAAAGATTTAAATTCCACAGGAGAAATCAGCATAAAGATGAGAGCAATGCTGATTACCTTACGGCACTATGCAAGCTATCAAAGCACTGCCAGTTCGGAGCAGGACTGACAGACACTCTACGGAACAAATTTGTCTGTGGACTCCTGAGTGAAGGAACCCAGAAGAGGTTACTCTCAGAGAAAGAGCTGACGCTGGATAAGTCTTTCAGTTTGGCAGTATCGTACGAAGCAGCAGCAAGGGGAGCTGTGGAAATACAGCAAAAGCCACAGCAATACGGCACCCATGAAATGACACGGGGATTTGAAAAATGTTATCGCTGCGGCAGAACAACCCATGACCAGAAGGACTGCTGGTACAAGAACAAAATATGCAGGCAATGTGGAAAGATGGGACACATTGCACGAGTTTGCAGGTCTGGAAAGAAGACTAACGACAACAAAAAGGCTACTAAGGAACAGTACAGGAAAGTACAAAAGATGACGGACAGTAGTTCCGAAGACCAGAAGAGTGATAGTGAATCCAGGAACAAGAGACTAAGCTGTCTCAAACTTCACAACGTAATCGCGAAAGAGGATCACCGAACAATTTGGGTCACCCTCACGATAGCAGGGTCCCAAGTCAAAATGGAATTGGGTACAGGATCAGCCCTGACCATCATGAATCGACGAGACTACGAGCGGCTATTCTCACACATACCCTTGAAAGAGACATCCATTGTCGTGAAGACGTATACGGGGCAGAAAGTATACCCCAGAGGGAAAATAAGGGTGCCTGTCGAATACAACGGCAAAGAAATACAGAAATTGTATCTGTACATACCGCAAGATGGTGGACCACCGTTATTGGGACGTGAATGGATCAGAAAGATAAGTTTAGACTGGCACTCCATTCAGGCACTGACTGTGGCTGGTAAAAAGGATGACGACGTCACACCTGGATGATTGTCAAAAATCTTAGCTAATGCTAAAGAGGTATTTCATCAAGAACTGGGAACTCTTAAAGGCGTAACCGCCTCGATAAAAATAGAAGAGAATGCGATCCCCAAGTTTTTCAAAGCAAGTCCGGTACCGTATGCAATTCGCCCAGCTGTCGAGGCAGAGCTGGAGAATCTGGAGAATGCAGGCGTGTTATCTAAGGTAGACTGGAGCGAGTGGGCGACACCCATCGTTCCTGTCATGAAAAAAACGTTAAACAATAAGTCTGAGGAGCCAATGAAGGTTCGCATCTGTGGGGACTTCAAGGTGATGGTGAACCCAGTCCTTCACACAGTACAGTATCCTCTTCCGAGGATAGAAGATATTTTCGCCTCACTATCTGGAGGGAAGCGTTTTACAAAAATTGACCTAGCACAAGCATATTTGCAGATGGAGGTTGAAGAATCCTCTAGGAAGTATCTCACGATAAACACTCACAAAGGTCTTTACCAGTATAATCGACTGGCATTCGGAGTAGCATTAGCTCCGGCGATATGGCAAAGAGCGATGGAACAAGTCCTGCAAGGGATTCCGGGGACCCAGTGTTACTTGGACGACATCCTAGTGACAGGTGAAAATGACAGTGAACACCTTGCCAACCTGGAGCAGGTGCTCACGAGATTGCAGGAATATGGGCTATGAGCCAACCGCCCCAAATGCGAGTTCTTCAGGAGACAAATCGCGTATTGTGGCCACATAATTGATGAGGAAGGGTTGCATAAATCGCCGGACAAGATTAAGGCTGTAGTCAAGGCTCCAGCACCGGAAAATGTGTCGCAACTGAGGTCGTTCCTCGGGTTGGTGAACTACTACCATAAGTTCTTGCTGAATTTATCTACAATTCTGCACCCACTGAACGCCCTGCTTCAAACTGGAGTAACATGGAAATGGAGTGATGAGTGTAAGCGTGCCTTTCAGGAATGTAAATGCCGAATCACTTCAAAAGAAGTATTGGCCCACTACAACCCAACACTACCAATTCGGTTGGCATGTGATGCGTCACCTTACGGCATTGGAGCGGTGCTTTCACACAAATTCCGTGACGGTTCAGAGAGGCCAATAGCCTTTGCATCGCGCTCGCTAACCTCAGCCGAGCGTAACTATGCCCAGATTGACAGGGAGGCCCTCAGCCTGGTGTGGGGGGTGAAGAAGTTCAATCACTATCTGCACGGGCAGAAATTCACCCTACTGACTGATATTCAGCCCCTGGTCTCTATTTTTAACCCAAAGAAGGGCGTTCCGGTGATGACGGCGCAACGGCTGCAAAGATGGTCACTTTTCCTAGCGGCACATCAGTACGACATAGAGTACAAGGGTACGAAACAGCATGGGAACGCTGATGGCCTGTCGCACCTACCATTGCCTACGGCGGAAGAAGCACCTGCAGTGGACCCTGTGGAGATATTCTATGCGACCATAGTCGAATGTTTGCCTGTTACAAACGCAAGTATTGAGAAGGAAACCCGAAATGACCCGACACTCTCTCGGGTCTATGATTTGACAGTGAAGGGATGGCCAGCATATGGCGACTCGCTGTTGCCAGCATTCTCGCCAAGGAGAGAACAACTGTCAGTGTGCTGGGGGACCTTGATGTGTGGATCCCGAGTGGTAATTCCACCCAAGTTGAGAGATAGAGTGCTCAATGAGCTTCATGAGGGTCATCTGGGAGGGGTAAAAATGAAGAGCCTAGCCAGGGCGTTTGTGTGGTGGCCGGGAATCGATAATGAAATCGAGGATATGACCAAGAGATGCACAGGATGCCAGAAGGTCCAAAATGCTCCACCACAGGCCCTGCTACATCCATGGGAGTGGCCCTCATCTCCATGGCAATGGGTACACATTGATTTTGCTGGTCCATTTATGGACTCAATGTTTCTAATCGCTGTGGACGCCCATTCGAAATGGCCAGAGATCATTAAAATGTCCTCCACCACCACAGAGAAAACGATTGCAGTCCTAAGGACCATCTTCGCCAGGAATGGGTTGCCAGAACAGATTTGCTCCGACAATGGGCCACAGTTTGTGTCTGAGGATTTCCGGAGGTTCCTGAAGAATAATGGGGTGAAACATTACACATCTGCCCCATATCATCCAGCCACAAATGGATTGGCTGAGAGGTTTGTTCAAACCTTTAAAAAGGCCATAAAGGCAATGTATAATGACGACATACCACTACAACACAAGGTGGATAATTTCTTGTTTGCTTACCGGAATGCGACACATGCAGTAACCAACCAAACTCCAGCCATACTGTTTTTCAACCGAAGGCTAAGATGTCGCTTGGATTTGCTCAAACCAAACATAAGACGAGATGTTGAGGATAAGCAGTTCCAGCGCATAAATGAGAAGCCAACCAGGAGCTTCAAGATAGGGCAACCAGTCTTGGCCTGCGACTACCGAACAGAAAAATGGCAGCCAGGAACGATATGCACACAGCAGGGACCACTAATGTAAACAGTGGACGTTGGAGAGAGCATCATGAGGCGCCATGCTGACCAGATTCTAGAGTCACAGGAACAAGCCAAACCTATACTACAAGCATGTGCACCTGGTAATGAGCCTGAAGTACAGATTTCGTCTACCTCAGAAGCAGTGGTATTGGAAGCTGACGAACCAACCAATGACAATGAGCCTGAATCAACTCCACCGCAAGAACAGGATACTCGAGAAAGGCGCTATCCAGTCAGGATCAGGAAGCCTCCTCAAAGACTGAACTTATAAATGATTATTTCAGTTGATGTATATAGTACCGAGAAAATTGTAATTGTAATTAGTTATTATTTAGTTGTTAAATGAATGTTATGTACTGTTTATCTAAAAGGGGAGGAATTGTTGTGTATGTACCTTTAAGGGAATAACTGGTTTTAGACTGCAGTACCAGCAGTGACCACCCCTGTATAAAAGGCCCTAGCAGGCTTCTGTATTTCAGTCTGACGTTGCCTCCTGTTCAGTGAAGTACCTGTTAAACTGTTCTCCCAAAGTCCGTGTATTATTGAGGCGCGGACTTTACAAGGTATATACTAGAAGCATGGGAACCATTTATTTCCTTTCCTCTTGGACACCAGATTCGGACGAAGACCAGCCGCAGCAGCAGCAGCACCCAGAACAGCAGCACGAACAGCAGGAGCAACAACAGGAGGGCCAAGCTGCTGCTCACCCACCTGAAGCTGCACAGGCCAGAAGGCGCCAGCACAGGAAAGCACGTTGCCGCAGAAGACACCCCCAAAAACAGGGTTTACAGACAGAGGATGAGCTACCTCAACTGAGCAGCAGTGCCAAAGGAGGCCCAGACATTCGCGAGAGGTAGTGGGTGACATCTGCGCAATGCTGCAGCAAGACCTGGAACCCAGAGGAATGGGTGGACACCCCTTACCAGTAGCTGTCAAAGTCACACCGCACTCAACTTTTTTGCATCAGGCTCATTCCAGGGATCATCAGCAGACATCAGCGGCATCTCCCAGGCGGCCACACACACTTGCATCATGCAGGTTACCGATGCCCTCTTTGCCATCGCGCACAATTACATCAACTTCTCCAAAGATCAAGCAAGTTTAACCGCGTGTGCGGTTGGATGTGTTAATCTGGCAGGCTTTCCAAGGGTGCAGGGCATCGTTGACTGCACACACGTGGCCCTTAAGGCACCCCATCACAATCCAGGTATTTTTGTCAACTGCAAGGGCTTCTACTCCCTCAACATGCAGCTTGTGTGTGACCACAAGAAGGAAATTTTGCATGTTTTCACCAAGTACCCTGGCAGTTGCCATGACTCCTTCATCCTGCACCAGTCTAGTGTGCCTCTGCTCTTCAGTCCGCCAGACCACCTTTTTGGATGGCTACTTGGAGACAAGGGCTATCCCCTGAAGACGTGGCTAATGACGCCATCGAGGAGGCCATCCAATGAAGCTGAGAAGTGCTACAACTCCAGCCACATTTCCACCAGATCCACAATCGAGCAAACCATCAGCTTGCTGAAGATGCAATTCAGATGTCTTGATAGATCAGGTGGAGCCCTGTAGTACTCAGCAGCCAGGGTCTCCAGAATCGTCGTGGTCTGCTGTGCGCTTCACAACATGGCACAGCATCGTGGCTTACAGCTATCTGAGGTACAAGAGGCTCATCACATCTCATCCTCAGATGAGGATGAGGATGAGGGCGACAATGAACAGCTTGAGGAGGAGCATCATCCAGCGGCAGCAGCATGCGAGCACATTGCTGCCCGTGATGCAAGCGAGTACTCATCTTGGCCAGATTTGCTTAGCCTGCCCAATCAAACACTTTTGCCTCGCACCTTCTTACCAGACCATCGACAATGGCCAGGAACCTGCGGATTCCTATCACTCTGACCACCATACTGACAATTGCAAGTCGCCCTAAGCCCTCAATGTGGAAGTTCCATTTGCGAAATGACGTAGCCCACAACTTCAACAGTTTGCCATGAAGTTTTTTTTATCACAAAGTCACGGATGGCTTTTCAAAAATAAACACAACAGAACATCCAAGTGACTACCCTTGAGACTACTTGTTCTTTATCTTCCTCTTACGCATGCTCACACATGGTGCTTCCCCTGTGGCTTCAGCAGATGTGGAGGCCCCTTGCTCACTTTCTTGCTGCTCCTGCCTCGACACCTTTGGCGGGCATCCTCTGGGGTTGCAAGATTGTGAGGGCTCAGCAACAGTCTGCTGCTCCTGCGGCTGTGCAGGGGCTGAGACGCCGATCTCAGTTATGTGAGGACTATGGTGGGGCTCTGACCGAGGGCTCTGCAGTGGCATGGTCATGAGCATGCTTGGAGAGGAGCCCCCACTTCCTTGTTCTCTGGCACCAACATCCCCTCTCATGGGTCAGCCCCACTTCAGAGCTAGCAAGTGGCTTGATAGTACCTTGCTTCACTTCAGGGGGACCATGAGGACCCGTTTCTGCACTGACAGTCCTACTCCAGAGGACTTCTATGAAGGTCTGGTTTCTTTGCTCAATAGCAGACCATCACTCCTCAAGAGATGTCAGTCTATTCTGAACAATGACCATGTTTTCAAGATCCTGGCGACTAAGCTCCTCCATGGCCGTGACCATCTTCTCCTTTACTGTAGCCATCCTCTCCTCTATGGTAGCCAGCCTTACCACAGAGGTAGCCATCCTTTCCATGGAGGTTGCCATCCTTTCAGTGGTGATGCGTTCATGCGCCAATGCCTCCACAAAGGCTCTGCTCATGTTAGCGATGGACTCCTCCATACGTTCCACACTCGCAGTGACCCTGGAGACAAAACCTGCCAGAGACCCCTGCACCTGTTCCTGGAGTTCCAGCACCGCTCTACTTCTGGATGGACCCGGAGGCACAGGGTCGACATATAGCTGAGCCAAGCTGGGGGAGTCCTGCGCCCTCCGATGAGGACTCACCACTGCTGTCCCTGTCTCCACCATCTGCTGATGCTCACTTGTGAGCAGTGATACACCAGGTGACAACTCTACTGTATCTCCCGAAGGTCCCATCGAGGTGCGAGTGTCTGCGCTGATGCTGGGTGCACTTAATTCTGCTGATGCTGCACCCTCAGAGGTTGCAGCGCCCTCTGAGGACTCATGCTGTTCCTCCTGGACAGTGGGGAGGGGGGCTGTCGATGATCCTGTGGGGGAGTAAAGGAAAAAGTTAGACATGTGAGATAAGCGTTGCATGCACATTGACTTATTGATTCTAGTGCTCTAACAGATTGAATTGTGCAGATGATCATATCAGTCACTCATGCAATGTTAATGAGAGAGATGAAAAACTATTCTGTCACCAGCTTGCTCTGATGCGCCTGTCTGTCGGTCCCCCACTTGCGCATCCTCCTCGACTCCCACGATCTCCAGGGCCGCCTCCTCTGCAGTGGTGAGCTGGGTTATTGAGGGTGGCCCTCCTCCTGTCCTCGCCCTCTCCCTCTTATTGTGGGCTCTCTTTTCCTGCAATGAGGGACACAAGTGGCGTTTGAGTGAGAATGAAGGAGTGTAGAGAATCCATAGCATAGATGCTTAGAAGAACACAAAGATGAAGTGAGGTGCCAATACCAAGGGTCCTCCCTGTGTGTTGTAAGTTGTTGTCAGGGCTGCATAGTTGAATAGTTAAGTGAATGTGAACATACATCCCTGGACCCTTAACCATTCCCTCTCTCTGTAAGGGTCAAGTGGGATGTAGAGGAGGAGGTTGACAAAGCAGAGTGCTGGTGAGGAGAGGCAATGGGGGATCAGATTGAGGGTCATGTGGATGGAATACTCACTTTTCCTGTGCGGAGAAGGTCATGAAACCTCTTCTTTTGGCACTGCAGCCAGGTTCTGCTGCACATTGAGATGTCACACCTCCTGTGCCACTTGCAGCCACACAGCTTTGGAATGTTGGGGAGGCGTTTTCTTCCCTGAAGAAGGAAACAGCACTTCCTTATTCGCTCTTGCTCCCTCCACCAGAACTTGGAGGGAGTTCTCATTGAATCGGGGGGCACACTTTGGTTTGCTGCTTGACATGGTTGGAGCACGAATCCCTCAGAAGTATAATGCAAAAGTTGTAAGGCAGAAAAAGAACCAAGGCTGCTTGCAGGCCTTAAATGCAGCTGCATGGATGATGTCATCAGAGGCGAGTTTCAGCACCAAAATACTCATTGGGCCAGGGGTTCCCACACGCTGGAAATCAAGTGCCCAATTAGGGGAAAATTGCTCAATTATCCTGCCTCACATCGGAGGTGGGGTAGTGACTCGCCAACCACCTGACCTGCCCCCAATGACAAATTCCAGCCCATGGAGTCATAACGGCACAGAAGGAGGCCATTCAGCCCATCGAGTCCATGCCGTTGGCAACATTTGATTTACTAATTGTACAGATTACAATATTTAATTGTAAATTCAAAGTAGGTCTAGCGTTCTTGGTTGCTGAATAGGATACAGAAGCAGGTAATAGATACAGGTTTCAGATTACAAAAAAATGGGGTGCATTTTCAGAAACTGTTATCAGGCTGTATGAATGAGAAAATGGTATTGGAAAAAGCTTGAACCACAACAAGGCATCTGCCAAAGATTCAATGCCACCAGAAAGAGCAATCGAGAAAGCAGGCATTTCTACTGTATTCCCATCTGTAACTCAAAGGGTTTGGAAATACATTATATGAGCATAAGGAACAGCAAACACCTCCTTACCCACTGGATAAAATTAAGACAGAGCAAAAAAAAGTTGTTGCCAGTTGTCTTTGGATAAAATTTATGATAATGATATGGCCAAAATGAAATATTTATTTTTAAAGGTTTTCAAAGTAAATGAGCAATTTCCCGCAGTGTCAGATCAAAAGTTTACTTTGCACATAATTTGGAGAAAGGAAATTTCCATGAGTTAGCAACATTTGGTTTTTCCAGTCAGTCAGTTCAGGCATATTCCACAGTGCAACTGTTCCCTTCTTAATCAGCAATGAGAAAAAAAGCATGCTGAGAAACTCATATTTCCTGATTTTGGTAGGAATCTTGTAGAACTTATTATAACCATCAAACCAGAATGCCTTCCATTCCTTTTTCAATTTCTGCTAATCTATCAGTTCTTGAGCATATGCAATTGTCAAAGAATGCAACAGAACCTTCCAATTCATCTAGTGTGTGTGTGTGGGGATGTTTAGGAAGGCAGTGTGTGGGGATGTTTAGGGAGGCGGTGTGTGTGTGGGATATTTAGAGAGGTGTGTGTGTGTGTGTGTATGGGGATGTTTAGGAAGGCAGTGTGTGGGGATGTTTAGGGAGGCGGTGTGTGTGTGTGGGATATTTAGAGAGGTGTGCGTGTGTGTGGGGATGTTTAGGGTGGCAGTGTGTGTCTGTGTGGGGATGTTTAGGGAGGCGGTGTGTGTGTGTGTTTGTGTGTGTGGGGAGTTTAGGGTGGCAGTGTGTGTCTGTGGGGATGTTTAGGGAGGCGGTGTGTGTGTGTGTTTGTGTGTGTGGGGATGTTTAGGGTGGCAGTGTGTGGGGATGTTTAGGGAGGCGGTGTGTGTGTTTGTGTGTGTGGGGATGTTTAGGGTGGCAGTGTGTGGGGATGTTTAGGGTGGCAGTGTGTGGGGATGTTTAGGGAGGTGGTGTGTGTGTGTGGGATATTTAGAGAGGTGTGCGTGTGTGTGGGGATGTTTAGGGTGGCAGTGTGTGTCTGTGTGGGGATGTTTAGGGAGGTGGTGTATGTGTGTGCCATGCATGTATGTGGAGAAAAGGCATCCAACTCCAGATGGGTTGGCAAGTGTCATTGATTTAATGGAGGTCTTCAAAATTATTAAGTGTTTTTGATAGAGTAGATAAGAAGAAATTGTTTCCAGTGGGAGGAGGGTCGGTAACTGGAAGACACAGATTGAAGGTAATTGCCAAAAGAATCATAGGGGCGATGAGGATGATTCTATTATATGCAGTGAGTTTTGTGATCTGGAATTCACTGCCTGAAAGCAGATTCAATAGTAACTTTCAAGAGGGAATTGGATAAATACTTGAAAAAAAAAATTTGCAGGGCTATGAGGAAAGAGCAAGGCACCGGCACAATGGCCGCCTTCTGTGCTGTGATATTCTATGAATTCCTAATGGTTTAGTATGGTACATCTGATTCAGTACAAGGCATCTGTGGTTCCTGATAGTCTAGTGGGAGGACATTCAATTTTTGATTTTTTTTGTGTGAAAGAAATATTCAATTCCTCATGCTGTTCTAGGGACACCTTGATTCCTGATGGAGGAAAGTAAAGTGATGGAGGGGATCCAACTCCTGATGTACTTGTGAGCTGAACAAGTCCTTATGGTCTGGTGGCAACACTTATTGCTGGCAGTCCTCTAGGTTATCTGATCTTCCATCTCAAACAATCTATTGGGAATATCTGCTTTCAGTTCATTTTGAAAGGGAATATCTGAATTTTGATGGTTTAGTAGGAGCCTGTTTAGATCCTGATGCCCAGAGAAAGATGACATTTGATTCTTTCAAGTCTTATGGCAGATGTTTGACTCCTGCTGGTCCAGTTAGGACTATTACAGATGCTCTTCTGGAGCTGGAGCTATCTAATTCCTGAAAGTCTGATGGGTGCTCCAACTAGATACTTGTGACCTAGTTTGGTGGAGAACACCTCTTGAGTAATTCAGTCTTGTACTCATTCTCCCGGAACTGTACCACCATGTGGCTTTTTCATGCTCCCTGTTATTATGGTGACATTGTACTGACGCTACAAAAAATGGCCTGACATAATATGAAGTGTCGGCAAACTCTTTGCCTCAAAATGTAAGGACAGTTTCACTTATCAATCCCTCACTTTCAAAGACCAAACAATCGCAGCAGCACTTTGAACACCTTAATACACACCCTTACCCGCTCGATCCAAGACAGAATATGATGATGATGTAGAGGGCTGTCTCTCTGGTGCTGATCATCGATGTTTCAGAAATAGAGATGACAGACAAGCTGTTCTAAACTGGGATGGATGTTCTATGTTCTTTCGTTCTACGCTAAGTAAAAGGATAAATAAGCAAATATTTATAGACTATTTCAGGAGTGACAGGACTCACTATGTGGTAAATGTACTCTTCATGATATCCTTAATGTGAAAATCAACAAAAGCTATGCCACTGCTTCTTCAATTATTAATACTCATTGCCGAGACATTATCTGTACATTTGTCCCACGCTGGTTATTATGACTGATAAACCCCCCAATGACCTCACAATAAAGAGAATGAATGAAATAATCTGCAATGCCATCACAATAATTGTATCTCGTTAATAATAATTATTGTGGGACTCAAAGATTGAAAATATAATTTTGTGAATAGAATTACGGACAGTGGTTCTGAACAAGAAATGGCTGGTGTTTCTTGCTCACTGGGTGCTAATGAGCTTGTGTATAATGTATAGTCTTTCCAACAAGCTTCCCCCATTGCTTTGCAAGTTGAGACTGAAAACTGGCCAATCACAGTACACCAATAATAATGCTCCTTTCACATTGTTGAACAATCTAAATTGCTATTTAAACAGTGAATATTTTGGTCAGGCTGTGGAGTATGCAAGATTGAGCAAAACTATATGATCGGCCAAATACAAATTTATTGCTTTGAAATAAGGAGGTGATAACAGTGGGACCAATTTTGGGGTCATGTTGCAGGACTTTTCTCTTTGTTGTGCATGTCAGCAGAGTTGAAGATTAATTTCTGCTATATCGTGAGGTCGGCTAATTAGTATAACTTTCCAGCAACCATGGTGCAGATTGGATGATGTACTGTGCGGTCAATGGGTGAGATACTTGGGCCCAGCAGCTCTTAAAGCCATTCTGCTACTAAAGAGGGAGAAATGACCCTGGTAACTCAGTAAAGCCACATTGGAGGTCAGTCACGAAAGAGTGCTCTTATTTGAAGTGACAGGGTATCCCTCCCGTCAAAAGAAATGCCAGAATAACCTGGAGAGAGTCCCAGGAGATATAATTGCAGTATCGAGTGAACTGATCATTTGGGGGGGGGGGGGGAGAAAGAAATTTGGTAGTCTTTGAAATGATGCCAAAGTAAGCCCTCTCTCACTTTACCTACTTTTATAATATGCCTTATAAGCACGTCAACAGGACTTCAATGTAAACCAGTGCAGCATCGTAAACATGGACTGTACTCTGGCAACTATTCATCTCTTTTCCAAATGCACAGGTTATAGTAATCTGGGATGTTATGATTAAGGTTATCCACCAGGTGGTGCTGTAGCCAATGCTGCTGCTAAGGTCAGAGGTTTGCTTCCTGTCAAGGTCAGCAAAGGTGAAATGCCAGGATGCAGGCATGATGTTTGTTACTCTGTTTGTTAATAAAGTACTCGTGCTAATTCTACGACATCGCCTCTTTGAGTCCTTGTCTCACCACATGGATTTATCACATTTGGCGATGAGGAAACTAAAGGACCCTGAAGAAAGAAGAAAAGTCTGCCAGGACATTTAAACAACAAAATTACGAGCTACGGTTAGCTACCAGCTGGACAAGAGCATGGCTGCCATGGTAGGAACGGTTTCCACTTCTGATAGTCAAGCACAAACCTGGGAGGAATACTGTGAAGTGTTGGGTTATTTTTTCGAAGCAAATGAAATAAATGATGCCGGAAAATGGAAAGCCATTCTGCTTAGTTCAGTGGGAAGCCAAACCTACAGTTTGATGAAGAATCTGCTCAGTCCTGAAAAGCCTGGAGACAAATCATTTGTTGAATTAGTGGCTTTGCTAAAAGAACATTTCAACCCTAAGCCTAGTGAGATTGTACAGCGGTTCAAGTTTAATTCAAGGAACAGGAAAGAGGAAGAGAGCGTAATGGACTATGTAGCGGTGTTGCGTAAATTAGCACAAGATTGCAATTATGGGAACAACCTGAAGGAAATGCTGCGAGATAGGCTAGCTTGCGGAATTATGGACGACCAAATGCAGCGTAGATTATTATCTGAGACTGGGCTTACTTATGAAAAAGCATTGGAACTTGCTCAAGCCATAGAGACAGCGAACCGAGATGTAAAAGAAATACAGGGTTCAGACAGAGCTAATGCTACGCAAGTTGCAGGTCAGGTTGTTGTGCACAAGTTGAACATGCATCAGAAACTACAATGTGAGCATGTGTAGGCATTTTATAGATGCAAGGGCGATCACCTGGCGAGTGAATGCCGGTTTCTGGAGGAAAAGTGTTACAAGTGTGGGAAACAAGGACACATAAAACGAGCTTGCAGGGCGAAATCACCTGTGGAGGAATCCAAACCAAAAGGGGGAGGACAGCAAAACCAAGGGAGAGAAGTGAAAAAACATGGAGTACACCACATCAGCGGGGAAGCTGAGGAAGAAGAGGACATGTTCATAATGTATAGCATGTTA
Source organism: Somniosus microcephalus (assembly GCF_052327205.1). Classification (NCBI taxonomy): domain Eukaryota; kingdom Metazoa; phylum Chordata; class Chondrichthyes; order Squaliformes; family Somniosidae; genus Somniosus; species Somniosus microcephalus. The sequence continues at coordinate 119,917,753 of NC_140997.1, read as the reverse complement.
GAGAACATTCCAAAAGTGGCTCCTATCACATTGCAATGTAAGGGGGGCTTCTTTTAACTGATTTATGGTAATTTACCTGGCCAGCAGCCTTTGCCTCTGAGCTCTGACCAATTCCAACCTTTTACCTAGTTTACGGTAATTCACCTGGTCAGTAGCCTTTTGCTGCTGCACTCTAAACCAATTTACAAACAGCGGTTTCGAATCGCTACCACTCCTTCAGTTCTGAGTGGAGGAACTTATAATTAATGATATTAAAACAGACAAGTGGTTTGGATGAGAGAAAAATCAAGTTTTATTACCTAAATAAACTACAATCAAAAGAATAAACTATACCACACGAACACAGTAATTACAGTAAAACTATATAACAGGGGGTTGCAGATGGCGAAAATGAGGGATAAAATGGCTCCAATGTTACTTAAACAATCTTAGCAATTACCCTCAAATCACCACCCCCTAACTCCTGCTAGGTTGCCTTGCTGAGGAGTCAGAACACCCTGCTCACCTGTGGTCCAGCAAAGTAAAGAGAGTGATAGCTTCTCAGCAGCTATCTTTTATACCTGGTGAGGTCCTGCCATTCTGCCCTGCAAGGGCTGTGTGCAAAATTCCCCACCCAAAGGGTCCAAAACACAAGAGAAAGCTGTGATTGGCTAACTCAAAGTGGTTGGACTGGGTTAGAGTCTGCACTGTGGGGCCGAAATGATCCTGCCCACATCCGGAGTTCACCTGGGCTAAAACAAAAGAGAATGCAACAGCCCTATTGTCCAGTGCTGGGTGATTTAAAAACCCATTCAGTTCTTAAACAGTTCCCATTCAAGATACAAAAGTCTCTTCTGCAGTTTAGATGTATCCACTCGATATACAAACAAATGCTAATAGCATTCAATTGCTTTGTAAACAAAGCATTGTCCTTTGTCTTCGGCCATGTGGTGTCAGCCATTTTTATCCTTGGAAATTTAAAAGCACAACGCCCAGGGATTCTTTAATCAAAAAAATTAATCTTCAGAACTGTAAATTATTGCGAATTCTTACAGCAACTGACAGTAAATGACTCTAAGGTGGACTTTGAAGTGGATACAGGGTGCGGCGTGACCATAATGAACAAGGCAGAGTACTCAAAATTGTGGAACCATGCAAAAGTACCAGAGTTAAAGCCTTGCTCCCTGCATCTTAAAACATATACAGGTGAATGAGTAGCGACATTAGGTACAGCTAAGGTAACTGTGCAACACAGGGACACAGTGGAACAGCTACCTGTAGTTATAGTGTCAGGTACCGGACCAAACCTGTTGGGTCAGGGCTGGATAAAAGAAATTAAATTAGACTGGGGAGCAGTACATCAAATAGATGCGGGCAAACTGTTGACTTTGCAAGAAGTGTTGAGTGAACATGAGAGTGTGTTCAAGGAGGAACTTGGCACATTTAATGGCCTCCCAGCTAAGATTTATGTAGACAAGGAGGCACCGCCAAGGTTTTTTAAACAACAACCTGTGCCTTATGCCATGAAGCCAAAGGTAGAGGCTGAGCTTGACCGTCTATTGAGAGAGAACATACTGGAGCCGGTGAAATGTTCGGAATGGGCAGCTCCCATCGTACCTGTGTTAAAACCGGACAATTCGGTAAGACTCTGTGGAGACTATAAATTGACTGTCAATCAGGTGTCCAAACTAGAGCAGTATCCTATTCCCAAAACAGAGGATCTCTTTGCAAACCTGGCTGGAGTAAAGAAATTCACAAAGTTGGATATGTGTCATGTCTACTTGCAGATTACACTGGATGATGAATCAAAGAAGTATGTCACCATAAATACACACAAGGGCTCGTTTACATATAACCGCTTACCGTTTGGTGTCTCATCTAGTCCAGCTATCTTCCAGAGGACAATCGAAGGTGTACTGCAAGGGATTCCACATGTTTCCATCTATCTGGATGACATTCTGGTGACGGGAAGAACCGACCAGGAGCATCTGAGCACTCAGAGAGGTACTACAGAGATTGGAGAGGGCAGGGTTCCGGCTCAAGAGGAGCAAGTGCACTTTCCTGGGGAATGAGGCAGTGTTCCTGGGACACAGAGTGGACATCACTGGGCTCCATCCACTCAAGGAGAAGGTACAAGCACTGCAGGACGCCCCTGCTCCTACAAATGTGGCTGAGTTAAAAGCTTACCTGGGACTGCTGAACTATTATAACAGGTTTTTACCAAACTTGTCAACTGTGTTAGCATCTCTTCACAAACTACTGTGCAAGGAAACACAGTGGCAGTGGGGAGAGGAGCAGGGGGTTTCATTTGAACAGTCCAAGAAACTGATGCTGTCGTCGGATGTGCTGGTTCACTACAATGCAGAGAAAGACATCATTCTCTCTTGTGACGCTTCACCTTACGGGGTGGGGGCAGTTCTTTCACACTGCATGGAAGATGGAACTGAAAGACCAATAGGGTTTATGTCCCGAACTCTAACACCAGCGGAAAAAAACTATTCCCAGTTAGACAAAGAGGGGTTAGCAGTAATGTTTGGGTTACAGAGGTTCCACAAGTATATATATGGCAGGAAGTTCACCATATGCACCGATCATAAACCTCTTCTCTCTCTTTTCAATGAAATGAAAGCAGTTCCACAGATGGTTTCACCCGGATCCAGAGGTGGGCAGTGACGTTGAGGGCATATGAGTATGTCATCGTCTACAAGGTGGGCAAGTACCATGGGAATGCAGACGCCTTGAGCCGTCTTCCACTGCCAGGCACACCTATCCGTGCAGTTCCAGAGGACAGAGTTTTGATGTTGGAGGACACTGACATGGCACTTGTGACTGCAGAGCAAGTAAGAACATGGACAGGTAAAGATCCAGTACTGTCTAGGGTTCGAGAATATGTGGTGAGGGGATGGCCACAGCATCCAGAGGAGGCTGACTTCACACCCTACAGTGTCAGGAAAACAGAGCTGAGTGTGCAGGATGGTTGCGTGTTGTGTGGAGCACGAGTGATTATTCCACAGCCAGCACGACAGTCTATCCTAAAGCAACTACATCAGTGTCATCCTGGGGTCTCGCGTATGAAAGCCTTGGCTAGGAGTTACTTGTGGTGGCCAAAGCTAGATGAGGAGATAGAAAATCTAGTCAAGACATGCAGCACTTGTCAGGAACATCAGAAGGCACCAGCAGCGGCTCCTTTCCACCCATGGGAGTGGCCAGATAAACCATGGAGAAGATTGTACTTAGATTATGCAGGTCCATTCATGGGGAAGATGTTTGTAATGATATTAGCAAATAGTGATGATATTTGTCTGTGTTTGATTACTTATGCCTTACAGCATATTTGTCTGTGTTTGATTGCTTGTGCCTGAGCAGCAGAGGTCATGTGACACAGACAAGCAGGCTGAGAGTTTTTAGTTTCAGTTTCATTCCAGATGCATCACAGCATGGCGTGTCCTGTAAAGGCTGTTAAAAAGAGTTGAACAGACTTTAGATTAAACAACATTCTCTTTCATAAATGAGTCGTTATTGAACCCACAAAGAAATCAATACATGGTGTCAGAAGTGGCTGAAAGAGATGAAGAGAAAAATTCTGAAGTTAAATCAGCTCTCCACAGATTAGCAAGCCAAAAGAGAACATCGTTACTTACCATTAGAGAATAGCTAACGAAGTGAAAAATGGAAGGTTTACTCCCACCGGCGACGCTTCAGTTGACAGGTAATGTGGCTGAAAATTGGAGGAGGTTCAAACAACGTTTGGAGTTGTATTTATCAACAATCGGAGCTGACGAGAAACGTAATGAAAGGAAATTGTCACTGTTCTTACATGTCGTGGGTGATGAAGCGCTGGAGGTGTATAATAACTTCACATTCGCTGCTAATGGAGACAAAATGAAGCTAGATAAAATAATGGAACAGTTTGAGGCCTACTGCATACCTAAACGTAACGTGACGTTTGAAAGGCACAGATTTTTCACATGTGTTCAGAAAACGGGTGAGACTATTGATCAGTATGTGAAACAGAAGCAAATCGTGTGAATTTGGGGGATTGACAGACTCGCTGATAAAAGACAGACTGGTGTGTGGTATTCCGAATAATGGTCTAAGGGAAAGACTGCTAAGAGAGCAAGATCTAGACCTGGGAAAAGCCATAGCACTGTGTAGGGCTACAGAAACTGTGAAGTCGCAGGCAAAGGAGCTGTTCAGTGACAGTAGCTGCAACGTGGATGCAGTGAGTAAGAACGGATACAAACCATTTAACAAAAAGAGCACCAATGTGAAAAAAGAGGCGTGGCCAGCGAACGAAAATGAAAGGGACAATCGAAAGCCATGTAGTCGATGCGGTACACAGCATCCACCAAAAAAGTGTCCAGCATATGGTAAAAAATGCAATAGTTGCAACAAGAACAACCATTATGCCCGTTGCTGTAAGAACCAAATGCAACAAAGCAAGGTCCATGCAGTAGATGAAAGCGAGATAGAGGAGTTCAATGTAGATGTTGTGTCTGAAAACAAAGAAGAAGAAAGAGACTGGATGTTGACACTAAAAGTGAATGACATACACATTCCATTTAAATTGGATACTGGAGCACGAGTTAATGTGATATCAGAGACTGATTTTAAGAAAATTAGACCCAGACCAAAGATACATGGAATAAAAGTGAAAGTGACAGGATACACAGGTACTGATATACCAGTGAAAGGAAGATGCATTGTCAAAGTAACACACAAGGACAGAGAGCACACGCTAGCATTAATCGTGGTGCCAAAGGATGTGCAAGCCATACTAGGTTTAAAAGCCTGTGAGAGACTGAACCTGGTAAAGAGAGTCCTCGTTGTGGAAAGCGAAGGAGAGACAGTCTATGATGAACTGAATGTTGCGTACACACCGGGTAAGCTGATGTATACAGCAGACACGTTGTCCAGAGCTGTTGACCCAGGAGAGCCCGCAAACACAGTGAAAAGACTGAAGTACAAGGCAAAAGACAGTGGAACTGACTTCTACCAGAGCATGCTTGTATACCGCACAACGCCGCTCGAGAGTGGTATGTCACCAGCCCAATCCCTTATGGGACGTCGGCTAAGGTCAAACCTACCCATCCCGGAGAACCTCCTGAAAACAAAAGAGGGGGAGAAAGTGAGGAAGTTCAAAGAACAACAGAAAGAAAAGCAAAAGTACTATTATGACAGAGGAACACAAAACCTACCTGAACTCCACACTGGTGACCAAGTAAGGTTCAAAGACAAAACAAACACATGGACGGAGAAGGGAACTGTCCTGAGTGAAGTTCAACCAAGATCATACACCATTCAGACAGATGAGGGTGCTGTTCTGAGAAGAAATCGTCGAGATCTTCTCATGGAACCAGCCACAGCAGGTCAAAAGACTGATACTGTTGAACAACCTGATCACACAGCAGGTCAAGAGACTGATACTGTGGAACAACCTGATCACACAGCTGAGAACCAATCATCTGAGGCAACAACTCAGATTCAAGGACAATCAATCAGAAAATCCTCAAGACACGTGAAGCCTCCTGAGAGACTCATTGAGCAAATTTAAGGACTATTGTTATAGAAGGAAGTAATGTTATCTTATTCTTTCTTCAAGTTCTAGTGTATTGACATATTTCATGTGAACACACAAAGCAAGGGTAAAAAACCTTGATCATGATAATGATAATGTAAGTTCATTAAATGTTGTTAGTTAAAAGTAAATTACTTTTGTTTTAAGAAAGGGAGATGTAATGATATCAGCAAATAGTGATGATATTTGTCTGTGTTTGATTACTTATGCCTTACAGCATATTTGTCTGTGTTTGATTGCTTGTGCCTGAGCAGCAGAGGTCATGTGACACAGACAAGCAGGCTGAGAGTTTTTAGTTTCAGTTTCATTCTAGATGCATCACAGCATGGTGTGTCCTGTAAAGGCTGTTAAAAAGAGTTGAACAGACTTTAGATTAAACAACATTCTCTTTCATAAATGAGTTGTTATTGAACCCACAAAGAAATCAATACAATGTTCCTCATAATCATTGATGCACATTTCAAATGGATGGATGTTTATCCTGTAAATTCTGCTTCCGCCACTATTACTATAGACTGCCTGCGTCGGAGTTTCAGTAATCAAGGGCTACCGGAGATCGTGGTGAGTGACAATGCCACTTGTTTTGTGAGTACAGAGACAAAAGAGTTCTTGAGAAAAAATGGCATAGTGCAGGTGACCTCGGCTCCATATCATCCGTCCTCGAATGAATTGGCGGAGAGAGCTATACAAACATTTAAGGAAATGATGAAAAAAAGTGCAGAAGGGAGTTTAGCAGCCAAAGTGTCACGGGTTCTGTTCAGCTACAGAATAACACCCCAATCTACCACAGGACTCTCTCCTGCTGAGATGTTATTAGGTCATAGACTACGCTCCACTCTTGACCTTGTCCACCCAGACCTAAAAAGGAAAATGGAGAACAGACAAAACAAACAAAAAGAGAAGCATGACAAAAGAACAAAGAGCCGAAGTTTTGGAGAAGGAGATGCGGTCCTTACCAGGAATTTCAGTTATGGACCAAAGTGGATTCCTGGCTTCATAGACTCAATGACAGGTCCAGTATCATACAAGGTCATGTTGGGAGATGGTAGGGTAGTACGCAGACATGTAGATCAGATACTTCCCAGACAAGGGGAAATTGAAATGAAGGTTCCAAATGCAATGACTGAAGACAGAGTTGCCCCCAGTTATCCAAGTGCATCTGTGGTGCCACCACCAGGGACAGAGCCAATTCCATAGGAACCTATTCATCAAGAGGAAACCATTGTTGCAGAGTCAGATACTCTGAGCAGTGCTCAGGAGCAGCTGGTGGCTTCACCACAACAAGCAGGGACTTTACTGTTAGACATTCACAAAGGTCTCACAAGCCACCAGAGAGATTGATACTGAACTGTTAGATTCGTCTAGTATGGAACATGATGAATGGAGACTCCTTATGTGACCCTCAGGAATGGTTGTTTGTTAAGAAATTCATACTGAAATCTTAAGGGGGGAGGGATATTGTAATCTGGGATGTTATGATTAAGGTTATCCACCAGGTGGTGCTGTAGCCAATGCTGCTGCTAAGGTCAGAGGTTTGCTTCCTGTTAAGGTCAGAGGTTTGCTTCCCATCAAGGTCAGCAAAGGTGAAATGGCAGGATGCAGGCATGATGTTTGTTACTCTGTTTGTTAACAAAGTACTCGTGCTAATTCTACGATATCGCCTCTTCGAGTCCTTGTCTCACTACATGGATTTATCACACAGGTGTATCCATATTTCTGCAGAGCACATTGTATTGTTGCCATATGAATAACCTTGTGCTGTTGTACATAACCTTGCAAACTAGGAATGCCATGCACGCTGCCAATACAAGCTACCTTGATGCTGCATGTTCATCTTCCTCACTCCACACATCCAGTTTCTATTTCTTATTAGGAAAAGGCCACACATAATCAGTGGCAGCAGTGATGACTGGAAGAGGACAGTACAGTTAAAGCCTTTGATTCTTTACGAGGAGAGGGCACTCCGGATTCTGGATATGGAGGGAGTAGGAGGGGGTTAGGTCAGAGGCCTCCCAAGCAAACAGATAGTACCCTTATTGGTAGCACCCTCACCTCGGAGTCAGAAGGTTGTGGGTTCAAGTCTCACTCGAGACTTGAGCACAAAAATCTAGGCAGATACTCCAGTGCAGTGCTGAGTGAGTGCTGCACTGTCGAAGGTGTCGTTCTTTGGATGAGACATTAAACGGAGACCCCGTCTACTCTCAGGTGGATGTAAAAGATCCCATGGCACTATTTTTGAAGAGCAGGGGAGTTATCCCTGGTGTCCTGGCCAATATTTATCCCTCAAGCAACATCACTAAAAAACATTATCTGGTTGTTATCACATTGCAAGTGGGAGCTTGCTGTGCGCAGATTGGCTGCCGCGTTTCCTGCATTACAACAGCGACTACACTTCAAAAATAAGTACTTCATTGGCTGTAAAGCACTTTGGGGTATCTGGTGGTCATGAAAGGCACTATATAAATGCAAGTCTTTCTTTCTTTACCATCCTTTGCTTTTTATTCTGTCTCATTCGTTTATTCATTCACTCACTCACACATAGGCATACATTGCATTGCTGCAACATAACTACAATTTCTTGCTATGTTTTAACAGGTGTGTCACTGCCAGCATTGGAAAATATGCTCTTTGGGTACCTAAAAGGAGATGCTGCCTTGCACAGAGCATCTTACAACACCCGCTTCACTCACTGTTATTGTGGCAAGCAGCAGCACAGACACATCCACGCTGGGGGATTTAGTTAGTGAGTTTCAGGTCGGAGCACTTGGTGAATCACTGAGCATGAGTGGGGGGGAGCAAGTGGGGGTTGCATTGGAGAAACCACAGCCCACTATCTGGAAGACCAGCTTGAGAGCTGATTCAGCTGCTGAGCCCAGGGACTCAGAGCTGGTCAGGCCTGCCTACAAACTAGTTTGCGAGTTCAGCATCAGCATTTCATGAAGTAATTTAAAAGTGTGGCAAGCAGCCTGCTAAATGTGGGGGTGTTGCTGGAGGCATCACTCTACAGTCCCACCCTGCTAATGATCCTGCCATTTAAATTATTCATCAGGCTTTTCTACCCACTTTCACTTGCCTTGAGCTTTGGGGCTTCATGCCCACTTCCGGGCCTTCTGTGCTGCTTTAAAGCACTGACTGTACTATAGTCAAGTTGGCAAGGTGCGCAGAGCGGGGTGAGTGAGGGGACAGGAAGGCATGGGGAGGTGTCAGGGAATGTAAAAGAGCTGATAGGGCTAAAGGAGCGGCGGGAATATGGCAATGACTACAATTGGGGGGGGATGGGGGTTTAAAAGTGTTGGTATCGGGGCAAGAGTTAGGTGACGTAATCGAGGAGTGAATAGCATTGCGAGGTGCAGAGGCTAAAGGGCACTTATAATGTAATAAGCACTTCAAAAAAAGAACTGTGGGAAAACAGTTTTCTGATTAGTCTGGTACGGGAATAGAAAAGCCTGGGGAGGAAGATACAGGGTAACAGAGCAGATGGGGAATGAGGAAGGGGAGGCGATAGGATGGAGATATTGAATAGGAAAACCAGGAGGATACAAGCGATTATTGGGTGGTGAGAATCATAGAAATTTACAGCACAGAAGGAGGCCATTCAGCCCATCTTGTCCGTGCCGGCCGACAAAGAGCTATCCATCCTAATTCCATTTTCCAGCTCATGGTCCATAGCCTTGTAGGTTATGGCACTTCAAGTGCATATCTAAGTACTTTTTAAATGTGATTAGGGTTCCTGCCTCCACCACCTTTTTAGGCAATGAGTTCCAGACCCTCACCATCCTCTGGGTGAAACAATTTCTCCTCAAATCCCCTCCAAACCTCCTACCAATTACTTTAAATCTATGCCCCCTGGTTATTGCACCCTCTTCTAAGGGAAATAGGTCCTTCCTATCCACCCTATCTAGGCCCCTCATAATTTTAAACATCTCAATTAGGTCTCTCCTCAGCCTCCTCTGTTTCAAAAAGAACAACCCCAGCCTATCATTCCCCAGCCCAGGCAACATCCTCGCAAATCTCCTCTGTACCCTCTCGAGTGCAATCACATCCTTCCTGTAATGTGGTGACTAGAACTGCACGCAGTATTCTAGCTGTGGCCTAACTAATATTTTATACAGTTCAAGCATAACCTCCTTGCTCTTATATTCTATGCCTCGGCTAATAAAGGCAAGTATTCTGTATGCCTTCTTAACCACCTTATCTATCTGTCCTGCTATCTTCAGGGATCTGTGGACATGCACTCCAAGGCCCCTCTGAACTTCTCAAAGTCCTACCATTTATTGTGTATTCCCTTGCCTTGTTAGCCCTCCCCAAATGCATTACCTCACACTTCTCCGGATTGAATTCCATTTGCCACTGTTCTGACCAGTCCATTGATATTGTCCTGCAGTCTACAGCTTCCTTTTTCATTATCAACCACACGGCCTATTTTTGTATCATCTGCAAACTTCTTAAATCATACTTCCTACATTCAAGTCCAAGTCATTGATATATATACACACCACAAAAAACAAAGGACCCAGTATTGAGCCCTGCGGAACTCCACTGGAAACAGCCTTCCAGTCACAAAAACACCCTTCAACCATTACCCTTTGTTTCCTGCCTCTGAGCCAATTTTGGATCTAACTTGCCACTTTGCCTTGAATCCCATGGGCTTTTACTTTCGTGACCAGCCTGCCATGCGGGACCTTATCAAAAGCCTTGCTAAAACCCTACATCAAATGCACTACCCTCATCGACCCTCCTAGTTACCTCCTCAAAAAAATTCAATCACATTAGTCAGACATGATCTTTGCTTAATAAAGCCATGCTGACTGTTCCTGATTAATCCGTGTCTTTCTAAGTGAAGGTTTATCCTATCCCTCAGAAATGTTTCCAATATTTTGCCCACCACCGAGGTTAGGTTGACTGGTCTGTAATTGGCCTGTAATTACTCGGCCTACCCCTTTCTCCCTTTTTAAACAAGGGTACCACGTTAGCAGTCCTCTGACACTACACCTGTAGCCAGAGAGGATTGGAAAATGATGGACAGAGCCTCTGCTATTTCCTCTCTTACTTCGCTTAACAGTCTTGGATACATTTCATCCCAGCCTGGGGATTTATCCACTTTCAATAATGCTAAACCCCTTAATACTTCCTCTTTCACTACATTTATTTCATCTTGTAGGAGTCTACGTACTCCTAGCAAAAAATACTGAACTCGGAGAGGTTCAACAGAAAAGGTTTAATTGTTGAGATACATGTTGAACACAAAATGGCGTCAGAGACTACACCAAGTCTGACTGCTTTTCATCAGTCCACAGCTTCGACTGCTCCTCCCCCGCTCTGGGCTTAACTATGTTGCAGATCGAGTTTCTTAAAGGTGTGATCCTTCTTAAAGGCATGACGCCTGATTTATAGTCTACGGACCGAAAAGCGGATTGTGTCCTTTCTGTGATCGGTACGCCACACAGCTCCCCCCAGAATCCGCTAGTAGGGAGTGTACGAACCGGCGTGGCGGCTTGATGGCACGGCCGGAACGGCTCTTGGTGGTTGGTGTCGGGAGCGGGGCGGTCGGACGCGTCGGGCTCTTTGGCGGTCTGCCCCGTGGTGGGGGTTGGCCCACTTGAACGGGTTCGTCGGGCTCTAGGTGCGCCAGCTTGAGCCGGTCGAACGACACCTTGTCAGTTCTGCCGCTCACTTCGAGGAGGAAGAACTTGTTCCCCGTCTGGAGTACCTTGTAGGGTCCGTCGTATGGGGGCCATAGAGGTCCTCGGTGGGCGTCATGGCGCACGAAAACAAATTTGGCCATGTGCAGGCTAGGTGGTACGCGGGTTGCTGGTTCACCATGCCGGCCGGTGGGTACCGGAGCGAACTGTTGTGCTCGGTTGGCGAAAGCGCGGCGTTGCTGGTCAGCCAACCAGGGGGTCGTGGCGATGGGCAGGAACTCTCGGGGTACGCGCAGCGGCTGGCCGTACACGAGTTCCGCCGCCGAGGCTTGCAGGTCTTGCTTGACCGCGGAGTGTAGGCCAATTAGCACCCATGGGAGGCGGTCGATCCAAGCCTCATCCTCGAGGCTGGCGCGGAGGGACGCCTTCATGGACCTGTGGAATCGCTCGCACAGTCCGTTGGCTTGGGGGTGGTAAGCCGTGGTGCGGTGAACGGCCACCCCGAGGTTTCGGGCGATGGCGGCCCACAGATCAGAGGTGAACTGTGGGCCTCTAGCCAACGTCATGTTGGAGGGGACGCCGAACCGAGTGACCCAGGTACCGATGAACGCCCTCGCGATGTCGGCGGTGGTGGTGGATGTCAGTGGAATGGCCTCGGGCGTGTGACCTTGTGATGGCAGCAGGGGGCCGACGAGGTTGATGTGGACGTGGTCAAACCTTCTTTCTGGCACGGTGAACTCCTCGAGTGGGGCTTTGACGTGCTGGTGGATTTTGGCACGCTGGCAAGTTATGCAGGATCTGGACCAGACGCGCACATCTTTGCGCAGGCTGCACCAGACAAATCGGTTGGCCACCAGTCTAATGGACGCGCGGGTGCCGGGGTGTGAGAGGCCATGGACGATGTCAAACACCGTGTTCGCCAGGACGCCGGGACTACGGGGCGGGGTTGTGCCAAGGAGGTGTCGCATTTGACTGTGATGGCGGACGGGCCGCAGGCGACGTCGGTCAGTCGCAGCCCTGGGAGGGTTGTGGGCGCGGAGAGCAGATCGGGGTCGGTGCGTTGCTCTGCTGCCAGTTGAGCACAGTCCACTGCCAGGTGGGCGCCGTGGACGGCGGGGCGGGATAGGCAGTCGGCCACCACGTTGTCTCGACCGGAGACGTGCCGGATGTCCGTGGTGAATTCGGACACTGCGGCGAGCTGGTGTTGTTGCCTGGCTGACCACGGGTCCGCAGATTTCGCCATCGCGAATGTCAGGGGTTTGTGGTCGACAAACGCGGTGAAGGGGCGGCCCTCCAGAAGAAATCTAAAATGGCGGACTGCCAGGTACAGTGCGAGGAGCTCGTGGTCAAAGGCGCTGTATTTGGCCTCCGGGGTGCGCAGTTGGCGGCTGAAAAAGGCCAGCGGTTGCCAGGCCCCGTCGACCCACTGTTCGTACACGGCGCCGACCGCGTGGTCGGAGGCGTCTGTGGTGAGGGCCACCCTGGCGTTGGGCTGTGGGTGAGCGAGCATGGTGGCGTCGGCGAGCGCCTTTTTGGTCGAGTCGAAAGCGGTCAACATGTCCGCCGACCACTCGATCGCCATTCTGTCTTTCTTACCCCGGAGGGCTTCGTATAGGGGCCGCATGAGGGAGGCCGCTCCGGGAATGAAGCGGTTGTAAAAGTTGATCATCCCCAAGAACTCCTGGAGGCCTTTGATGGTGGTAGGCCGGGGGAACTGCTGGACGGCTTGCACCTTGGCGGGCAGGGGAATGGCTCCATCCTGCGTGATGTGGTGGCCGAGGAATTCGATCCTGCTGAGGCCGAATTGATACTTGGCTGGGCTGATGATGAGCCCGTGCTCACTGAGACGCTGGAACAGGGTGCAGAGGTGCTCGATGTGTTCCTGCTTGGAGGAACGAGCTACCAGGATGTCATCCAGGTAGACAAAGAGGAACTTCAGGTCCCGGAGGACCGAGTCCATGAGCCGCTGGAAGGCCTGGGCCACGTTTTTGAGGCCGAAGGGCATTCGGAGGAACTCGAATAGTCCAAAAGGGGTGATTATGGCCGTCTTGGGAACGTCCGTGGGGTGGACTGGCACCTGATGGTAACCGTGCACCAGGTCGACTTTGGAGAAGACTGAGCGGCCGGCCAGTCTAGCCAAGAAGTCTTGAATGTGCGGTATGGGGTACCGATCCGGCGTGGTGGCATCGTTTAGGCGCAGGTAGTCCCCGCAGGGGCGCCATCCCCCGTCGGGTTTGGTGACGATGTGGAGTGGGGAGGCCCAGGGGCTGTTGGAGCGGCAGATGATGCCGAGCTGTTCCATTGTGGCGAACTCGGCCCGCGCGATCTCCAGCTTGGCCGGGTCCAACCTGCGGGCATGGGCGTACACCGGTGGGCCTGTGGTGGGGATGAAGTGTTCTACCCCGTGCTTAGCAACTTTCGCGGAGAAGGCCGGGTTGGTGAGGGCTGGGAACTCAGCCAGGAGTGCTGAGTCATCGTCCGTTGAGTGGGCGCAGCACTGCCACGCCATGGCGGCCGGGATAGGTGACATGGTGTTCATGTCCACGAGGCGGCGCCGAGGCATGTCGACCAACAGGCCGTGGGCGCACAGGAAATCCATACCGAGGAGCGGGGAGAGCACCTTGGCGGTGATAAACTCCCAGTGGTAGCGGCGGCCTGCGAGGTCGATGGTGACGGTGCGGTTGCCGTACGTCCGGATGTCGGTGCCGTTGGCGGCAGCCAGTGCAGGGCCGCGGCCGCCTCGCTGGATCTCGAGGGCGGACGCGGGGATGATGCTGCGCTACGCGCCCGTGTCGCATAGGAAACGGCGTCCGGAGGCGCTGTCCGTAACGTACAGCAGCGCGCCTGCTTGCCCCACGGCCATCGTGTAGGCCGGTGTGGGGGCGGTTGGAAACGTGCAGGGATGGCTGCAGCGGCATGCCCGTGCGCCGAACCGGGTATGGAAGTAGCAGTAGCCCTGGGTCGGAGGGCTTGGGGGATGTGGGGGCCTGGGGGGCCTCGTGGCCGAGCTGTGTGGCCGCGCGGTAGAGGGTGGAGCGCGCGCCGATGCTGCGGAGGCCAGGTCGGGGGTGACGGCGTGGTTGGAGCCGGCGGACAGGAGCTTATCGGCTTCGTTGGCCAGGTCCACGAGGTCCGTGAGGCTGGACGCCACGATCGCCGGGCGGATGCTGGGAGGTAGTTGGCGGATAAAGAGCGTGCGGAAGAGGGAGCCGGGCGGTTTCTCGTTGGTCAGAGCAAGCATGTGTGAGAGCAAGTCTGACGGCGTGGAGTCACCGAGGCCCGGGAGGTCGAGGAAGTGGCAGTTGCGCAAAAATTGGGAGGCTGTGAATTTTTTAAGGAGCGCGGCCTTGAGATGTGCGTACTTGCCTTCCTCCGGAGGGTCTTGTAGTGTTGTCCAGACTGTCGTGATTGTGGAGCTGCCCAGGGAGGCGAGGAGGTAGTCGTACATCGTTGCGTCAGCGGTGATGCCGCGGAGTCGGAATTGCGCTTCGGCTTGAAGGAACCAGGCGGTGGCTAGGTTCTCCCAGAACCCGGCAGCTTCACAGAAACTGCATTTGTGTCAGCCTTGGTTACGCTTAGGAGTCGTCCTGAGCGTCGGGGTCACCAATGTAGGAGCCTACGTACTCCTAGCAAAAAATACTGAACTCGGAGAGGTTCAACAGAAAAGGTTTAATTGTTGAGGCTACATGTTGAACACAAAATGGCATCAGAGACTACATCAAGTCCGACTGCTTTACATCAGTCCACAGCTTCGACTGCTCCTCCCCCGCTCTGGGCTTAACTATGTTGCAGATCAAGTTTCTTAAAGGTGTGATCCTTCTTAAAGGCATGACGCCTGATTTATAGTCTACGGACCGAAAAGCGGATTGTGTCCTTTCTGTGATCGGTACGCCACAATCTAATATTTCACACTCCTCCTCCCTGATTGCAATGTCTGCATCGTCCATCTCGTGAAAACAGACACAGAGGAGTCGATTTTCCTGGAGCCGTCAGGCGGGGTTTCAGGCGTGTGGGGGGGGGCGGGGGGACAAAAAACTGCAAAAATAGGGGGTCACGAGCCCCCCCGCCCGATTCCCCGCCCCGTCCGACTTTCGCCCCATTGTTTCAATCCGACCCGAATCAGTCCCGCCCGCAGCAGGCGGGGCTGGTCATCGGGAGCCTAATCACCAATAATTGGCATCTATAATGCCATTTTAAGGGGCCCTTGCTATTTTCAGCCTTTCCCCACGTTAAACACGCCTGGTGGGAACCCCGCTGATGAAACCTGGCGTGAACAATGTCGGCTTGCTTACTTTCAGCTGCAGTTCAATCAGGAAAGAAGAGATTTAATCAGACAGCATATGTAGATTGCAGGACCTTGTTGTTTCAGGCTTGGGGCAACTTGTTCAAGGCTTAGGCACAGCTGTCGAAGGTTGGAGCCTCACACAGTTCTCCAGTATGAGCTCCTGGGAATCCCCTCTCACCACCCTCACTCAGTGCTTTCTGAATGGAGGCATCTACCAGAAGCATGGGAGGCCTTTTCTCCCCTTCCCTTCTTGGCATTAGAGGATCTCCAACAGCAGAGGAGGTAGCAGCAGATCCAGCAACAGCAGCAGCACCAGCACCAGCAGGAGCGACAGGCTGCGGCTCACCCACCTGAGGCAGCACAGGCCAGAAGGGGCCAGCGCATGGAAGGCCGTCGGCGCAGGAGATACCTCCCAAACAGGGTCTACAGACACAGGGTGAGCTACCTCAACATGACTGAGCAGCAGTGCCAGAGGCGGCTCCGACTTTCGCGAGAGGTTGTGACTGACATCTGCGCAATGCTGCAGCAAGACCTGGAGCCCAGAGCACCAGGTCCACACTACTTACCAGTGGCCATCAAAGTCACCACCGCACTCAACTTTTATGCCTCAGGCTCCTTCCAGGGATCAGCAGCAGACATCAGTGGCATCTCCCAGGCGGCCGCACACACTTGCATCAAACAGGTCACCGATGCCCTCTTTGCCCTCGCGCACAATCACATCCATTTCACCAGGGATCGCGCAAGTGTGAGGGCACGAGCGCTTGGATTAGCTCAGCTGGCAGACTTTCCAAGGGTGCAGGGCATCATTGACTGCACACATGTGGCCCTTAGGGCACCCCACCGCAATCCAGGAGATTTTGTCAACCGCAAGGGCTTCCACTCCCTTAACGTTCAGCTGGTGTGTGACCACAAGGAGATTTTGCATGTTTGTGCCAAGTACCCTGGCAGCTGCCATGACTCCCTCATACTGCGCCAGTCTACTGTGCCTCTGCTATTCAGTCCGCCAGACGAACTTCAGGGATGGCTACTTGGAGACAAGGGATATCCCCTGCGGACTTGGCAAATGACGCCGTTGAGGAGACCAGCCAACGAAGCTGAGGAGCGCTACAACTCCAGCCACATTTCCACCAGATGTATTATCGAGCAAACCATCGGATTGCTGAAGATGCGCTTCAGATACCTGGATAGATCAGGTGGAGCCCTACAGTACCCCGCAGCCAGGGTCTCCAAAATCGTTGTGGTTTGCTGTGTACTTCACTACATGGCACAGCGTCGTGGCTTGCAGATTCCACAGGACCAAGAGGCTCCTCACAGAACCGCCTCGGATGAGGATGATGCGGAGGAGGAGGAGGAGGATGCCGAAAATGACCATCCTGCAGAGGCCCATCAACCAGCAGCACCATTACGCGAGAACATTGCTGGCCGGAATGCAAGGAACACTCATCCTGTCCAGATTTGCTTAGCCTGGTACATCAAACACTGTAGCCTCGCTGCTTCTTACCTGAGCATGGACAATGGCCAATCCCTGCGCATTTCTACCTATTTGACCAGCTTGCTGACAACTGCAAGTAATCCTAAGGCCTCTATGTGAAATCCCCATTCGCCAAATGACAGATGCCACAACTCCAGCAGTTGCCATCAGATTTTTAATGCACAAGATACTGATGACATTAAAACTATATACAAAACTTTTCACCCAAGTGACTACCCTTGTGATTAGTGGTGCTTTATTTTTCTCTTACGCGTGCTCCTACGTTGTGGTACCCCTGTGGCTTCAGCAGATCTGGAGGCCCCTTGCTCACTTTCCTGCTGCTCCTGTCTCGACACCTTTGGCGGGCGTCCTCTGGGGTGGCGAGCCTGTGAGGGCTCACCAGCAGTCTGCTGCTCCTGCGGCTGTGCAGGGGTTGAGACGCCTATCTCACTTGGGTGTGGACTCCGGCGGGGCTCTGACCGAGGGCTCTGCAGTGGCATGGAAGTGTGAGCGCATGGAGAGGAGCCCCCACTTCCTTGAGGTGTGCCAACAACCTCCCTCTCATGGGAGAGGTCCCCCTCAGTGCCTGCAAGTGGCTGGAGAGCACCTTGCTGCACATCAGGGGGGCCATGGGGACCCGTCTCAGCACTGGAAGTCCTGCTCAGAAGGACTTCCATGAAGGTATGGTTTCTGTGTTCAATAGATGCCCATCGCTCCTCAAAAGATGTCATTCTATTCTGAACACTCACCATGTTTTCCATACCCTGGTGACTAAGCTCCTCCATGGCCATAGCCCTCCTCTCCTCGGCGGCAGCCAGCCTTACCACGGAGGTAGCCATCCTTTCCGTGGTGATGTGTTCATGCGCCAATGACTCCACTAAGGCTCTGCTCATGTTCGCTATGGACTCCTCCATTCGCTCCACACTCGCAGCGACCCTGGAGACAAAACCTGCCAGAGACTCCTGCATCTGTGCATGGAGATCCATCACCTCTTCTCTTGCGGATGGACCCAGAGGCAGAGGGTCGACATGCAGCTGAGCTGAGCTGGCAGAGGCCTGCGCCCTCCGACGAGGACTCTTCACTGCTGTCCCTGTCTCCACAATCTGCTGATGCTCACTTGTGAGCTGTGAAACACCAGGTGACAACACTACTCTATCTCCCGAAGGTCCCCCTGAGGTGCGAGTGTCTGCGCTGGTGCTGGGTGCGCTTACTTCTGCTGCCGCTGTGCCCTCAGAGGTTGGAGCTTCCTCTGAGGAGTCTGGATGCTCAGCCTCTTCCTCCTCCACAGTGGGGACGGGGGCTCTGGATGGTCCTGTGGGGGAGTAAAGGAAAAAGTTAGAGATGTGATGCCAAGGCTACATGCACATTGGATTTTGCAGATGCTCATAAGTCCAAATGATGTAGCTTCAGAATCATAACAGCAACTCATGCTATGTCAATGAGAGAGATGGAAAACTATTCTGTCACCAGCCTGCGGGCCTGCCCGTCTCTCCTTCCCCAGCTTCCGCAGCCACATCAGCCCCGACAATCTCCAGCACTCCTTCCTCCCAGGGGGGTCAGGTGGGCTATTGAGGGTGGTCCTCCTCCAGTCCTGGCTCACTTTCTGTTGTTGTGAGCTCTCTTTTCCTGCAATGAGGGAGACAAGTGGAGTTTGAGAGTGTAGGAGTGAGTGTAGAGATTGCATAGCATAGATACTTAGAGGGAGACAAAGATGGTGTGAGGCTGCAATACCAAGGGCCCTCCCTGTGTATTGCCAGTTGTGTTCCAAGCATCAGAGTGAGAGGCAGTTTGAGGGCTGCATGGTGGAATAGTTATGTGAATGTGAGCATAGAGATACGGAATGGGTAAGGGTGCATGGATGTGACTGTGAAGTGAGATGTGCAGAAAGAGAGTGCTGAAGCTGAGTGCTGTTGGGGAAAGGCAATGGGGATCAGGTTGAGGGTGATGGAAACTTCATACTTACTTTTCCTGTATGGTGAAGGTCATGGAATCGCTTCCTGCACTGCATCCATGTTCTTCTGGTGACTCAGAGTCCACATCTGCTGCCACCTGCATCCATGCAGCCTTGGTCTCAGTGGTAGGCCTCTTCCTCCCTGACCTAGGGAAGAGGACCTCCCTGTGGGCCCTTACCCCATCCAATAATGTCTGTAGTGACGACTCATCGAATTTGACGGCAGCTCGGGGTCTGGCACTGGCCACAGCTGCTGCAGGCTCCTCTGCCATACTGAACGGCTCGTTCGGAAGCCTGCAGAGGTTGCAATGCTTGCTACAGACTTTAAAAGCACCACGAATGATGACATCATACTGTGGGGCTTTCTGACTGGAAATAGTCAATTAGCAAGGGTGCCCACACGCTGGAAATTAATTGGCCAATTGAGGGAAAATTGCATCCAGCTGGCAGACCCATTTAGATTCGTGTGGGAACCCCGACATTCGGGGAACCTGACAATTCCCTGCACCTGCGGGAAAATCGGCCCCAAAGTATTCTTTAAGAACCACACCCATGTCTTCTGCCTTCACACACAGGTTACCTTTATGGTCCCCAATAGGCCCTACTCTTGTTTTATAAATACACCAGCTCAAGTGCCCGGCGGTGCCGAGGGTCTTTTGAGGGCATGTTGTTGTTGGAAGAGAGAGAGAGAGCGCGACTGGGGCGGGGGGAGAGAGAGAGAGAGCGTGACTGGGGGGGAAGAGAGAGAGCGACTGGGGATGGGGAGAGAGAGAGCAACTGGGGGGGGAAGAGAGAGAGCGACTGGGGGGGAAGAGAGAGGGCGACTGGGGGGGAAGAGAGAGGGCGACTGGGGGGGAAGAGAGCGAGCGACTGGGGGGGAAGAGAGCGAGCGACTGGGGGGGGGAAGAGAGCGAGCGACTGGGGGGGAAGAGAGCGAGCGACTGGGGGGAAGAGAGAGAGCGACTGGGGGGAAGAGAGAGAGCGACTGGGGGGGGAAGAGATGAGGGCGACTGGGGGGGAAGAGAGCGAGCGACTGGGGGGGAAGAGAGCGAGCGACTGGGGGGGGGAAGAGAGCGAGCGACTGGGGGGGAAGAGAGCGAGCGACTGGGGGAAAGAGAGAGAGCGACTGGGGGGAAGAGAGAGAGCGACGGGGGAAGAGAGAGAGCGACTGGGGGGAAGAGAGAGAGCGACTGGGGGGGAAGAGAGAGAGCGACTGGGGGGAAGAGAGAGAGCGACTGGGGGGGAAGAGAGAGACCGACTGGGGGGGAAGAGAGAGAGCGACTGGGGGGGAAGAGAGAGAGGGACTGGGGGCGAAGAGAGAGAGCGACTGGGGGGGAGAGAGAGAGAGAGCGACTGGGGGGAAGAGAGAGAGAGAGCGACTGGGGGGAAGAGAGAGAGCGACTGGGGGGGAAGAGAGAGAGCGACTGGGGGGAAGAGAGAGAGAGAGCGACTGGGGGGAAGAGAGAGAGCGACTGGGGGGGAAGAGAGAGAGCGACTGTGGGGAAGAGAGAGCGCGACTGTGGGGAAGAGAGAGCGCGACTGGGGGGGAGGGGGGTTGAGTGGAGGGGGGAGGGGGAGGGGGGAGGGAGGGGGGAGGGAGGGGGGAGTGGGGAAAGGGGAAGTAGGGGAAGGGGGAGGAGTGGGGGAAGGGGGAGGAGTGGGGGGGAGGAGGAGGAGGGGGAGTGGGGGAAGGGGAAGGGGAGGCGATGAGGGGGAGGGAGGAGGGGGAAGGGGGGATGGAGGGGGAGGGAGGAGGGGGAGGGTGGGGTGGAAGGGGAGGGGGAAGGGGGAGGGAGGGAGGGGGGAAGGGGGGGGAGGGGGGAAGGGGGAGGGAGGGGGGAAGGAAGGGGGGAGGAGAGGAGGGGGGAGAGGGGAGGGGAGTGGAGGGAGGGGAAGGGAGAGGAGGAGGGGAAGGGGGAGGGAAGGGGAGGGAAGGGGAAGGGGGGTGGGGGAGGGGGAGGGGGGGAAGGGGGTGAACGGGAGGGGTGGAAGGGGGGGTGGGGAGGGGGTGGAAGGGGGGTGGGGAGGGGGGGTGGGGGGGAAGTGGGTGTGGGGGGAGGGGGGTGGGGGGGGAAGGGGGTGTGGGGGGGAAGTGGGTGTGGGGGGGAGGGGGTGGAGGCTGGGGGGTTGGGGGGGGAGGGGGTGGGGGGGTGGGGGAGAGAAAGGGGGGTTGGGGGTGGAAAGGGAGGGGGGAGATAAACTTAAAGTACAGGAAACTTTGTGCTATCCGGCACCCACTCTTCAGAGTTAATGTTGAGAGATACGGAGATTCTTATCTCTGTATTTAACAACAAACACTGTTGCAGCTTCTAAACACTCAGGTGTGGCCCTGAAGCTCTGTAGCTAAAGCTGTTGCTATAGCGACAGACCTTGCACAGCTACACAGTCGATTGTCTGTCACAGACACAGATTTGGAGCACAGAAGCCCCACCCACTATGTTGCTGTACTAAGATGGCCGCGCATGCACTCTGTTACACACTGAATCAAAATGGCGTCGCACTGAAACTTTTCGCCCTCCTTGACAAAGATGGCTGCCGTTAACCTGGCGCTGTCTGCAGAAGAAATTTCCTCAGCTGCAAACACAGGATCTTCAGATTATTATTCGAGGCTTGCGACCTACCCCAGTTGCTTATGAAGCCTCCCCACCTACTGACCCCGGGAATGGAGCTGAGGCAGCACACCCTCTGCCCTCTGCCAGTGTTTGTCTCTATCTAGGCCAGGAGCCTGGGTCTAGAGTTGCACTGCTGGCAGTTGGAGAAGCCTAGGCCCCGGGCCTGGAAAAAACGGTGAAAGGTAGGAGAATTATAGAGGTTAGAGAAAAGATTTACAAATTAATTAACTTTTTTAAAAAACAATTTGTGTTTTAAAAAGCAACTTTTTTTTGCTGGAAAGTAGATTTGAAAAGAAACACACAGAAAGCGGGAAAAAGAAATGAAAAGTTTAGAATCAAGATGGCGGCGACTCACCTTGGTTCAGAACGATAAGGCCCGCCCACACACGCACCGATTGGTCGACCGTCAGGTGACCGAAGCGTAGGATTGGTCAATCATCCCGTCACTCAACCGTAGGAGGGCCCAGCCGCACGCGCCAGCAACCCGGCGTACGATTGGTCGACCTCG
>NC_140997.1:119769330-119895227 GCF_052327205.1 Somniosus microcephalus | reverse complement strand
GACAGACAGAACGACCGATTTATATATATAGATTGCCAGGGCTGTTTTGGGCCGGGCGGTTTAAATGGAGTCCCAGGCTTTGGGGCCTGTCTGTCTGTCCCTCTGTGAATCTGCTGCCAGGCAACATTTCTACCTTTTAATACCTTGAAAGATGAAAGTGAAAGTACTTCTAAAACGTTTTTGGTAAATCTTATGTTATTTTTAAAAGAGATACTAACTTTTTCGAAGCTGGATGAGCAGAGTAGTTTGAGCTAGAAGTAGTGAAGCAATGGCTGCCCAATGCCTGAGTTGAAAAGCATTAGTCCCGCCCACAGACGCAGCGATTGGCCAACCATCAGGCAACCGAACTGTAGGATTGGTCAATCGTGACGGCACAGGATTGGTCGAACCTTGACGCCAGTCAATCAATGCTAAGTAGCAGATAATGAGTTTAATTTTGAAGGTTTTTTGCATAAGGCGCAAACACTTTTCGTCCGACCGAAAAGTAAATATGCTTACGACCGTCCCGGAACCGTAAGGTTTCTTTGGAGGTAACGCGCGCGCAGGTATGCCCTATAACTTTCGAGCGCATAGCCGGACAGACGCACACCGGAGGACAGACAGACAGACAGATTACTGTATTTCTATTAGTATTTTATAATTGTTATGTCATATTTATTCCAATGTTGGGAGGACTCGTAAAAATCAACATTTCATTGTGCAGTACACACGTCTGCTGCATATATGACAAATAAAAAATTGAATTAAGAAACTTAACTGAATCCTTCCCCAACCCACAATGCAAGAGTCAGTCTAAATCCCTGCCCAGATACCTTCCCTAACCTCCTACTAAACCACCACCCCAACGCAAACCTAGATCAGTAGCTGGATCTGTCACTATTACACGGGACCCTACCCGCAACCTCCTAGCCTATTGACCTGGTTAGGTCTCTCCCCTGCTATGTGCTATTACGGTCCAAATATCTTTACAGAACACTCTGCAACATTCCACAACTTCTTCCCTGCATGGCACCCTGTATTCACTACAGGAAGATATAGCCAATAACCATTGCCAGTTCCCTTCCTCAGTGTGTTGCTACCTACCACTCCCTATCTCAAAGTAATAAAATAAAAGAACAAGAAAAAAATCATGAGGGGTCGAGACAGAGTAGAGAGAAACTGTTTCCATTGGCGGAAGGGTCGAGAACCAGAGGACACAGATTTAAGGTGATTGGCAGAAGAACCAAAGGCGACATGAGGGAAAACTTTTTTTACGCAGCGAGTGATTAGGATCTGGAATGCACTGCCTGAAAGGGTGGTGGAGGCAGACTCAATCGTGGCTTTCAAGAGGGAATTGGATAAGTACTTGAAGGTAAAAAATTTGCAGGGCTACAGGGAAAGGGCGAGGGAGGGAGACTAGCTGAAGTGCTTTTGCAGAGAGCCGGCACAGGCTCAACGGGCCGAATGGCCTCCTTCTGTGCTGTAACCGTTCTATGATTCTATGAGTGGCTAACAGAAGAGAACAGAGAAATAAGCAGCAATACAAACATGACACATGACAGACACAGGGTCTGACTTAAGGTGAGCAATACCACGAGAGATCCACCAGTAATAATATATTAACTTGCACATAGAACTCATTTTCTGTATACATTCACCTGACTTGTAGTTGTCACCATTTTTTCAGTGACATTTTTACTGTCCATTACCCTTGGCCTGTCCATCCTCTCCAACTACCACCACTCGAGTTCCCCAAAGATTCATCCTCAGCCTCCACCTTTTCCTCAATTACATACTGTCCCTTGATGACATCATCTATAAGCATAGGGTCAACTTTCATATGTATGCTGATGACACTCAGCTCTTTCTTCCCACTTCTTCCTTCAACCCCAAGATCGCCGTTGTGCTTGGCTGACATTTTCCAAATTCATGGCAGCAACAAGATACCTTGCAGTGCCACTGCCAGCATGTATTGGAAAATAGGGGTGCAATGCCTGACTTTTGGAAGCCAATCATTGCAGCCACTTATTGCTACCGGAGTTCCTTAGAACAGCATCCTTGGCCCAACCATCTTGAGCTGCTTCGTCAATGTCCTTCAGCCTCTCATAAGGTCAGGAGTAGGGCTATTCACTGATGACTCCACACTGTTCAGCTCCATTCGCAACTCTTCTAATAATGAAGCAGCGCATGCCAGCCTACAGCAGAACCTGGACAACATCCAGGCTTGGACTGACAAGTGACAGGTAACATTTGCTTTGCATAAGTGCCAGGCAATGACCATCTCCAACAAGTAAAGGCCCAACCACCTCCCTCTAATCTTCAACAGCACCACCATTGACTTAACCCCCACCATCAATATCCTGGGAGGAGGTCACCATTGACCAGAAACTTAACTGGACCAGCCGTATCAACAACTCTGTGGTTACAAGAACAGGGCAGAGGCTGGGTACTTTGTGATGGGGAGTCACCTGCTGACCCCTCAAAACCTCTCCATCATCTGCAAATCTCAAGTCAGGAATGTGATGAAGTATTTGCCATTCGGCTGGATGGGTGCAGCCACAACAAGTCAAGAAGCTCAACACAATCCAGGACAAAGCAGTCTGCTTGATTGGCGTCCTGGCACTGAACTCAATATACATCCCCCTCCATCACCGGTAGACTATGACTACAGTATGTACAATCTACAGGATACAATGCAGCAACATGCCAAGCTTGCTTCGACAACATATCCCAGCCTTGCAACCTCGACCACCAAGAGCAGCAATGTCATGGGACTAGGGACAGGGTCACTGGCAAGGCTTGGAAGCTAAGCAGAGCCAGGCCTGGTTAGTACCTGGAGGGGTGGCCATCAGGGAAGACCAGATGCAGAAGGTCATGAAAGGAGCCCTGAGAAGGGGCGGTTGGTGAGAAGGTCACGGAAGGAGGAGTGGCTGGTGAGCAGGCCCGGGTGTTGGGCTGAAGATTGTCGGAATGGTGGAAATGGAATGGCAGCACGCACCGACGCAGTGGCTTTGCTTCTCCCAGTCATGGGAGCTTGCAAGATCACATTTTGTTGTTCATGTACTTGTGCAATGACAATAAAGTTGAATTATTATTATCAAGATCCCCTCCAAGTCATACACCATCCCGATTTATACATATGTTGTTGTTCCCTCATTCTCGTTGGGTTAAAATCCTAACACCACTGTAGGAGCATCAGGACTGCACGAGTCCATGAGGTGCTCATAGACTTCTTTATCACCAAGATTGAGACCATCCATTCAGCTGCTTCTCCCCTCTTTGCATCAAGCCAAACTTCTTCCCAGGGTCCTCCCTGCCCTACGCCTTAACATGTGTCTTTCTTCAGTTTCTCTCAAGCCCTCTGCAAGCTCATTTCATGAGACCCACCACCTGCTTCCTTGACCTCATTCTCACTAAATTGCTGACCATCCAACTCCCTTCCTGGCCCCCATGCTAGATCCCATTTTAATTGGTTCCCTCTCCTCAGATACTATCTCTCTCGCTTTAAAAACCATCATCAGTAACCCCCCTCCTCAAAAACCCTACCCTCAACCCTTCTGTCCTTGTAAAGTATTGCCTCATCTCTGACTCCCTTTAATCTCCAAAATCCTTGAATGCATTGTCACATTCCACTTCAAGTCCATGTCCATTTTTCCTGCAACTCCATGTTTGAATCTCTCCAATCATACTTCAGTCCCTGCCACAGCAGTTAAACATCTCTAACCAAAGTCACAAATTACAGCCTCTGTGACTGTGGTGCATTAACCTTCCTTGTCCTTCTTGACCTGTCTGCAGCCTTTGACACAATCAATCACACCATTCCCTCCACAGCCTTTCCTCCAATGTCTAGCTCAGGGGGATTGCCTTTTCTTGGTTCCACTCTTACCTATGCAATTGTAGCCACAGCATCTCCAACAGTGGCCCCCGTACCATCGGGTGCTGTGCAGTGCTCGGTTTAAGGCAGATATTGACCTCTGCCCCTTCTCCTCTGGTGTCCTACAGCATTGCAAGGACAAAATATTTTGTAATGCAGGAACCCTTGAAATGGAGCTTACATCGCGAGGCATTGTATTGTTATGCTGCAGTGTATGAGTTTGTGCGAGTGAGTATGAAAGGATGGTACTAGTTGTGAGCTTGGGAGAGGTCTGCCAGTTCCTCCCCCCACCCACCCCCCATTACCACCATGCCATTAATCTAGAGTGCTGTATCCTCTTAAGGAGTCAATGGCCTTAAAGAGTGTTGGACCCACTGTTGTCTGCTCCTACTGCTCTCTGTATTTGTAGCTTTGTTCTTGTAGATGGAAAAGGGACATATGTTAGAATAAGGAAGAGGAAGGAAGATTTGTATCACCCAAGTGCATTGTCCAGCAGCCACCTTGTGTGAGTCCACAAACCTGCAGCGTACAGGCAGTTTGTGTTGGCATTCTGGTCTGAAACATTTAATGAGCAAAAGTGTAAGCATACTTGTATGGTAACAATACAGAAATATGGGCATGCCTGTGCATTTGGAAAGGAGATGAACGGTTCTTAGAGTGCTGCCGTGATTCCTCTATGATGCTGCATCAAGCTTAGTGAAGTGCTATAAAAATGCTTTAAGACATTACTGTTACGGTAACATTGTGAAAGTAGGCAAAGTAGTAGTGCATGCCAACCTTTCAGAGACTAAAAAATTTCTTACCTGCTCACACGATCGGGGCAGATGCAAAATTATTCACCCTTTCTGCAACATCTATCCAAGCTGCTAGAAATACAGCACAGAAGGAGGTGGTTTGAAAGAGCTATCTAATTAGTCCCACACCCCTGCTCTTTCCCCATAGCCCTGCAATTTTTCCCCTCAAGTATATCTCCAATTCCCTTTTGAAAGTTACTATCGTATCTGCTTGCACCACCTTTTCAGGCAGTGCATTCCAGATCATCATAGCTCAATGTGCAAAAAAGTTCCTCTCCCTCCCCCCTGGTCTTTTGCCAATTACATTAAAATTGGTGTCCTCTGGAAATATAGTTTCTCCTTATTCACTCTAACAAAACCCTTCATAATTTTGAACACCTCCATTAAATCTCCCCTTAACCAACTTTGCTCGAAGGAGAACACCACAGCTTCTCTAGTATCTCCATGTAACTGAAGTCCCTCATCCCTGGTACCATTGTAGCAAATCTTCTCTGCACCCTCTCCAAGGCCTTGGCATCCTTCAGAAAGTGTGGTGTCCAGAATTGGACAAAGTACCCCAGCTGAGACCTAACCAGTGATCTACAAAGGTTTAGCAAAACTTTGTTCTTTTTATACTCTATGCCTCTATGTATAAAGCCAAGGATCCCGTATGCTTTTTTAACAGCCTTATCAACTTGTCCTGCTACATTCAAAGATATATGCACGTAAACCCCCAGATCTCTCTGTTCCTGCACCCCCTTTAAAATTGTACCATTTAGTTTATATCGCCTCTCCTTATTCGTCCTACCAAAGTGCATCACTTCACACTTCTCTGCATTAAAATTCATCTGCCGTGTGTTTGTCCATTTCACCAGTCTGATTATGTCCTCCTGAAGTCTGTTACTCTTGTCCTTATTGTTTACTGCACTCTCCCTTCTCTTAACTGGAAGCTTCATCTTCACAAGGAGCAGTTCTCTTTCACTGTGTGGGAGGAGCCATTTCTTGTCCTCCTCTCAGGATAGCTTTATGGCCAATCAGCTGCCATTTAAGAGCTGCTGGCACTGGAAATCCTGCCCATTGACTCCAGTCTGCTCCCAGTGCATTGTCAGCAGCACCACTAAAGTATATTAGCTGACTTTTCTTTATAGCAGCAGTTCAGCTAACAGTGCTGCAGGTGCCCACAGCTAAGTGCAGCAGTTCTACTGTCACTGCCATGGGACTGCATTATCCATCCCATAGCCAGTCCATTGTTTTCCATGGATAGGTATTAGAAAAGTCCTGCACAGCCATTAACAAGCCCTTAATGAGCAACTATTTATTTTTGCAATTTTCTTATACACATTTCAGACCGAGAACAAGAATAGCAGTAATAACAAAAGGTCAATTATCATTTTCTAATGGTCTTGCTCATGTCTAGTTTTTTCTTCAGATTTACATGCAGATATGTCTCTCAACCTATTTCCCTACAAGTCATCAATTGCTTGAGAAAACAACCTGGATATTTATACTCACCATCAGGGAACCCCAACTGTAGCCATGACAACTCCCTCAGATTGACTGCCCCAAAGCATTCCGCAGCATCAACTACTAACTTGCATTAAATGTTTGACCCACAAAAAAATGTTTACACTCACAAGATATTGACACCACCACCACAATAATTTTAGTTCAGTTTTAATCTCATATTAAGGTTTATAACCAGCACAAACAGGCAATCCACCACTCTTTCACGTTCCTATTAGTCAGCACACATAAGCTCATTCGCTGTCTTCTGATCCTAACAGCCAGTGTCCATACTCATTCCTTTACTATATCCTGTTCCTAATAAGTAACACATGAGCTCCTTTGCAGCCTCCTTTTTGTAATAGCTGATATTCATATGTACTCCTTTACTGTTTCCTGTTCCGAAGTCAGGAAGCTATTTTCTGGCCCAAACTCATGGATTGAGGATTGGTTAACGGACAGAAAACAGTAGGAATAAACTGGTCATTTTCATGGTCGCAGGGTGCAACTAGTGGAGTACCGCAAGGATCAGTGCTTGGGCCTCAGCTATTTACAATCGATATCAATGACTTAAACGAGGGGACTGAGTATAATACATCCAAGTTTGCTGATGATACAAAGCTAGATGGGAAAGTAAGTTGTGAAGAGGACTCAAAGTAACTGCAAAGGGATATAGACCAGTTAAGTGATTGGGCAAGAAGGTGGCAGATGGAGTATAATGTGCGGAAATGTGAAATTATCCATTTTGGTAGGAAGAATGGAAAAGCAGAATTTTTTAAAAAGCTGTGAGACTATTAAATGTTGGTGTTGAGAGATTTGGGGGTCCTTGTACACAAATCACAGAATGTTAACATACAAGTAGAGCAAGCAAGTAGGAAGGCAAATAGTATGTTAGACTTTTGTGCAAGGGGGTTGGAGTACAAGAGTAAGGAAATCTTGCTGCAATTATGTAGGGCTTTGGGGAGACCACACCTGGAGTACTGTACAATTTTGGTCCCCTTACCCAAGGAAGGATATACTTGCCTTAGAGGGAGAGCAACAAAGGTTCACTAGATTGATTCCTGGGATGAGAGGGTTGTCCTTTGAGAAGAGATTGTGTAGAATGGGCCTATATTCTCCGGAGTTTAGAAGAATGAGAGGTGATCTCATTGAAATGTATAGAATTCTTAGAATAGTTGACAGGGTAGATGCCGAGAGGCTGTTGCCCTTGGCTGAAGAGTCGAGAACTAGGGGCCAGTCTCAGGATAAGGGGTTGGTCATTTAGGACTGAGTTGAAGAGAAATTTCTTCACTCAGGGTTGTGAATTTTTGGAATTCTCTACCCCAGAGGGCTGTGGATGCTTAATCCATGAGTAAATTCAAGACTGACATTGATAAGATTTTTGGGCACTAAGGGATATGGCAGGAAAGTGGAATAGATGTAAAAGTTCAGCCATGATCTTATAGAATGGAGGAGCAGGCTCAAGGGGTTGGATTACCTACTCCTGCTCCTATTTGTTATGTTCTTATGTTCAAACAGTTTATTTACACCTCTAAAATAGGTGGCCTGGAGTAGAAAATCCAGGCTCTATGCTCTTTCTTTCTATACTGTTCCATACCTATCTCTTTTTCATTTTTCTGTTCCTCCTCTTTTTTCCTGTTCCCCCCTGTTTTTCACTGTCCTCTTTCTCCCACTCAATTTCTATTTATCTTCTCCATCTCTTTTCTTCCTCATATTCCTTTTCTCTCTGCCTTTTCCCTTTCTGTCTCACTTCTGTTTTCACCGCTCT
Source organism: Somniosus microcephalus (assembly GCF_052327205.1). Lineage (NCBI taxonomy): Eukaryota > Metazoa > Chordata > Chondrichthyes > Squaliformes > Somniosidae > Somniosus > Somniosus microcephalus. Next base: position 119,887,330 of record NC_140997.1, on the reverse strand, counting down.
CCCTCACTCAATTTTTCTGTCTTTCTTTCTCACTTTGTGTCACTTTCTCACCCTTCTTGTGCTTTGGGGATGCCCAAGTAAGACCCTCTTGGTCTGTAGACCCTGGTTAGTGTGTGCCTATGTGTCATTATTAGTGGTCTGCCTAAGGAAGGTTAGGGCTCAATTCTTGTGCTTATTTCTTCAATTCTCCATACAATCTTCAGGTGGTCCAGAAGGTAGTCCTTTCCTCCCTCGGTCTTTTTCCTTCCATCCACCCTTCTAACATATCTTTCAACATCCCATCCCATCTCAGCACATGAACAATCCAATTGATTTGCCTTTTTCTGATGACATAAGTCAAAACTACATTGTTCTTACATCATTGCCAATACCTCTGCATTACTTTTCTTGTTGATCCACTTTACTTTCTCCATGCATCTCCAAATGCATATGTCAAAGATCTCTAGATGCCCGACCTCCTCTTTCCTCAGCATCCATGTCTGAGCACCATATTCTATCAAACTTTTTTTTTTGGTCCTCTATTCAGTTGTTCAGTCAATATTCTCTTTTTCAATGAAGTGTAATTTTCTCATTGTAATCATAACTCACACGTCCTTGGCACATCTGCCATCTTCAGTTATTAAACTTTCCAGATATTTAAATTGTCTCACCTGATCCAACTGTACATTTTTTTTTAAATGCTCATGCTTTCAGCTATATTCCTGGAAACCTTAATAAAATCATAATGAAAATCAATGGGCCAGATTTGCTGGAGTGAGGCATTTCACGGCATGCCTGGCTAGTTAGACATTTTTCTGCACCCTTGAGCTCAAAATTCTTTCCCCTGTAAATTGCTGGAAGTGCGAGCTGACAACAGCGCTGCGAGGGAAACAGGGCATCGGGGACCTTGGTGAACAACGGATACAACCATGTATCTCCTTAACCAATGAGATTTAAAGATTGAGAAATAAACAAAGTAAGGTCGGAGAAGGAGGGTGAATTCAATGTCAAGTCAGGTAATGAAAGTGAAATAAAGAAAACAAGATTGGATTGACAGAGAAGAGAAAGAAAAAAAAGAAAAATTTGACATTTTTTAAATCACCTTCAACAATTCACTACCTGAAGGAATGAGACACCACATTTCTAATTGTTCACTTCTGGGCCAGAGAGGTGAATAGCAGCCATTAACAATTATCATGTCCTTAAAAGGGTACTTACGCTGTTAATTACTAGACTTAACTTACGGTGGCGAGTTTAATGGACAATTAATGTGCAAATGCAACAACTTCATGAAACTCACAGGGAGGTTAAGGGCGAGGTGCCATTTTCATGTGCAAATCATCCAGCGACTGGTGGCAATTCGCAATTCAGGGGGCATCTCTTCCTTGTCACAAGTTGCTGCCGATTTGCACATTAATAATGATGTGCGTCATTCACACTCATATCTTCAGCCCATTCTCTATTTGTAGGGAAGAGCCACCTTCAGTGATGTTTGACTCTGGGAGCCTCCAACCTAGTGCCTCTTCCATGTCTTCATCTTCCTCCTCTTCATACCATCAAAGTAAAAGATATTCTCAATGCATGTTAAAATGCAGAGCTCTAGTGTTGCGTCCGTGTATAATAAGACACAGACTGCAGGAGAAACGATACAACAGGTGTTTACTCAACGTGGCTCACAGTGGAACTGATCTGTACAGATTACTACTCAGGGCTATATACAGGTGTGGTCACTGCCGGTACTGCAGTATACATGAGCTGTAAAAGATAGTTCCCCCCTTAAAGGTATATACATTACAATTCCTCCCCTTTTAGATTAACAGTACCATAACACTCATTTAACAATTAAATATCAAACTAATTACAATTAACAATTTTAACATGCAACATTAGCTGAAAATAGTCTATTTATATATTCAGTCTTTGGGGAGGCTTCCTGGTCCTTTCTGGATAGCGCCTTTCCCGAGTGTCTTGTTCTTGGTGCGGAGGCGATTCTGGCCCCCTGTCGTCGGTTGGTTCATCAGCTTCCGATGCTACTGTTTCTGGGGTAGATGCGACCTGTACGTCGAGTTCATCACCAGGTGCGTATGGGCGAGGCATGGGGTTGACTTGTTCCTGTGACTCTAGGATCTGGTCAGCATGGCATCTCACGATGCTCTCCCCAACGTCCACTGTGTACATTAGTGGGCCCTGCCGTGTGCATATTGTTCCTGGCTGCCATTTTTCTGTTCGGTAGTCGCGGGCCAAGACTGGTTGCCCTACATTGAAGCTCCTTGTTGGCTTCTCATGGATGTGCTGGAATTGCTTACTCTCAACATCTCTTCGTACGTTTGGTCTGAGCAAATCCAGGCGAGATCTTAACCTTCGGTTAAAGAACGTCATGGCTGGGGCCTGGTTGGTGACTGCATGTGTCGCATTCCGGTAGGCGAACAGGAAATTGTCCTTGTGCTGCAGCGGAATGTTGTCATTGTACATAGCCTTTATTGCCTTCTGAAAGGTTTGTACGAACCTCTCAGCCAATCCATTTGTGGCTGGATGATACGGAGCGGATGTGTAATGCCTTACCCCATTCTTTTTCAAGAACCTCCGGAACTCTTCGGACACAAACTGTGGTCCGTTGTCGGAGCAAATCTGTTCTGGCAAGCAATTCCTGGCAAAAATGGTCCGTAGGACTGCAATAGTTTTCTCCGTGGTGGTGGAGGACATTTTGATAACCTCAGGCCATTTCGAGTCCGCCTCCACGGCTATTAAAAACATTGAGTCCATGAATGGACCAGCAAAGTCAATATGCACCCGTTGCCATGGAGATGAGGACCACTCCCATGAGTGTAGAGGGGCATGTGGTGGTGCATTTTGGACTTTCTGGCATCCTGAGCAGCTCTTGGTCAGGTTCTCGATTTGTTTATCGATTCCCAGCCACCACACATAAGCCCTGGCTAGGCTTTTCATTTTTACCCCTCCCAGATGACCCTCGTGAAGCTCATTGAGCACTCTATCCCTTAACTTGGGTGGAATTACCACTCGGGATCCACACATCAAGTTCCCCCGGCACACTGACAGCTGTTCTCTCCTTGTCGAGAATGCTGGCAACAGTGAGTCGCCATGTGCTGGCCATCCCTTCACCGTCAAATCATATACCCGAGACAGTGTCGGCTCATTTCGGGTTTCCTTTTTGATACAAGCGTTAGTTACCGGTAGGTATTTGTAATGTATGTACCTTTAAGGGGGAGAACTACTTTTTACAGCTCCTGTATCCTGTAGTACCGGCAGTGACCACACCTGTATATAAACTCTGAGTAGTGATCTGTACAGTCAGTTGCAGTTTGAACCCTCATTCAGTAAAAACCTGTTGATCATTCCCTGCAGTCTTTGTCTGATTATTGAAGGACACAACATTAAGATACACGGATCTAACATTGGCGACGACGCAGATTCGAACCTACCTGCAGCTCTGCATCACCTCCCAGGGATTCGCTCCTGGAGAACAGTGGAAGGAGGTCGAGTCCAGAAGCACGGGCGTCGACCACGGGCAACCGCCCAGTCATCCAGCGGAGATTTGAGCATCGCAGGGGAGGCTGTCGAGAGCCAGGCTTGGCTTTCCAGTCACAGTGGTGCAACAAAACGGGCTGGCAACATGTACTGCGCAGACCCTTCCCGGACAGCGGCGGCTACAGCTGACCGAGCGGCACAGAAAAAGGCCGAGCAGCGTCGACGGGGGAAGAGAGAGAGGGCAGAGTGCACAGGGCGCAGCCGGTGTTCAGGACCGAGCAGCATCAACGGGGAGAGAGACGAGAGAGAGCAGAGCGTAGCTGGTGTTCAAGGGCCGAGCAGCGTCAACGGGGAAGAGAGGCGCGCAGGAAAATGCGAGGCGCTGCCATTGCCACGAGGACTGCAGAGAGCGGCATTGGCAGCCACGCACGAAACCCACAGGGCGTCGCCATTTGCCACGAGGACTGCCGAGAGCGGCGTTGGCAGCAGCGCGGGAGACGCCATTTTAAGCCGCAGCGGGTAAGAAAGGAAAGCGCGGGAGACGCCATTTTAAGCCGCAGCGGGGAAGAAAGGAAAGCGCGGGAGACGCCATTTTAAGCCGCAGCGGGGAAGAAAGGAAAGCGTGGGAGACGCCATTTTAAGCCAGTCTAACCACACCCAAAAATGCCGAAGAGTGGCAGTATCACAGCGTTCGACAATGAAGTCGAAGATTGGACGACATATGTCGAACGCATAGAAGTATACTGCAAGGCGAATGAAGTGCCAGATGACAAGAAAGCGCTGGTATTGTTGAATTCAATGGGTGCAAAAACGTCTGGCTTACTACGAAACCTAGTAACCCCAGAGAAGCCAGTAGAAAAGGATTTTGAAAACATAGTGTCAATCCTACAGGACCACTTAAACCCCACACCGCTGCTGATAGCAGAAAGATTTAAGTTTCACAAAAGGAACCAGCATAAAGATGAAAGTAATGCTGAGTATTTAACGGAACTGCGCAAGCTATCAAAACACTGCCAGTTTGGAACGGGACTAGCAGATACTTTAAGGGACAAGTTTGTGTGTGGGCTTCAAAGTGGCAGCACGGTGGCATAGTGGTTAGCACTGTTGCCTCACAGTGCCAGGGACCCGGGTTCAAATCCGGTCCTCGGGTGACTGTCTGTGTGGAGTTTGCACATTCTCCCCGTGTTTGCGTGGGTTTCCTCCGGGTGCTCCGGTTTCCTCCCACAGTCCAAAGATGTGCGGGTTAGGTTGATTGGCTATGATAAAAACTGGCCCTTAGTGTTAGGGGGGATTAAACACGTGGGGTTACGGGGTTACGGGGATAGGGCTTGGGTGGGATGGCTGTCGGTGTAGGGACCGGGTGCTAGGGTTTGGATGATCAGCCATGATCTCATTGAATGGCGGAGCAGGCTTGAAGGGCCGAATGGCCTACTCCTGCTCCTATCTTCTATGTATCTATGTTTCTAAAGTGAAGGAACCCAGAAACGGCTTCTAACAGAAAAGGATCTTACGCTGGACAAGGCTTTCACGCTGGACAAGGCTTTCAGCATTGCAGTATCACACGAAGCAGCAGCACGGGGTGCTGCAGAGATACAATGGAGACCGCAAGAATATGGCACCAATGAAATGTCATATGGAGCAGGGAAGTGTTATCGCTGCGGCAGAACAACACACGACCATAATGATTGCTGGTTCAAGGACAGTGTGCAGACAGTGTGGAAAAGTAGGACACATAGCAAGAGTCTGCAGGTCGGGAAAGAAAACCAGCAGCAAGAAATCTCCACAGGAGAAGTACAAGAAGGTACATAAGGTGACAGAGAGTAGTTCAGACGAACAGAAGAGTGATACAGACTCCGGAAGCAAGGAGCTGGGTTGTCTGAAACTACATAATGTGATCAAAACGGAGGATCACCAAACTATCTGGGTCACGCTCAAGATAGCAGGAGTCCAAGTGAAAATGGAATTGGACATAGGATCAGCCCTAACAGTCATAAACCGAAGGGACTACAAGCGGCTATTCTCACATATACCCTTGAGAGATACAAAGATTGTCTTGAAGACGTACACGGGGCAAAAAGTCTACCCCAAAGGAAAAATAAGGGTGAACGTTATATATAACGGCAAGGAAACACCAAAAATGGACCTATATGTATTGCCAGATGGAGGACCACCACTACTAGGACGTGAATGGATCCGGAAGATACAGCTAGATTGGCATTCCATACAAGCACTGACTGTAGATGCCAAAAAGGATGACGACGTCACACCTGGACGACTGTCAAAAATGCTAACTGACGCACAAGAAGTGTTCCAGCAGGGACTCGGAACACTAAAAGGCATAACAGCGATGATCAAAATAGAGGAAAATGCAAGCCCAAAGTTTTTTATGACCAGACCGGTGCCTTATGCGATCCGCCCAGCCGTCGAAGCAGAGCTGGAAGGTTTGGAACGTTCAGAAGTACTGTCCAAAGTGGACTGGAGCGAGTGGGCTACACCCATCGTTCCTGTAATGAAGAGGTCGTTGAGTAATACGCCTGGGGAACCAAAGAAGGTTCGCATCTGTGGGAACTTTAAGGTGACAGTGAACCCAGTCCTTCACACTGTACAATATCCGCTTTCGCGGATTGAAGATATTTTCGCCTCGCTATCTGGAGGGAAACGCTTCACTAAGATTGATCTGGCCCAGGCGTACCTGCCAATGGAGGTAGAAGAAGCCTCGAAACAGTACCTCACAATCAACACTCATAAAGGTCTCTACCAATACAACCGGCTGGTGTTCGGGGTAGCATCAGCTCCGGCTATTTGGCAAAGGGCAATGGAACAAGTCCTGCAAGGGATTCCAGGGACCCAGTGTTATTTGGACAATATCCTGGTCACGGGCGAAAATGACAGTGATCACCTCGCCAACCTGGAGCAGGTGCTCACTAGATTGAAGGAATATGGGCTCCGAGCTAATCGCCACAAATGCGAGTTTTTCCAGAAGCAGATCTCGTATTGTGGCCACGTTATTGATAAAGAGGGGTTACATAAGTCCCCTGAAAAGATTGAGGCAGTAGTCAAGGCTCCAGCACCGGAAAATGTGTCACAACTGAGGTCGTTCCTTGGGCTGGGGAACTACTACCATAAGTTCTTGCCAAATTTGTCTACCGTACTACACCCACTGAACACCCTACTACAAACAGGGGTACCATGGAAGTGGAGTGACGAATGTAAACGAGCTTTCCAGAAGAGCAAAGCATTGATCACATCAAGAGGTGTTGGCTCATCTCAACCCAGCACTACCAATTCGGTTGGCGTGTGATGCATCACCCTATGGCATTGGAGCGGTGCTGTCGCACAAATTCCCGGACGGCTCGGAGAGGCCAGTAGCCTTTGCGTCTCGGTCACTAACCTCAGCCAAGTGTAACTACGCCCAGATTGACAGGGAGGCCCTCAGCCTAGTGTGGGGAGTGAAAAAGTTCAATCACTATCTGCACGGGCAGAAGTTCACCTTGCTGACTGACCACCAACCACTTGTTTCCATTTTTAATCCAAAGAAGGGCATTCCGGTGATGACTGCGCAACGGCTGCAAAGACTTTTTCTCGGGGTGCACCAATATGAAATTGAGTATAAGGGAACGAAACAGCATGGAAACGCTGATGGGCTATCACGCCTGCCACTGCCTACTGCGGAGGAAGCACCAGCAGTGGAACCTGTCGAAATATTTCATTCGACTATAATTGAATGCTTGCCAGTACCTAATGCTGGTATAGAGAAGGAGACCCGAAATGACCCGACACTCTCTCGGGTATATGATTTGACGGTGAAGGGATGGCCAGCACATGGCGACTCACTGTTGCCAGCATTCTCATCCAGAAGAGAACAGCTGTCAGAATGCCAGGGGACCTTGATGTGTGGATCCCGAGTGGTAATTCCACCCAAGTTAAGGGAGAGAGTGCTCAATGAGCTTCACGAAGGTCATCTGGGAGGGGTGAAAATGAAAAGCCTTGCTAGGGCTTATGTGTGGTGGCCGGGGATCGATCAGCAAATCGAGGACCTGACAAAGAGCTGCTCAAGATGCCAGAAGGTCCAAAATGCACCACCACATGCCCCTCTACACCCATGGGAGTGGCCCTCATCTCCATGGCAACGGGTGCATATTGATTTTGCTGGTCCATTCATGGACTCAATGTTTTTAATAGCCGTGGATGCGCACTCGAAATGGCCTGAGGTGATCAAAATGTCCTCCACCACCACGGAGAAAACTATTGCAGTCCTACGGACCATTTTTGTCAGGAACGGCCTGCCAGAGCAGATTTGCTCTGATAACAGACCACAGTTTGTGTCCGAAGAGTTTCGAAGATTTATGAAAAGGAATGGGGAAAGGCATTACACATCCGCCCCGTATCATCCAGCCACAAATGGATTGGCTGAGAGGTTCGTACAAACCTTTAAAAAAGCAGTGAAGGTCATGTGCGATGACGACATTCCACTGCAGCATAAGGTGGACAATTTCCTGTTAGCCTACAGAAATGTTACACATGCAGTCACCAACCAGGCCCCGGCCATGATGTTCTTTAACCGAAGGTTGAGATCTCGTCTGGATTTGCTCAGACCAAATGTACGAAGAGATGTTGAAAGTAAGCAATTCCAGCACATCAATGAGCAGCCGACAAGGAGCTTCAATGTAAGGCAACCAGTCTTGGCCCACGACTACCGAGCAGAGAAATGGCAACCAGGAACAATATGCACACGGCAGGGGCCACTAATGTACACAGTGGATGTTGGGGAGAACATTGTGAGAAGCCATGCTGACCAGATCCTAGAGTCACAGGAACGAGTCAACCCCATGTCTCGGCCATACGTACCTGGTGATGAACCCGACGTACAGGTCGCATCTACCTCAGAAACAATAGCATTGGAAGCTGATGAATCAACTGACGACAGGGTGTTAGAATCGCCTCCGCACCAAGAGCGAGACACTCGGGAAAGGCGTTATCCAGAAAGAATCAGGAAGCCTCCCCAAAGACTGAATTTATAAATAGACTATTTTCAGTTAATGTTGCATGTTAAAAGTGTTAATTGTAATTAGTTGATATTTAATTGTTAAATGAGTGTTATGGTACTGTTAATCTAAAAGGGGAGGAATTGTAATGTATGTACCTTTAAGGGGGAGAACTACTTTTTACAGCTCCTGTATCCTGTAGTACCGGCAGTGACCACACCTGTATATAAACCCTGAGTAGTGATCTGTACAGTCAGTTGCAGTTTGAACCCTCATTCAGTAAACACCTGTTGATCGTTCCCTGCAGTCTTTGTCTGTTTATTGAAGGACACAACATTAACATACACAGATCTAACAGTATTCAACTATAGTCGAATGGAATATTTTGACAGGTTCCACTGCTGGTGCTTCCTCCGCAGTAGGCAGTGGCAGGCGTGATAGCCCATCAGAATTTCCATGCTGTTTCGTGCCCTTATATTCAATCTCATAGTGGTGCGCCCCTAGAAAAAGTGACCATCTTTGTAGTCGTTGCACAGTCATCACCGGAACGCCCTTCTTCGGATTAAAAATGGAGACAAGAGGCTGGTGATCAGTCAGCAAGGTGAATTTCTGCCCGTGCAGATAGTGATTGAGCTTTTTCACTCCCCACACTAGGCTGAAGGCCTTCCTGTCAACCTGGGCGTAGTTACGCTCGGCTGAGGTTAGTGATCGTGACGCAAAGGCTATTGGCCTCTCTGAGCCATCCGAGAATTTGTGCGACAGCACCGCTCCAATGCCGTAGGGTGACGCATCACATGCCAACCGAATTGGTAATGCTGGGTTGTAATGGGCCAATACCTCTTTCGATGTGATTAGTGTTTTGCTCTTCTGGAAAGCTCGTCTACATTAGTCACTCCACTTCCATGGCACCCCAGTTTGCAGTAGGGTGTTCAGTGGGTGTAGTATTGTAGACAAATTTGGCAAGAACTTATGGTAGTAGTTTACCAGCCCGAGGAACGACCTCAGTTGTGACACATTTTCCGGTGCTGGAGCCTTGACTACTGCCTCAGTCTTCTCTGGGGACTTATGTAACCCCTCTTTATCGATAACGTGGCCACAATACGAGATCTGTTTTCTAAAAAACTCGCATTTGGGGCAGTTAGCTCGGAGCCCATATTCCTGCAATCTTGTGAGCACCGGCTCCAGGTTGGCGAGGTGATCACTGTCATTTTCGCCCGTGACCAGGATGTCGTCCAAATAACACTGGGTCCCTGGGATCCCTTGCAGGACTTGTTCCATTGCCCTTTGCCAAATAGCCAGAGCTGATGCTACCCCAAATACCAGCCTGTTGTATTGGTAGAGACCTTTATGGTTGTTGATTGTGAGGTATTTTTTTGATGCTTCTTCTGCCTCCATTTGCAGATACGCCTGGGCCAGATCAATCTTAGTGAAGCGTTTCCCTCCAGATAGCGAGGCGAAAATATCTTCAATCCACGGAAGTGAAGGACCGGGTTCACTGTTACCTTAAAGTCCCCACAGATGCGAACCTTCCTTGGTTCCCCAGGCGTGCTGCTCAACGACTTTTTCATCACAGGGATGATGGGAGTAGCCCACTCGCTCCAGTCTACCTTGGACAGTAGACCTGAATGTTCCAGACTCTCCAGCTCTGCTTCGACGGCTGGGCGGATCGCATAAGGTACCGGTCTGGCCTTAAAAAATTTTGGCCTTGCGTTTTCTTCAATTTTAATCGTCGCTGTCATGCTTTTTAGTGTTCCAAGTCCTTGCTGGAACACTTCTTTCACATCAGTTAGGATCTTTGACAGTCGCCCAGGTGTGACGTCGTCATCCTTTTTGTCAGCCACAGTCAGTGCCTGTATGGAATGCCAATCCAGTTGTATTTTCCGGATCCATTCATGCCCCAGTAATGGTGGTCCTCCATCTTGCAATACATACAGGTCTAGTTTTGGTGTTTCCTTACCGTTATATATAACGGTCACCCTTATTTTTCCTTTGGGGTAGACTTTTTGCCCCGTGTACGTCTTCAAAATAATTTTTGTGTCTCTCAAGGGTATGTGTGAGAATAGCCGCTCGTAGTCCTGTCGGTTTATGACTGTTAGGGCTGATCCTGTGTCCAATTCCATCTTTACCTTGACTCCTGCTATCTTCAGAGTGACCCAAATGGTTCGGTGATCCTCCGTTGTGATCACATTATGTAGTTTCAGACAACTCAGTTCCCTGCTTTCGGAGTCGTTATCACTCTTTTGTTCATCTGAACTATTCTCCGTCATCTTATGTACCTTCTTGTACTTTTCTTTGATAGGTTTCTTATTGCTGGTTTTCTTTCCCGACCTGCAGACTCGTGCTATGTGTCCTACTTTTCCACACTGTCTGCACACTTTGTCTTTGAACCAGCAATCATTCTGGTCGTGTGTTGTTCTGCCGCAGCGATAGCACTTCTCTGTTCCATATGACATTTCGTTTGTGCCATATTCTTGCGGTCTCTGTTGTATCTCTGCAGCGTCCTGTGCTGCTGCTTCATATGATACCGCAATGCTGAGAGCCTTTTCCAGCGTAAGGTCCTTTTCAGATAAAAGCCGTTTCTGGGTTCCTTCACTTTGAAGCCCACACACAAACTTGTCCCTTAAGGTATCTGCCAGTCCCGCTCCAAACTGGCAGTGTTTCAATAGTTTGCGCAGTTCTGTTAAATAATCAGCATTGCTTTCATCCTTATGCTGGTTCCGTTTGTGAAACTTGAATCTTTCTGCTATCAGCAGTGGTGTGGGGTTTAAATGTTCCTTTAGTATCGTTACTATGTCTTCAAAACTCTTGTCCATTGGCTTCGTTGGGGTTACTAGATTTTGTAATAAACCATACGTCTTTGCACCCATTAAATTTAACAATACCGACGCTTTCTTGTCATCTGACACCTCATTTGCCTTGCAGTACACCTCTATTCGTTCAACATATGTAGTCCAATCTTCGACTTCATTGTCAAATGCGGTGATACTGCCACTCTTCGGCATTTTGGGTGTGGTTTAAAATGGCGTCTCCCAATGGCTTAAAATGGCATCTCCCGCGCTTTCCTTCCTCCCCCGCTGCTGCCAACGCTGCTCTCGGCAGTCCTCGTGGCAATGGCGGTGCCTCACGGGTTTCTGCGCGCCTCTCTCTCCCTCTCTCCGATGCTGCTCGGCCCCTGAACACCGGCTGCGCCCTGTGCGCTCTGCCCTCTCTCTCTCTCCCCCGTCGACGCTGCTCGGCCTTTTGCTGTGTCGCTCGGTCGGGCTCTAGCCCGCCGCTGTCCGGGATGGGTCTGCGCACTACCTGTTGCCAGCCCGTTTCGCTGGACCACCTCGACTGGAAAGCCAAGCCTGGCTCTCGACAGCCTCCCCCGCAATACATCTGCTGGATGACTGGGCGGTTGCCCGTGGTCGACGCCCGAGTCTCTGGCCTTGACCTCCAATCCACTGATCTCCAGGAACGAATCCCCGGGAGGTTGCAGGTAGGTTCGAACTTGCCTCGTCGTCAATGTTGCGTTCGTGTATAATGAGACACAGACTGCAGGAGAAATGATACAACAGGTGTTTACTCAACGTGGCTCACAGTGGAACTGATCTGTACAGATTACTACTCAGGGCTATATACAGGTGTGGTCACTGCCGGTACTGCAGTATACATGAGCTGTAAAAGATAGTTCCCCACTTAAAGGTATATACATTGCATCTAGATGCCCGAGTAAAAGTAGCAGCAAAAATCCAAACTCAACCCCCCAATACTAAAAAGTCAATTAGGCAAGCAAAGAAACTCCAGCCTTCAGTAGTAGCATACAATGATGGTGGAGCCCAGCAGGTGAGTGCAAAAGACAAGGCTGAAGCGTTCGCAACCATCTACAGCCAGAAGTGCCGAGTGGATTATCCATCTTGGCCTCCTCCCGAGGTCCCCACCATCACAGATTCCAGTCTTCAGCCAATTCAATTCACTCCACGTGATAAAGAAACGGCTGAGCACACTGGATACAGCAAAGGCTATGGGCCCCGACAACATCCCGGCTTTAGTGCTGAATACTTGTACTCCAGACTAGCCGCGCCTCTTGCCAAGCTGTTAGAGTACAGCTACAACACTGGCATTATTCCATCAACGAGAAAAATTGCCCAGGTATGTCCTGACCACAAAAAGCAAAGCAAATCCAATCCGGCTAATTACCACCCCATCAGCCTACTCTCAATCATCAGTAAAGTGATGGAAGGTATCATCGATAGTGCTATAAAGCGACACTTACTTACCAATATCCTGCTCATCGATGCTCAGTTTGGGTTTTGCCAGGACCACTCAGCTCCAGACCTCATTACAACCTTGGTCCAAACATGGACAATACAGCTGAATTCCAGAGGGGAGGTGAGAGCAAATGCCCTTGACATCAAAGCATTGACTAAGTGTGGCATCAAGGAGCCCTAGAAAAATTAAAGTCAATGGGGATCAGGGGGGAAAACTCTCCACTGGCTAGAGTCATACCTAGCACAAAGAAAGATGGTTGTGGTTGTTGGAGGTCAATCATCTCAGCCCCACGTCATCGCTGCAGGAGTTCCTCAGGGCAGTGTCCTAGGCCCAACCATCTTCAGTTGCTTCATCAATGACCTAACCTCCATCATAAGGTCAGAAGTGGGGATGTTTGCTGATGACTGCACAATGTTCAGTTCCATTCGTAATTCTTCAGATAATGAAGCAGTCCATGCTCGCATGCAGCAAGACCTAGCCAACATTCAGGCTAGGGCTAATGAGTGGCAAGTAACATTCACACCACACAAGTGCCAGGCATAACCATCTCCAACAAAAAAGAGAATCTAACTGTCTCCCCATGACATTCAATGGCATTACCATTGCAGATTCGCCCACCATCAACATCTTGGGGGTCACCATTGACCAGAAACTTTTGGACCAGCCACATAAATACTATGGCTACCAGAGCAGGTCAGATGCTGGGTATTCTGGGTATCTCATCTCCTGACTCCCCAAAGCCTTTCCACCATCTACAAGGCACAAGTCAGGAGTGTGATGGAATACTATTCACTTGCCTGGATGAGTGCAGCTCCAACAACACAAGAAGCTCGACACCATCCAGGATCATCGTATCATAAGATTTAGATTAGCAATTAGCAAGGAACAATCTAGAGTGGAACTTCTAAACTGGAATAGGGCTAACTTCAATGGGATGCAAAAGGATCTAGCCAGGGTAAAATGGAACCAAAGACTGACAGGAAAACCTGTAACGGAACAATGGGTGATCTTTAAGGAAGAGATGTTCCAAGTACAGGCTAGGTACATTCCAACAAGAGGGAAGGGTAAGGGAACCAAAGCAAGGGTTCCATGGATGATGAGGGAGATAGAGAAGATGATGAAACAAAAAAAGGGGGTGTATGATGCATGTCAGGTGAATCCTTCAAGGAAGAACCAGACCAAATACAAGAAGTTGAGAGGGGATGTGAAAATGAAAATAAGATTGGCAAAGAGATTATACGAGAGTAGAATGGCAGTTAACATAAAAGGGAACTCAAAAATCTTCTACCGGCATACAAAGAGTAAGCAGGTAGTAAGAGGCAAGGTGGGGCATATTAGGAACAAAGAAGGTGATATATGCTTAGAGGCACAGGGCAAGGCTAGAATACCCAATGAGTACTTTGTATCAGTGTTTACTAAGGAGGTGGATGTTGGCAAAATATTGGTAGAAGTGGAAAAGGTAAACATAGACATAGACATAGAAGATAGGAGCAGGAGTAGGCCATTCGGCCCCTCGAGCCTGCTCCACCATTCAATGCGACCATGGCTGATCATCCAAATTCAGTACCCGGTCCCTGCTTTCTCCCCATACCCCTTGATCCCTTTAGCCTTAAGAAATATATCCAACTCCTTCTTGAATATATTTAATGTATTGGCCTCTACTGCCTTCTGTGGTAGAGAATTCCACAGGTTCACCACTCTCTGGGTGAAGACATTCCTCCTCATTTCTGTCCTAAATTGCCTACCCCTTATCCTTAGACTGTGACCCCTGGTTCTGGACTCCCCGACCATCGGGAACATCCTTCCAGCATCTAGTCTGTCCAGTCCTGTCAGAATTTTATAAGTTTCAATGAGATCCCCTCTCATTCTTCTAAACTCCAGCGAGTACAAGCCCAATCGACCCAATCGCTCCTCATACGTCATTCCTGCCATCCCAGGTATCAGCCTGGTGAATCTTCGCTGAACTCCTTCCATGGCAAGAACATCCTTCCTCAGATAAGGCGCCCAAAACTGCACACAATACTCAAGATGTGGTCTCACCAAGGCCCTGTATAACTGCAGCAAGACATCCTTGTTCCTGTACTCAAACCCTCTCGCTACGAAGGCCAACATGCCATTTGCCTTCTTAACCACCTGCTGCACCTGCATGCTTACCTTCAGCGACTGGTGCACAAGGACACCCAGGTCTCTTTGCACTTCCCCTTCTCCCAATCTATTGCCATTCAGATAATAATCTGCCTTCCTGTTTTTGACACCAAAGTGCATAACCTGGCATTTATCCACGTTATATTGCATCTGCCATGCTTTTGCCCAATCACCCAACCTGTCCAAATCATCCTGGAGTTTCTCGGCATCCTCCTCACAGCACACACGCCCACCCAGGTAGAAGCAATGGAAAAGGTGAAAATTGATAGACAGGATGTACTAAAAAGGCTGGGTATGCTTAGAGTGGATAAGTCGCCTGGTCCAGATGGCTTGCTTCCCAGATTGCTAAGGGAATTGGGGGAGGAGATAGCAGAAGGGCTTGCCATAATTTTCCAATCTTCCCTAGATGTGGGGGAGGTGCCCGAGGATTGGAAAGTGGCAAATGTGACACCATTGTTCAAGAAAGGGTGCAAGGACATCCTAGTAACTACAGGCCAGTCAGTTTAACATCAGTGGTGGGTAAAGTTTTAGAAACAATAATCAAGTAAAAAATTAACGGGCACTTGGAGAGGTTTAAGCTAATTAAGAAGAGCCAACATGGATTTGTAAAAGGCAAATTGTGTTTGACTACTCTAATTGAATTTTTTGATGAAGTAACAGAAGATTGATGAAGGGAATGCAATGGATGTTGTCTACATGGATTTTCGGAAGGTGTTTGACAAAGTACCACATAGAAGGCTAGTTAGCAAAATTGAGGCTCGTGGAATAGATGGGTCAGTGGCAGCTTTGATAAGGAATTGGCTTAAGGACAGAAAACAGCAAGTTGTGGTAAATGGCTGTTTTTCAGACTGGAGGATGGTAGACAGTGGTGTTCCCCAAGGGTTGGTGCTGGGGCCACTGCTTTTTTTGATATTGATAGATATAGATATAGATATAATGACCTGGATATTTGAATACAGGGTAGAATTTCTAAATTTGCCGATGACACCAAACTTGGGGGTGTGGCAAACAGGCGGATATCAATCAACTGCAACAGGACATAGAAAGGCTAGCAGAATGGGCAGACAAGTGGTAGATGGAATTTAATAGAGAAGTGTGAGGTGATGCATTTTGGCAGAAGGAGCAGGGAGAAGCAATATACACTTAATGGCACAGTTTTAAAGAGTGTGCAGGGACAGAGGGACCTGGGAGTTATTGTGCATAGGTCCCTGAAGGTGGCAGGACATATTGAGAGAGAGAGTGGTTAACAAAGCATATGGGATCTTGGGCTTCATAAATAGAGGTATTGAGTACAAAAGTAAAGAACTTATGCTGAACCTTTATAAAGCGCTGGAGTATTGTGTCCAGTTCTGATCGCCATACTTTAGGAAGGATGTGAAAGCCCTTGAGAGGGTGCAGAGGAGATTGGTTCCGGGGATGGGGGATCTTAACTACAAGGACAGGTTGGAGAAGCTGGATTTGTTTTCATTAGAGCAAAGGAGGTTGAGGGGTGATTTGATAGAGGTGTACAAGATTATGACGGCTTTGGATAGGCTAGACAGGGAAAGGCTGTCCCCACTAGTTGATGGTACAAGGACTAGACGACACAGTTTTAAGCACGAGATACAGGGGGGATGCGAGGAAAAACTTTTTTATGCAGCGAGTGGTGATGACCAGGAATTCGCTGCCACTGGAAGTGGTGGAAGCGGAGACACAATATTTTCAAGGGGAGACTGGGTAGGCACTTGAGGGAAATAAACTTGCAGGGCTACAGGGATAGAGCGGGGGGAATGGGACTGACTGGATTGCTCTAAAGAGAGCCGGCATGGACTTGATGGACCGAATGGCCTGCTTCTGTGCCGTTATGACTATGACTATGAAAAAGCAGCCCGCTTTATCGGCATCCCATCCACCACCTTAAACATTCACTCCCTCCACCACCACGCACTGTGACTGTAGTGTGTACCATCTATAAGATGAACTGCAGCAACTCACCAAGGCTTCTTCAATAGCAGCTCCCAAACCCGCGACCTCTACCACCTAGAAGGACAAGAGAAGCAGGTGCATGGAAACACCACCATCTAAGTTACCCTCCAAGTCTTGCACCATCCTGACTTGGAAATATATTGCTGTTACTTCATCGTCGCTGGGTCAAAATCCTCGAACTGACTTTTTGGTCTATTAGATCTTGCCTGACTGAGCTAATCATTGTGCATTCAATTCCTCTGTCTTGTAGTGACCCTTAACTTTTTACATTGCATGTTGGTGCCTTTCATTTGCCTGCTCTTGTAAGGGAAAGTTGTGCATGAAAACAGCAAACTACAATAATCTTGACCTGGGTTGTATTGTCGTACTCCAGCTGATCTGCCCAAGCATTGGAATCACTGCTTGAGGATGCCGAAAATATGCTCCAGTATCTGGAAGTGTGGGCTTCATTGTACCTCTGCTCAAGTCATTGGTTGACACAATGGTAACATGAACCATGGCCACAGTGCATATCATAGTCATAGAGTTATACAGCACAGAAAGAGCCACGCCGGCCATCAAGCCCTGTCTAATCTAATCCTATTTTCCAGCATTTGGTCCGTAGCCTTGTATGCTATGGCATTTCAAGTGCTCATCCAAATGCTTCTTGAATGTTGAGGGTTCCTGCCTCTACCACCCTTTCAGGCAGTGAGTTCCAGATTCCAACCACCCTCTGGGTGAAAAAGTTCTTCCTCAAATCCCCTCTAAACCTCCTGCCCCTTACCTTGAATCTATGCCCCCTTGTTATTGACCCCTCTACTAAGGGAAAAGGTTCCTTTCTATCTACCCTATCTATGCCCCTCAATTTTGTACACCTCAATCAGGTCCCCCCTCAGCCTTCTCTGCTCCAAGGAAAACAACCCCATCCTGTCCAGTCTTTCTTCATAGCTGAAGCGCTCCAGCCCAGGTAACATCCTGGTGAATCTCCTCTGCACCCTCTCCAAAGCAATCACATCCTTCCTATAGTGTGGCGACCAGAACTGCACACAGTATTCCAGCTGTGGCCTAACCAGTGTTTTGTACAGCTCCATCATAACCTCCCTGCTCTTATATTCTATGCCTCGGCTAATGAAGGCAAGTATCCCATATGCCTTTTTAACCACCTTATCCACCTGTTCTCCTGCCTTCAGGGATCTATGTACATGCACACCAAGGTCCCTCTGATCCTCTGTCTTTCCTAGGGTCTTACCATTCATTGTGTATTCCCTTGCCTTGTTAGTCCCTCCAAAATGCATCACCTCACACTTTTCAGGGTTAAATTCCATTTGCCACTGTTCCGCCCATCTGACCAACCCATCTATATCGTCCTGCAGACTGAGGCTACCCTCCTCGCTATTTACCACCCCACCAATTTTCGTGTCACCTGCGAACTTACTGATCATACCTTTTACATTCACATCCAAATCATTAATGTAGACCACAAACAGCAAGGGACCCAGCACCAATCCCTGCGGTACCCCACTGGACACAGGCTTCCAGTCACAAAAACAACCTTTGACCATCACCCTCTGCCTTCTGCCACTAAGACAGTTTTGGATCCAATGTGCCAAGGCACCCTGGATCCCATGGGCTCTTACCTTCTTGACCAGTCTCCTATGCGGGACTTTATCGAAAGCCTTACTGAAATCCATGTATACCACATCCACACACCTAGTCAACCCCTCGAAAAATTCAATCAAATTAGTCAGACATGATCTTCCCTTGACAAAGCTATGCTGACTATCCCTGATTAATCCTTGCCTCTCCAAGTGGAGACTAATTCTGTCCCTCAGAATTTTTTCCAATAATTTCCCTACCACTGATGTTAGGCTCACTGGCCTGTAATTCCCTCGTTTATCCCTACTACCCTTCTTGAATAATGGTACTACGTTGGCTGTTCTCCAGTCCTTTGGCACATCCCTGTGGCCAGAGAGGTTCTGAAAATTTGTGTCAGAGCCCCTGCAATCTCCTCCTTTGCCTCACAGAGCAGCCTGGGATACATCTCATCCGGGCCTGGAGATTTATCCACTTTTAAGTCTGCTAAAACCACTAGCACCTCCTCCCTCTCAATGCTAATATGTTCAAGTATATCACAGTCCCCCTGCCTGATTTCCATGTCTACATCGTCCTTCTCCATAATGAACACAGATGCAAAAAATTCATTTAAAACCCCACTTACATCTTTTGGCTCCACACACAGATTGCCACTTTGGTCCCTAATGGGCCCTACTCTTTCCCTAGTTATCCTCTTGCCCTTAATATACTTATAAAACACTTTCTCTGCCTATAGCCATTCCTGTATGCTTCTTGGCCCTTCAAATAATGCTTCCACTGTTGACTGTAGGAATAAAGGAATCACTTCAGGAAAGATGTCAAAGCCTTGGAGAGGGTGCAGAGGAGATTTACTAGAATGGTACCAGGGATGAAAGACTTTAGTTAAGTGGAGAGACTAGAGAAACTAGTGCAGCGTATGTTTACCAGATTGATACCCAGACTCCAGGGGTTAAATTACAAGGAGAGATTACACAAATTAGGGATTGTATTCCCTAGAATTTAGAAGGTTAAAGGGTGATTTGATCAAAATTTAAAGATATTAAGGGGAACAGATAGGGTAGATAGAGAGAAACTATTTCTGCTAATTGGACAGTCTAGGACTAGGGAACATAGCCTAAAAATTAGAGCCAGACCTTTCAGGAGTGAAATTAGGAAACACTTCTACACACACAGGGTGGTAGAAATTTGGAAAACTCTTCCACAAATGACAATTGATGCTAGATCAACTGTTCATTTTAAATCTCAGATTGATAGTGTTACATAGTTATGTTGGGACTACATTGTACAAGTGTACTAACACTCAAATCAAGTGTAGCAGCACTACGATGCTGGGAAAGTAGTGCGCAGGCGCCGCACAGGACTTGGAAATATCACCCCACACCATGCGGCAGGCAGCCATTACAACACAAATAAAACAGTAGTTATAATTACAAATTACCGAGTCCAGAATCGTCTTTACAAGGCACTACGAGCGCTAGAAGACATAACATGGTGGCAGCGGTATAAGTGAGTAAAACTTACGCAAATAAAAACGGTATCAGATTGAAGAAAGAAATTTAAAAGTAAACTCTGCAGCGTTGTAACTGCGAATCGTACGGGCAGCTAAAATGGCGGCGTCCAATGCACTGACCGCGAATATGCTCCCCATCATGAACTGGGAGGCCGACGATATCGTGGAAGCTTTCTGTAAATTTAAGCACAAATGCGAGCTTACATTTAAAAGTTTCCTGAAAGGCTCCTCCGACGAGGAAAAAGTCAGTTACATTCTAATGTGGGCGGGAGAAAAAGGCTTAGATCTCTATAACAGCTGGAGTTTATCCGAAGAGGATAAAACGAACCCTGCGGAGATTTATGAAAAGTTCAGTAACCATCTCGAGCCTAAATCAAACCACCGCATACACAGGTATAAATTCCAAAGCTTAAGACAGGAACCTGGTGAAATGGCTGACAATTTCCTGACGAGATTAAAAAATGAAGCCAGCAAATTCAAGTTTACGGAACTAGAAGAAAGGCTGGTAGACCAATTAATATGGGGATCAGCACATACAGAAGTGCAAAAAGAACTAATAGGAAAAGAAAAGCTCAAAATATCAGAAGCCATAGATACAGCGAGGGCTCACGAAGCCACAAAACCACAGATGAAAACACTGAATACTCATACGGCTGACGTGCGGACAACTCCCGAACCGGATCACAGAGTTGATGTAGTGCGCGAAAAGCACAGCACACAAAAACAAGTATATGACAGCGGGAAGAATACGTGCAGAAACTGCAGAAGACAACACGACTACACAGACAGAAGAAAATGCCCAGTGTATGGAACAAGCTGCAACACGTGTGGTAAAGCAAACCACTGGCAAAAGATGTGCAGAGCTAAAAGAGAGGGGCTACACACCAAAAGCAGAGGTGGGCAGCAGAACCAACAAAAGAAAAACAAAATCCATACCATGGGTGAGCAAGATGACAAAGACTGCGGGTACAACAAAGCTCTGAACATTGAAACCATAAAGGTTCTCTTACACGAAACGTCCAGAGCGGAAAGCACCCCAAAGAAAGAATGGCACACTATCATCCAGATTAAAAAGAGGATCGAAAGACAGCCCACAACCGTCAATCTAAAAGTAAAGTTGGACACAGGAGCTCAGAGCAACATCCTTCCACTGAAGCTATACCAGAGGATCTTCCCCGAAAACTTGGGCGAAGATAGATACCCGAAAAGAGGATGTTTAAAAGCAAACAACATCATGCTGACAGCGTATGGGGGGAGCAAGATCAGACAACTCGGAACAACATATATAAAAGGAACACACAAAAGCAGAAACATCAACTGCATGTTCTATGTGACCGACTCCGAGGGACCGGCGATCCTGGGATTAAACAGCTGCGAGAAGCTACGAACTGACAAAAACATCACTGAAAGCTGACAGCAACACCCCACTGGAGAATCGTCCACAAATCATGGACACGAAACATTTGATGGACATGTATCCAGAATGTTTTGATGACACTGTAGGATGCTTCGGGGCGTTCAAGTACCATATAACAATAGATCCAGAGGTAAAACCCGTCATCCACGCTCCAAGAAAAATACCCATCGAGCTAAAAGAAAAATTATACACCGAACTAAAAGAAATGGAAGAGAAAGAAATAATCGCAAAGGTCACTGAACCCACAGACTGGGTAAACTTGATTGTGGTACGGGAAAAGCCGAATGGGCGGCTCAGAATCTGTCTGGACCCCAAAGACTTAAACCAGGCAATAAAGCGGGACCACTACCCCACACCATCATTAGAAGAAATCACACCAGCACTGGCAGGAGCCAAAGTCTTCTCCAAACTGGATGCCAGAAACGGCTACTGGAACGTAAAACTGGATGAAGAATCAACTAACCTGACGACTTTTAATACACCATTGGGGCGTTATAAATTCCTGCAGCTGCCATTTGGGTTGAAATTCAGCCAAGACATCTTCCAACAAAAGATCGATGAAACATACAAAGGCTGTGAAGGAGCCATTGGAATCGCTGATGACATCCAAGTTTACGGATCAAATGAAAGAGACCACGACGTGCACTTGCACGAGGCCATGGAGCGCACCAGAATGGCTGGCATCAAGCTGAACGCCGAGAAGTGCGTCGTTAAAAGTACGAAATGCAAATTTTTTGGCATGATTTACACACCGGAGGGTGTCAAGCCTAATCCCGAAAAGGTCGAGGCGATAGCAGAGATGAAACCTCCAAACGACAAGAAGGAGCTGAGGAGCTACCTCGGCTTGGTCCAGTATATGAGCTCTTTCATCCCGAACATGTCAGACTACACAGCGAACCTAAGAGAATTACTAAAAGAAGACACCGAATACCAATGGTCAGAATCCCATGAGAGGAACTTCAAACACCTAAAGGAATTATTATGGAAAGAAACCAGCCTGTCTTATTACAATAGAAAAAAAACTGTCACCCTACAGGTAGATGCCTCTACCAGGGGGCTAGGGGCAGCCCTCGTGCAGGAAGGAAAACCAATAGCTTTCGCATCGAAGGCATTGACATCAGCAGAGACAAGATACGCAAACATCGAAAGAGAGCTATTGGCAGTAGTACACGGATGAGAAAAGTTCCACACCTACTTATACGGAAGAGAATTCGAGGTAGAGAGTGACCATCGTCCACTCAAACAAATTTACAAGAAAAACCTAAGCAAGGCCCCAGCAAGACTGCAAAGGTTACTGTTAAGACTCCAAAGTTACAACTTCGAATTAAAATACCGGCCAGGGAAAGAAATGGCACTGGCAGATGCATTGTCTCGATAGTCACCACACGAAAAACACGAGATGAAGGGCCTGACAGTAAAAATACACCACCTCGTAAATGTTACTCCCACAAAGCTTAGCCAAATTCAAGAGGAGACTGGTAAAGAAGAGGAGTTGCTACTACTCATGCAACAGGTAATACAGGGGTGGCCGGAGAAGATCCAGCAGGTCCAAAACCAAATCCGACAGTGCTGGACAATCAGAGACGACATCTCGGTGGAGGACGGTGTTCTCCTTGCTGGCTCAAGAATCATAATACCAAAAACGATGCAAACGGAACTTCTCCGCTTAATACACCAAGGCCATATGGGGATGGAGAAATGTAAACTAAGAGCCAGATCAGCTGTGTACTGGATAGGCATGTACAAAAGCATAGAACAAATGATCTCCACATGCTGCATATGCCAGAAATACCGAAACACACAGCAGAAGGAGGAGATTATTCAAATGGAAGTACCCCCGAGACCATGGCACACGGTCGGAACAGATCTGTTCCTGTGCAACCAGGAGTGGTACATCACAGTAGCAGACTACTACTCAAAATTTCCTTTTGTCAGAAGGATAAATGACATGAGAGCCACAACAATCACAAAAATTGCGAAAAACTTATTCGCAGAACAGGGCATCCCAGAGAAGGTCATCTGCGACAATGGGACACAATTCACCTCCAGCGAATTCAGAGCACTGGCTGGAAAATACAGATTTAAAATAATTACCTCATCCCCACATTACCCAAGGGGACACGGATTTATTGAAAGACAGATCCAAACAGTCAAAAGAGCTCTCATTAAAAGCAAGGAGATGGGAGAAGACCAAGACCTCGCCCTATTGGCAATCAGATCGACATCTTTGAGGGCAGACTTGAAATCACCAGCAGAACTGCTAAACGGTAGAAAATACAAAACAACTCTACCAGCAAAGGTATATCCTCCCCAGGACCAAGAGGATGTTCGGCAGAAGCTGATGGAAACACAAGCTACGGGGAGCACACACCATAACAAGCATGCAAAACCACTACCGGAGCTGCTAAATGGGCAATCAGTGCATATACAAGATCCGTTGTTGAGAACATGGAGTCCAGCCAAGGTTATTGGAAAAGCTGATACTCCAAGATCTTACTTGGTAGAGACAGATCCCGGAAACCAATACAGGCGAAACAGGATCCATATCAGACCCTCACCTGAAGCTGTCAAACAGCGGACAACATTAACAGCAGTTAGGGTACCAGACACGGAAAACAATATAACGCCAGAAACAAACACCTCAAATACAACAACTGCAAACATGCACTCTCCAGAGCCAAACACGACAGCACCGGCAACAAGAAAAGAACACACCAAAACACCGCAGAAAGGAATAGTTACAGCCAAGTCCGCAAGATGGAGGAGTAACATACAACCACCTGAGCGGTATCGCGAATAATTATAAAGACAATTATAATTCGTACAGAACAGTAAAACAACATGGACAAATATTCTGTATATAAATTGAGCAAAGAAAGCTCACGTTCTGTATTTTGTTAACGTTATTCAACTGGAAACATTGTAAAATAGAAAATTGATGTAATTAGTTTTGTTGGGAAAGAGGGATGTTACATAGTTATGTTGGGACTACATTGTACAAGTGTACTAACACTCAAATCAAGTGTAGCAGCACTACGATGCTGGGAAAGTAGTGCGCAGGCGCCGCACAGGACTTGGAAATATCACCCCGCACCATGCGGCAGGCAGCCATTACAACACAAATAAAACAGTAGTTATAATTACAAACTACCGAGTCCAGAGTCGTCTTTACAAGGCACTACGAGCGCTGGAAGACATAACAGATAGATTTTTGTTAACCCAAGGTATTAAGGGATATGGGCAAAGGCAGGTATATGGGGTTGGGTCACAGATCAGCCATGATCTCATTGACTGGCGAAACAGGCTCAAGGGGCTAAATGACCTCCTCCTGTTCCGATGTTTCTAATTAGGGCTGTTCTTAGAGCAGAGAAGGTTAAAGGGAGATTTGATAGAGATGTTAAAAATCATGAAGGGTTTTGATAGAGTAAATAAGGAGAAACTGTTTCCAGTGGCAGACCAGAGGACACAGATTTAAGGTAATTGGCAAAAGAACTAGAGGCAAGATGACGAGAAATGTTTTTATGCAGCGAGTTATGATGATCCGGAATGTACAGCCTGAAAATGTGGTGGAAGCAGATTCAATAATAACTTCAAAAGGGAAATGGATAAATATCTTAAGTGGAAAAATTTGCATGGCTATGGGGAATGAGCAGGGGAGTGGGACTAATTGGATACCTCTTTCAAACAGCCGGAACAGGCACAATGGACTGAATGGTCTCTTACTGTGTTGTATCCTTCTAGGTGGGCTGCCAAGGTTGTAGTGTATGTAACTGTTCTACCTTTAAGAGAACTATTGTATGTAACTGTCCACCTTTAAGAGAACTATTTTAGGTGTGGCACTACTTTATCTTGGCTGCTGTATACTGTAATACCGACGGTGACCACACCGGTATATAAGTGCTGTGTCAGGATTTATTGGGCAGATTCGCCCTGACCTTCGAATAGTAAAGTCCTGTTAAAGTTACTCTTGTAGTCTGTGTATTAATTCGCCATAATACCTACAGACTTTACAGTGGCGACGAGTTCGATCTTACCCTGCGGCAACAATACTTCCGAAGCAGTTAACGAGCGTCGAGAAGAGGCACCCGCCCTTGTCGTTCTGCTGAGAGAAAACTCGAGTCTGCAGAGCAAGGAAGAAGGAAGAATTCAGACACGAAGCCTTCCATCAGCAACAGGCACTGATTGTCCCTTCTGCCACGGTGGTGAGTGAGCCGATCAGCACGAGAAGCAAGTCGGCCACGGTGACTGTGAGTAAAGGGAAAATAAAAAAAATAAACGGAGGATAAGGGCGGTGAACTCGACCACAGTCGGGGGGAAAGGAGCCGGACAGAAGTCGGGCCCAGAGGCGCTGAGACTGGGGCAGCGTGGAGCACGGAAGCCGCGGTACAAGCGGGCTGGGAGACGCAACGGCGTCGTGAGACAGCTAGACCGCGACCGGCGAAAAAGGCCGGGCAGCTACCGAGGCCACGAGGCGCTGCGACCGGGATCGTAAGGCGCGGGAAGATATAAAAATAAATAAACCGCGGTGAACTCAGCCGCAGCCGGGGAGGAAAGCACCGGACTGCGAGAGGGCTGGGAGGCGCGATTGGAGTGAAAAAGGCCGGGCAGCGACCGAGGCCACGAAGCGCTGCGACCGGGATCGTAAGGCGCGGGAAGATATAAAAATAAATAAATCACGGAGAACTCAGCCGCAGCCGGGGAGGAAAGCACCGGACTGCGAGAGGGCTGGGAGGCACGATTGGAAGCCGCTGAGGGAGAGACAGAGCCCAAGCGAGCGGGAGAGACAGAGCCCGAGCGAGGGAGACTGAGCGAGATCCAGCCCAGCGGCTGAAACTGTTCGCCGTCAACGGGTTGTACCCAGCGCCGGTTGCCCTGCCGAGAAAAGGGAACAAGGAACGCACTGAAGCCGACGCGCAGGCTGCGAACCCCGAAAGCCAGCGGTCGTCGCCCGAGGGAAAAGCTTACCCCTCCCGCCAGGGGAAGAAACGCGGGAAGCCGCCAGTAGGCGGGGAAGAAGACAGAAGCGGGAAACCACCATTTTGAAAGTGGGCGGGGAAAGAAGACAAGCGCGGGAAACCGCCATTTTGGAAAAAAAAAAGTTAAAGAA
Source organism: Somniosus microcephalus (assembly GCF_052327205.1). Lineage (NCBI taxonomy): Eukaryota > Metazoa > Chordata > Chondrichthyes > Squaliformes > Somniosidae > Somniosus > Somniosus microcephalus. The sequence continues at coordinate 119,860,913 of NC_140997.1, read as the reverse complement.
ATATTTCGTTGTTGTTTCTCAGGAAGAGTGTGAAGATGCCTAAGCGTAGTAACATCAACGGTTTCGATTCCGATGTGGAAGATTGGGCCACGTATGTAGAACGCATCGAGATATATTGTAAGGTCAATAAGATAGCAAATTATGACAAAGCTCTAACCTTACTAAACTCAATGGGTGCGAAGACATACGGGTTATTGAAGCATCTTCTATCACCAGCTAAACCGGCGGATCAGTCTTTCGCTAATATTGTTGCTGTCCTGAAGGATCATTTTAACCCCGCACCGCTGATGTTAGCGGAACGATCAAAATTTTACGTGAGAACGCAACGAAAAGAGGAAAGCAACGCGGAGTACCTGGTTGAACTGCGTAGGCTAGCAAAATACTGTCAGTTTGGGGTAAATCTGACAGAGGCACTGAGAGACAAGTTCGTGTGCGGGATGTCGAAGGAAGGAACACAAAAACGACTGCTCGAAGAGAACGATCTTACACTTGATAAGGCTGTCCTTATTGCAGCATCGCATGAAGCCGCAGCGAGAGGCACGGCGGAAATGCAGCGGAAGACAGCGGTACTCAGTGTGGATCAAATGACTTCGGGTACAACGAAATGTTATCGTTGTGGGAAGACAACACACGACCAGAAGCAATGCTGGTTTAAAAACCAGGAATGTAGAAAATGTGGCAAGCTTGGTCACATAGCTAAGGTATGCCGGTCAGGAAAGAAGACCAGCAATAATAAGTCACCGCAGAAGAAGTACAGAAAGGTACATAAGGTGACTGGGAAGAGTCCAGATGAACAGAATTCGGACTCAGACTCCAACAGCAAGGAACTGGGTAGTCTGAGGATTCACAATGTGAGTAAAGAAGCTGACCGACAAACTATCTGGGTCACACTACAGATTGCAAAAGTCCAAGTGAAGATGGAAGTGGACACCGGATCGGCGTTGACGGTCATGAATAAGCAAGATTACAAAAAGTTATTCAAACATATTCCCCTACGGGATACGGAGATAGTATTGCAGACATACACGGGGCACAAAGTATACCCCATCGGAAAGATAAAAGTCAAGGTGAGATACAAGGACAAAGATCACCAAGGGATGGACATGTATGTGCTGCCCAAGGGAGGTCCACCACTTCTGGGACGGGAGTGGATCAGGAAAATAAAGATAGACTGGCATTCACTAAACACAATGACGGTAGATTCTGGAAAGGAAGATGTCAAACCTGAACGGTTGTCCAGAATATTGGACGAAGCTAAAGAGGTATTCCAGCAAGGACTGGGAACACTGAGAGGAATTAAAGCAAAAATCAAGATTGCAGAACATGCAAGCCCAAAATTTTTCAAAGCCAGATCGGTACCTTACGCGATACGACCTGCTGTGGAGGCAGAACTGGAAGAGCTTGAACGTTCAGGGGTACTGTCTAAGGTGGACTGGAGTGAGTGGGCCACGCCCATTGTTCCCGTCATGAAGTCTTCATCAAGTAACAAGCCAGGGGGACCGGGAAAGGTCCGCATCTGCGGAGACTTCAAGATCACAGTTAATCCGGTGCTTCACACGGTACAATACCCGCTCCCGCGGATTGAGGATATCTTTGCTTCATTGTCTGGCGGGAAACACTTCACCAAGATAGACCTGGCACAAGCATACTTACAAATGGAAGTCGAGGAAGAGTCGCGCCAGTATCTCACAATCAACACGCACAGAGGCTTGTATCATTATAATAGACTGGTTTTTGGAGTAGCTTCGGCTCCAGCAATTTGGCAGAGGGCCATGGAGCAGGTCTTACAGGGTATTCCAAGCACGCAGTGTTACTTGGATGATATCCTGATTACGGGAGAAGACGAGGAGGAACACCTCACAAATTTGAAACTGGTGCTCACCAGGTTGAAGGAATATGGCCTTCGAGTTAATCGCCAGAAATGCGAGTTCTTCCAGAAACGGATCTCGTACTGCGGTCATGTCATTGACCAAGAGGGGCTGCACAAGTCACCTGACAAGATAGAAGCTGTCGTGAAGGCCCCCGCTCCGGAAAATGTATCACAGTTGAGATCGTTTCTGGGGTTGATTAATTATTACCACAAGTTTCTGCCAAATCTATCCACGGTGCTGCATCCGCTGAATGCTTTGTTGCGGAAAGAAGTACCATGGAAGTGGAGCGAGGACTGTAAGAAGGCCTTTCGCAGAAGCAAGGCGTTGATTACCTCTGAGGAAGTGTTGGCTCATTTCAACCCAACATTACCTCTTCGTCTAGCTTGTGATGCTTCCCCTTATGGAATTGGAGCAGTACTTTCACACAAGTTACCAAATGGCTCGGAAAGGCCAGTCGCATTTGCGTCCTGATGATTGACCTCCGCTGAGCGAAATTATGCTCAGATAGATAGGGAGGCCCTCAGCCTTGTGTGGGGAGTAAAGAAATTCAATCATTACCTGCAGGGCAAGAAGTTCACATTACTGACAGACCACCAGCCGTTGGTGTCCATATTCAACCCTAACAAGGCCGTTTCCACTATGACAGCGCAAAGGCTACAGAAGTGGTCCGTGTTACTTGGGGCACACCAATATGACATCGAATACAAAAGGTCCAAACAGCATGGAAATGCTGATGGGTTATCGCGCCTACCGTTGCCAGTAGTAGAAGAGGCGGCTACAGTGGACCCGGTAGAGATGTTCCACTCATCCATAGTGGAATGTCTACCAGTAACAAATTCGATGATCGAAAATGAAACAAGAAATGACCCGACTCTCTCACGAGTCTACGATTTAACAGTGGAGGGATGGCCAGCACATGGCGAACCAACGCTGCCCGCATTTTCGCAAAGAAAAGAACAGCTGTCAGTGTGCCGAGGAACCTTGATGTGTGGATCTAGAGTGGTGATTCCACCCAAACTTCAGCATAAGGTGCTAAAGGAGCTTCACGAGGGGCATCTGGGTGGAGTGAAAATGAAGAACCTAGCAAGAGCGTTTGTGTGGTGGCCAGGTATTGATGGAGACATCGAAGAAATAACCAAGAGCTGTCTAGGATGCCAGAAGGTCCAAAACGCGCCACCACAAGCTCCTCTGCATCCATGGGAGTGGCCCTCATCTCCTTGGCAAAGGGTACACGTCGACTTTGCTGGTCCATTTATGGACTCAATGTTTCTAATCGCGGTGGATGCACACTCCAAGTGGCCGGAGGTAATAAAGATGTCCTCCACCACCACGGAAAAAACCATCACAGTATTAAGGACCATATTTGCCAGGAATGGGCTGCCGGAACAGATCTGTTCTGATAATGGACCGCAATTTGTGTCCGAAGAATTCAGGAAGTTCTTAAAAAGGAATGGGGTCAAGCACTACACGTCAGCCCCATACCATCCCGCCACCAATGGATTAGCTGAAAGGTTTGTCCAGACCTTCAAGAAGGCCATAAAGGCCATGGGTAATGAAGACATCAACCTACAACATAAGGTAGATAACTTCTTGTTGGCGTACAGGAATGCAACACATGCGGTCACAAACCAAACTCCCGCCATGATGTTTTTCAATAGAAGACTAAGATGCCGGCTGGATTTGATTAAGCCAAACGTCAGAAGGGACGTAGAGAACTGACAATTTCAGGGCATGAATGAAAGGCCAACTAGATCCTTTCAGATAGGTCAACAAGTTTTGGCCCGGGACTACCGTACCGAGAAATGGCAGCCTGGAACTATTGGAAAAAGGCTAGGGCCGCTGATGTATACTGTGGACATTGGTGACAGCATAATAAGGCGCCATGTTGACCAGATCATAGGGTCATCCACAAAGGACCAACCTACTCCACAACCTTACACGGCTAATGTTGAAGCAGAGATACCCAGAGCACCTACCTCCGATCTGGTAATACTGGAATCAGATGAACCTGACACTGTCCTTCAAGCCGAATCGACCTTGCCAGAAGAACCTACTACCCCACCGAAAACTACTACACCACCGAGGCGTTATCCGGACAGAGTCAGGAAGCCTCCAGAGAGACTGAATCTGTGAACTGTTTTGCATAAGTTGTATATATGTTATGATGTTATGTTAATGGGGAATAAGTATGTTGTAAGCTAAAAAGGGAGGATTGTAGTGTATGTAACTGTTCTACCTTTAAGAGAACTATTGTATGTAACCGTCCACCTTTAAGAGAACTATTTTAGGTGTGGCACTACTTTATCTTGGCTGCTGTATACTGTAATACCGACGGTGACCACACCGGTATATAAGTGCTGTGTCAGGATTTATTGGGCAGATTCGCCCTGACCTTCGAATAGTAAAGTCCTGTTAAAGTTACTCTTGTAGTCTGTGTATTAATTCGCCATAATACCTACAGACTTTACAAAGGTAACAAGCATTGACAAGAGTAACACATAGGCATGTCTGCTAAGTAGCATATTACTCAACGTATTGGGTGCGCGCACATTTTTGCTGGCGCTATAGTAACATAAGTTTCTTTTTTGTTGGTATATGGGCCTCGAAGATGGCACACCTGCCAGCAGACATGAGCAGGATGCTGGCCATCTCACAAGCCTGCATTATACACTTCTCAGTATGCTTACGCCAGTTCCAAGAGAATCAGATAGAGAGGGACAAGAAGGAACACCTGGTGAAGCACACAGCGCAAGTGAGGAGAAACAAGCGGAGATGATTACAGGAAGAACTAGAATGGAGAGGGCGGGCCAGATATTACTCTGTTGTAGGGCCTATGGGTTCTTACGACACTGTATCGGGGCAAGCACTGGGGAAGAATACAGAAAACAGTATTATGGAAATAAACTGCTTACCTTCTTTGGATTGTAGCATAGCGAAGCATCCCTCACAGCGCCAGGGACCCGGGTTCAAATCCGACCTCGGGTGACTGTCTGTGTGGAGTTTGCACATTCTCCCCGTGTTTGCGTGGGTTTCCTCCGGGTGCTCCGGTTTCCTCCCACAGTCCAAAGATGTGCGGGTTAGGTTGATTGGCCATGATAAAAATTGACCCTTAGTGTTAGGGGGGATTAAATACGTGGGGTTATGGGGATAGGGCTTGGGTGGGATGGCTGTCGGCGTAGGGACCGGGTGCTAGGGTTTGGATGATCAGCCATGATCTCGTTGAATGGCGGAGCAGGCTCGAAGGGCCGAATGGCCTACTCCTGCTCCTATCTTCTATGTTTCTATGTAATGTGCCAGCAATAGGTTGATAGGCATGTATGCTAATAGGAGCAGTGCTGATTAGTCCAAGCATGTTACTTACGGGGACTGTTCATACAAAAACAGAGTTAAATAAAATTTCTGTCAATTAAGGATTAACACATCAGTCTTCCTGGTTGCATATCACTGTCAGCCATTTCTTCTTCCTCATCCTCTACTTGGGCCACAGATTGTGGCTTGGTTTCCCCTAATGAAATTATGCAAGATTTGGCAGACACAGATCATGTCAGGCCTACAGAGCAATACCCTCGACCTGTCCAAACATCCCAATTTTATGTTCCACCAGAATTCTGGTTGAGGCATGAACATTATCTCGCCAATCCTCTGCTCAGGTGTTTCTCGTTGGAGTGATTAGCCAGAGCTAATGGCAGTGGTTACCCTTGTTCCCTGGGAACCTCCCATCCAGTCTGCTTGCTCCTTGAAATAATATTGGGAAGCTGGATTGCTGCAAACTAAATGCATTGTGGCTGTAGCCTTGGTATTAAACAGTAACCTACATTATTCTGTTCTTTCCTGTTAATACAGAACATTTGATTGGTTGTACACAGTGCATATCTAGAACAATGAGGCAGTGCACCCTGTAAAAGTGCCGCCCCCTCTTCAGCTGTTGCCTTCTTCCCATCTGCAAAATTAGCACCTTTGATTACTTAAGATCAGGCTGCCATTCTTAATCAATTACATAAAATATGATTGAATGGGATAGTTTCAGCTATTTAAACAATTAGCACATTAAGCTTCCATTGTCTGTCAGGAACCAGTTATAGAATTGCCAATTTGTATTTACATAGACCAGAGGACTCATACTCACAAACGAGTGGATTGGGTTATTGTATATCACAAATGCCTAGTTGTACTGTATGATTAGAAGACTTTTTATAACCCTTTTGCTGTTCTTCGTGAAAAAGAATCCAAATTAAAAATCTACTATCGATACATATACATCTTTGTCATAAAAACAGAAAATGCTGGAAATACTCAGCAGGTCAGGCAGCATCTGTGGAGAGAGAAACAGAGTTAACGTTTCAGGTCGATGGCCTTTCATCAGAATCATTGAAATTTACTGCACAGAAGGAGGCCATTCGGCCCATCGTGTCTGTGCTGGCCAAAAAAGAGCTATCCAGCCTAATCCCACTTTCCAGCCCTTGGTCCATAGCCTTTAAGGTTACAGCACTTCAACTGCATATCCAAATACTTTTTAAATGTGATGCGGTTTTCTGCCTCTACCACCTTTTCAGGCAGTGCGTTCCAGGCCCCCACCACCCTCTGGGTGAAAGAAGATCTCTTCAAATCCCCTCTAAACCTCCGACCAATTACTTTAAATCTAATACAAAAGTAAAATACTGCGGATACTGGAAATCTGAAATAAAAACAGAAAATGCTAGAAATACTTAGCAGGTCAGGCAGCATCTTTGGAGAGAGAAACAGAGTTAACATTTCAGGTCTCTGATCCTTCGTCAGAACTGGAAAAAGCTGGAGATGGAACAGGTTTTTAAGCAGGTGCAGGGGCAGGGAAAGGGGGGAGGGGAGGAAAGAACAAAAGGGAAGGTCTGTGATAGGGTGGAAGGCAGGAGAGATTAGAGACAAAAGGGATGATGGTGAAAGGCAAAAGGAGTTGGTAATGAGACAAGTTAAGAAACAAAAGATGGCTCTATCTCCAGCTTTTTCCAGTTCTGACGAAGGGTCATCGACCTGAAACTTTAACTCTGTTTCTCTCTCCACAGATGCTGCCTGACCTGCTGAGCATTTCCACCATTTTCTGTTTTTATTACTTTAAATCTAAGCCTGCTGGGTTATTGACCTCTCTGCTAAGGGAAATAGGTTCTTCCTATCCACTCTATCTAGGCCCCTCATAAATTTATGCACCTCAATCAGGTCCCCCCTCAGCCTTCTCTGCTCTAAAGAAAACAACCCCAGCCTGTCCAGTCTCTCCTCATAGCTGAAGCGCCCCAGCCCAGGTAACATCCTGGTGAATCTCCTCTGCACCCTCTCTAATGAAATCACATCCCTCCTATAGTGTGGCGACCAGAACTGCACACATTAAGAGCAAAGGAGGTTGAGGGGTGATTTGATAGAGGTGTACAAGATTATGACGGGTTTGGATACGCTAGACGGGGAAAGGCTGTTCCCACCAGATGATGGTACAAGGACTAGGGTACACAGATTTCAGGTTTTGGGCAAGAGATATAGGGGGTTGTGAGGAAAAACTTTATTACGCAGCGAGTGCTGATGACCTGGAACTCGCTGCCGATGGAAGTGGTGGAAGCGGAGACACTCAGTGTTTTCAAGGGGAGACTGGATAGGCACTGGAGGAAAATAAACTTACAGGGCTACGGGGATAGAGCGGGGGAATGGGACTGACTGGATTGCTCTACAGAGAGCTGACAAGGACTCAATGGGCTGAATGGCCTGCTTCTGTGCCGTTATAACTCTCTCTCTATGACTCTCTCTAATGGGATTGGGGGTAATATACTAGCATGGATTGAGGATTGGTTAATGGACAGAAAACGGAGAGTAGGATAAACGGGTCATTTTCAGGTTAGTAGGCTGAAACTAGTGGGGTACCGCAAGGATCAGTGCTTGGGCCTCAGCTATTCACAATCTATATCAATGATTTGGATGAGGGGACCAAATGTAATATATCTAAGTTTGCTGATGATACAAAGCTAGGTGTCATAGAGTCATAGGCCTAGAAATTCAGTAAGGCACTGCAAGCTTTGCACCCAGTTACCGCCTAAAGAGGGCTTCTGCACCAGTAGAGGAGGTTGCGCTGATATTGAGCTCGGCGGTAATGGCGGCGTTAGCCGGTAGCGCTGCGCCGGCACCGATGACGTCATCGGTGTGCGCAGTGCCCCGTTTCCGCCCCGATGCCGGCCCGACGCCCATATTCAGTTGCCGCCGCCTCCTCCGTGGCGGCCGCTACTAACATCCGGAGACCAGGGCCTTACTGCAGCCTTACTGGGGCGCATAAAGGTGGAGGTGCGGCCGGCCGCTTTTTCGGCGGCTGCCTGCCCGCACCTCCTTCCCCGGCCTCCTCCACCACTTCTCCGTGGTGCCGGGCTCATTTGCCGGCAAAATCCAGCGGCGATCTCCCCGTTGCAGGCACCTCCACCTTAAGAGAAGGAGGAGGCCTGCAGTACCGCAGCCTGCCGCACCGCATCGGGTGGCGCAGCGGCACTTAGAGCGCTGAAATTCAGTTTCAGCGCCCCAAGCGGGGGCGGGCACACCCTGGAATAGCGCCCGGTTCCGACTTGGGGCGCAAAAAGTGAATATTTGACGGTCGCACATGGCTCCGCGCCCAGCGCTAATTTTTGGCCGTTAGCCAGCTGGCGGGGCCATAGTGAATTTCTAGGCCATAGAGTCATAGAGTTATACAGCACAGAAAGAGGCCCTTCGGCCCATCATGTCCACGCCAGCCATCAAGCCCTGTCTATTCTAATCCCATTTTCCAGCACTTGGTCCGTAGCCTTGTATGCTATGGCATTTCAAGTGCTCATCTAAATGCTTCTTGAATGCTGTGAGGGTTCCTGCCTCTACCACCCTTTCAGGCAGTGAGTTCCAGATTCCAACCACCCTCTGGGTGAAAAGGTTTTTCCTCAAATCCCTTCTAAACCTCCTGCCCCTTACCTTGAAACTATGCCCCCTGGTTATTGACCCCTCTACTAAGGGGAAAAGTTCCTTTCTATCTACCCTATCTCTGCCCCTCATAATTTTGTACACCTCAATCAGGTCCCCCCTCAGCCTTCTCTGCTCTAAGGAAAACAACCCCAGCCTGTCCAGTCTCTCTTCACAGCTGAAGCGCTCCAGCCCAGGTAACATCCTGGTGAATCTCCTCTGCACCCTCTCCAAAGCAATCACATCCTTCCTATAGTGAGGCGACCAGAACTGCACACAGTACTCCAGCTGTGGCCTCACCAGCGTTTTGTACAGCTCCATCATAACCTCCCTGCTCTTATATTCTATGCCTCGACTAATGAAGGCAAGTATCCCATATGCCTTTTTAACCACCTTATCCACCTGTCCTGCTGCCTTCAGGATCTATGTACATGCACACTGTGGAAGTGTAAATAAAATGGCCAACGAACTGGCTAACAAAATGGCTTTGCATAAGGAATGAATTGCATTTCGGAAAGGGAGCAAAGAGGAACTTCAGCTTCGCAAAATGCAAGCATAGCAGAATTGGCAGTTTTGCAAACTCAATAAGAAGGAAGAGGGACATCTGCTCTTTGACCTGTGGTTTAGTATTAAAGAACAATAAAGGTCACGAGGGCTTGACTGCTAGATGGAAGATTGAATCATTGCAGGATATGGTTAACTAGCTATTGTACGGCATCCAATCGCGATTCGGCACCTCAGAAAGGCAGGCGCTGCAGTAAGACAAGACAGGAACTTGTGATTCAGATGGTCCGACTGGTAGAGATAAGAAGCGGAATTGAAAGAATGGGCTTTGTTTAATGTAAGTTGTTTTTTGAGAAATTAGTGTTGCTAAACCAATGATGTAATATCCACGTGATTATCCGGAACTTGTTCATTCCAATGTATAAATATGAGCCTCTTGTAAGCGTTCGTTGAAGTTGTAGTATTGACCTTTGATTGTACTGCTCTTCCCTTGTGACAAGTAAAAAATGTATGGCTTGCCAGTTACTGTGTGTCTGAGTCTTGCTCGAACTTCGACAGTATTTCTTGGAGGTCCCACCAAGATCGCTTACTACTTGACGGGGAGCGGACGCCAAGATTGTGACGTTCCGGGGAACGGTCCCTGACTGGCCAGGGAGTGTCTCTTGAACACTCAAAACCAGGAAGCCTTCCCCAGTAACAGGTACAATTGAGTCCCGCTCGTTGGCAAGTGTACTGCGATCTGTGAGTAGACTCAGTTCAGGGTTCGGTTGACTTTAAGTAATCATTTTCTCTTTTATCAACTACAGTAAAGAGAGGATCGGTTCTCAGAAAGTCAGACCCTGAAAATACTGGCACGTAGAGAGTAAGAGATACCGGTAAGGTTTAAGGGTTAAGACTGTCCGGACAGCAGAAGGTTAAGACTACTGCCAAAGAAGGAGCAGCTTAGTTGTAGGAAAACCGGCGGGTTGGACTCCTAAACTGGTTGGTGGGTTAAAATTCCTAAAAGTGGATGTGTAACGGGTTGAAGTCCCGATATTGGGAAAACCGGCAGGTTGGAATCCCAAATAGAAGAAGGGAATGCGTGACGGGTTAGAGTCCCGGTAGGAAGAATAGGTTAAGAATCCGCGCGGTGTAATAAATTGATGTTATAAGTACTTAAATTCATGTTTATTGTTTGTGGTGGTCTCGCGATTTCGAACCTTGTCGCGGTCAGTCAACTGAGCCCGATCGGACAAGGAGAGTGTTAAATCTCTAACGCCTAGCCTCAGGCCGGTTATTAAGAGGGCAAATGCCCCACGTGAAGGCCAGGACCACGAAGTAGGCGCCAAGACCCTGAGACACTCTGAGCAGCAAAGGTTGGAGATTCTGTGACACTGGTTCGATATTGATAAAGACCACTAGGATTGTCTCATAATGTTTGTTAATTGTTATGTCTAATTTTGTCAATTCTCATAATATTGATGAAGTGTTGCGACAACTGTTCGGATTGTTAATTATAATCCTCATATTGTGGTGTATAATTTTATGCTACGGAATCAAAGTATTAATTGTTAAGAAAGTAAGAAAGACAACAGACCCCGAGAAAGTACCCCTGTTAACAGTTACGTAGAGGGAAATGGGTAGTCAATCAAGTAAGACGCCAGAAAAAGGCATTCCAGCCTGTTTTATGTTGAAATATTGTGGTCAGTCTTCCATCGACCATATGGAAAATTGGACTAATTGGACTAAAAATAAAATAAGACCCTTTCCGCCAGACAGATCCTTTAATTTAGATAGGATTACTTGTCTTGAAGAGTGTCTTCTTGATAGAGATCCAGGTAGAAGGGGAAAGAAGAAAGTTAATTGGTCAGCATTCGGCGATTGGAAAAGGGAAGCTGAAAGGAGAAAACAGTTAAGTACTGAGGCTAGTGAAAGAGGGAACCAGAAAAAGAGATCAAAAGAAGAGACCAAGGAAAGCCCAGACAAACAAATGGTGGTCCAAGAAGTTAAGCAAGTTAAGGTCAAGTCTATATATCCTATAGCAGACCAAGAAGAAGAAGGTGAGGAAGATTTTTCACCCATATTCAGAATGCCCAATAGAAGGGAGACACAGACATATGTCTCACCCCCACCTTATTCCCCAATTCCAGTCACAGCCAGTTGGATAGTGACTCCCTCCGCACCACCAGGTCTAGCTATATCAACCCCGGCAGTAAACAACATTCCTACAAATGATCAGGCGTTAACAGGTCCAGCTTTCCACACCAGGTCTCGAGCTACTCAGCCAGGAATACCAGACCAAGATAGAACGGACGAATTTAATCAGTTGAGGTCGATTTTAGAAACCACCTGGAATCGAGTCAGATCAGAGAACCCAGAATCGGCTAACTCCGATACTGAACTCCCAGCCCCACCATCTCCGGTGACAGGGCCCCCACCTCGACCTAGCGGATCGGCTGGAAACACCAGAACCCTGGTCGCACAAAGGGAAGCCCTCCCAGACCAGGTAGAAGAGATTAGAAGAATTCTAGAAGAAACCTTAGTAAGTCGTAGACGTCACATAGGGGATAGTCCGTCGGAGACTGGAACGACCATTACCAGTGGGTCTACAACCCCTGTTCCAGATCGTATGGCCCCACTAAGATACTTCCCCGGGCCCAGTGGGTACCCGGTCGGGGTACATAGACCCTGGACCCCAACCGAATTACGAAGTTTAATGTCAGACCTCCCCAACCCAGCGTTAGAAGTAGAGATGGCAATCGAACAATTTAAAACACTAGTAATGTGTTATGAACCCAGTATCCTGGATGGACAGATATTGGTAAAAGGGTGGCTAAAAGACGCAAAATTTAAACAATTGGAACAGAATTTTGCGGGTTTCAGAGGCCATCGAGAAAGCTCCGATAACGGTCCCACCACCATGCCAACGGCAGGTTTCTGGGAAGAATTTAACACCGCGTTAAGAACAACTTTCCCGAAAAAGACAAACTGGTCAAAAATTATGGAAACCACCCAGAAAAAGGATGAGGATGTAGAGGATTATATTGAGAGATTGCAAAAGAATATGGATCAGTTTTCAGGCCTGAAGGATACAGAATCAATTGGCCCAATGGTCAGCACCCTAGAAAATGGATTAAGACCAGAATTAAGAGACCCACTAAAATTAATTTGTTTAGAATGGAGACAAAAACCCCTCCCAGAACTAGTTGCGATCCTTAAGGGTCTGCAAGAGAGAAGTAGAGAATCAGAGAACCAAAAAGGGAAAGCCGCCGTCCTCATGCCGGAAAAGGAAGTGGAGCATGAGGCTCCCTCTGCAATGATGTACGCAGGCCCCTATTACCCCCAACAACAAAGAGAAAGAGGAAGGGGATTTGGGGGGCGAGGGAGAGGCCAAAGAACAAATCAAGGGGGAGGGTGGAACACACCCGGTACATGTTGGAATTGTGGCATGACAGGCCACTGGCGGAGAGATTGCCGCCAACCGCCCCAACAACAGGGAGGTAATCCCAATAATTACAACCAAAGGCCACCCCCAGTCCGAGGTCACAACCCCCCAACAACAGGGAGGTAATCCCAATAATTACAACCAAAGGCCACCCCCAGTCCGAGGTCACAACCCCCCAACAACAGGGAGGTAATCCCAATAATTACAACCAAAGGCCACCCCCAGTCCGAGGTCACAACCCCCCAACAACAGGGAGGTAATCCCAATAATTACACCCAAAGGCCACCCCCAGTCCAAGGCCACAACCCCCCCAACAACAGGGAGGTAATCCCAATAATTACAACCAAAGGCCACCCCCAGTCCGAGGTCACAACCGCCCCAACAACAGGGAGGTAATCCCAATAATTACAACCAAAGGCCAACCCCAGTCCGAGGTCACAACCGACCCCAGACTCATTTCACAGTCAATGATCCGGCAAGAGGGCCCTATCAAGGAAACGGTAGTCCAGAGGACTACCAATATTGACTACCAAAATCATTTCCAAGTGACCCAGATGCTCTGATGCCCATTCTGTCAGTAAATCCTAAAAATGAGCCAATCATGAAACTTAAGATTGACAACAAAGAGGTCCCCTTCTTGGTAGATACAGGAGCTACCTGGTCAATGTTGGGATTAGAGTACTCGGAAGGAAAACCAATGTCACAAAAATCTATATCAATTATTGGGCTAGGATGAGTGCCCTCTCGTTTATCGCTGTCTGAACCCTTGGATGTAAAAGCTGATGGAATGACCAAAACTCATGCATTTCTCCAATCCAATGATACAAAATGGAACTTATTAGGGCGAGACCTACTGTGTAAAATGAATGCTAAAATTTTGTGTTCTCCAAGGGGAGTTGAAATAGAGATACCAGAGGATAAATGTTTCGCTAGTCCACTAACATGCTTCCCACTAAGAGAGCTTGAGGACCCTGTTCTTTACGCATGGATGATATCAGACCCTACGGTCAGCACAGAACTAGCTACATTGGTGGGAGCATGGGGTTTCGTTACCAGCTTGGTATCACAGTACCTAAAGGATTTGAATACGGATGATTGGCACCCTGGTCTACATTGCACGGCGTACTATGATGAAACTGGAAAAGACGTAGAAATGGAACAGTTTTATCAACCCTTTATAGGACTAAAGTATCGATTGATTATTAAACAAATCTTTATCGGACCAGAAGGTATAGCTGCTGCTGTTGAACTATCCTCCAGGACTATGCCTCTTTATAGCGTTAAACATGCTTATCCACACTGTACCCTTGCAATCACCCAAGGATTCCATTCTAAAGATTTAGGTCCAATGGTGAAGCGAATGAAGCCATGGATGAAGGTCCAGCATACATGGGAAAAATCAGGGGCCACTTTGATCGAATTCAAGGACGGAGGATTTTCAATTCAACTAAACCAACCGCTCGATCTCAACGGGGAGATGACAAGGACGCAGCGATCACCGGCGGGAATTTAGCCATGCACTGAACAGACTGATCTCTTACAGCAGGTACCCGAGACGCTATGGGCGCAACATCCAAATGAGGTAGGAAAAATGTTAACAGCACAACCTTATAAGCTCACGTTGAACCCATATGCGCCTCTACCACGAAAAGCCCAGTATCCCCTTTCAAGAAAGGCAGAGGAGGGTATAGAACCTGTAATTACGTCCCTCCTTTCACAAGGGGTACTAATACCTACCACCAGTAGCTGCAACACTCCTATACTGCCAGTCGAGAAGGCTGCGACTAACAAATGGCGACTAGTACAGGACTTAAGGGCTGTCAACGAATCAGTTTTTCCAACTTACCCGGTAGTGCCAAACCCTACCACCATCCTAACAAGTATTCTGCCAGGCACAACCTATTATACAGTTGTAGATCTGTGCTCAGCCTTTTTCTCCATTCCAATACACCCGGAATCCCAATTTCTGTTTGCCTTTACGTACAAGGGACGCCAGTACACCTGGACACGACTGCCGCAAGGTTTTACCGAAAGCCCGACTATATTTTCCCAGTGCCTCAAGAAGGACTTGGAGGATCTTGTCCTCCCCGCAGGTTCCACACTTATTCAATATGTGGATGACCTACTGATAGCGTCTCCCTCAAAGCAAGCATGTGAGCAAGATTCCCTTGTGCTCCTCAGAGCCTTAGCACAAAAAGGCCACAAGGTTTTGAAAGCAAAGTTGCAGTTGGTTTCACCAAGGGTGACGTATCTAGGGCACGAGCTGTGCAAGGACACTAAACAATTGGCGCCTGACCGTGTACAAGCCATCTGCGACGCACCCAAACCTGTAACTAAAAGAGAAATGAAGCATTTCCTTGGAATGTCGGGGTACTGTCGACAGTGGATCCTTAACTTTTCCGAAATCACCAGGCCACTGTTAGACATAAGCTCACCCACAGCCCCTGACCCATTAGAATGGATAGATAAGTCACTGGCATCCTTCCAACAACTAAAACAGGCATTGGTGTCAGCACCAGCACTTGGGTTGCTCGACTATCAAAAGACTTTTCACCTCTTCGTCCACCATAAATCAGGATTTGCTCAATCCGTCCTTACCCAATTGCACGGAAATCGACATAGACCAGTCGCATATTTCAGTGTGCTACTTGACCCGGTGGCTAGAGGACTGCCAGGCTGCCTTCCGGCTCTGGCTGCCGCATATTATGCAACCCAACAAAGTCAGACTGTAACTCTGAACCACCATACCATCATCCACGTACCACACTCGATTGATGTCTTACTTACCAAATGTGCTACCCAACACCTTACCTCTGCAAGGTCCACTAAGTATGAGGTTGGGCTACTATCAAACCCAAACTTGACCATACAGCGCTGCACTATTCTTAATCCTGCGACCCTATTACCCACGGAAGAAGACGGGGAACAACATTCGTGTGAGGAAGTTACCCGATTGGTCACTAAACCAAGAATAGACCTCACAGATGTCCCTAAAGTTAACCCAGACCACATTTATTTTGTGGATGGCTCAGCCCTCCGCAACGAACAAGGACAGCCACGAGCTGCCTACGCAGTCGTTTCCCCACATGGTACCATTGAAGCTGCGTCCCTACCAGATGGATTCTCAGCTCAACAAGCCGAACTGTTTGTGCTTACCCGTGCCTGTATTTTAGCTGAAGGAAAAGTGGCTAACATTTATACTGATTCGTGTTATGCCTTTGGAGTGGCCCAGGATTATGGACAGATTTGGAAACTACGTGGATACCTTACATCCTCCGGTTCAGCTATCAAAAACCATGTAGAAGTAGAAAACCTCTTAAAAGCAATTCAGAGACCTAAACAATTGGCGATTATTAAATGTCAAGCTCATACGGGAGGTCAGTTGGAAATGAAAAGGCAGATCATGCAGCAAAAAGAGCTGCTTTGTCCCTCACTGGTCCTCAGGTATCGATGTTACCTTTAAAACCAACTCCTCCACAGAAGGAATTAAACCCCACTCTAGATGATGTGGTGGCCTCTCAGTCTCAGGCCACTGCCGATGAGACAAAAGAATGGGTGTCCAAAAATTGTTTCCAGAACCCGGATGGATTGTGGGTTCGTCAGGATGGTACAGTAGTGGCACCAAGAGCCCTATTGCCTTGGATTGCCCGATGTGTTCATTCTTTCACCCATGCGGGCAAAGGGGGGATGGCAGATTATATTTTAAAATCCTGGTACGACCCAGGTATTTCGGCCGTTGCAAAAAGTATTTGCGAAAATTGTGTTACCTGTCAGACTATGAATCCGGGTAAGACAGAGAAAGTACAGTCTGCCTCCCATCCAAACCCCACGGGTCCTTTTGTACATTTACAGATGGATTTTATAGAATTACCAGCATGTATGGGATTTAAATATGTATTAGTCATTGTAGATATGTTTTCAAGATGGATTGAAGCTTTTCCGTGTAAAAAGGATGATGCTGTTACTGTGGCAAAATGTTTGTTGAAAGATATTGTACCTCGCTTCGGGATACCGGTTCAATTGTCAAGCGACAACGGATCCCACTTTACAGGAACTGTAATCAAGGAACTATGTAAAGCTCTTCAGATTAACCAGCACTTCCATTGCAGTTACCACCCCCAATCAGCAGGATTGGTGGAAAGATATAATGGAGTGCTGAAAAACAAACTCGCAAAACTCAGTGAAGAAACAGGACTTAAATGGGTTGAACTACTACCTTTAGCATTGATGACGATGCGATCCGCAACCAACAGGACTACAGGACTGTCACCACACGAAATCGTCATGGGAAGGCCACAGAGACTACCTTTCTCAGCACCCTTCACGGCCAAGCAAATGGGCATTCACAAGATGGAAGAAAATATGCTGAACTACTGCATTGCACTAACAAAATGTATTTCTAGTTTCCACCAACAGGTGAAGGAGGCCCAGGTTGAACCTGCAGATGGACGTTGCCACAACCTCGAGCCAGGAGACAACGTCTATGTAAAGATCTTCAAAAGAAAGAACGGCCTGGAACCTCGCTTCGAAGGACCGTTCCAAATCCTCCTTACTACCAACACAGCCGTAAAGGTGAAAGAAAGGCCTACATGGATACATGCATCACACTGTAAGAAGGCTCCGACTCCAGACGAAGAACCCGGGAGGAAATAACGAGAAAAAAAAGAGCTAGCCCTAAAAGATTGTTAAAACAATGTATCAGATATTGGTCACATGTGTTGTCCTGATAACCGGTTTACATACAGCAACAGAAGTAACAAGGAAAAGAGTATCAGGGAATAGTTACTTGTATATGTCATGGAAGTATGCAAGCCAGTTGGATCTCTCTAGTTGCTGGATATGTTCACAAGGACCGGCAAATGCCAATGAGGGACTTCCTTTGAATGTGATCCCATTTTCACTGGAAGAAACCATTTCATGGCTCTTATCGTTAAATAAAACAAGTGTCGAAAGCTATTGTAGCAACTCCCCCAAATCAGGTGACCCAGTAATTACAACTCGATGCCAATGGGAAGAAATGGGGTATAACTTAAATAAGTTTAGAGGATGGTATGTCCCCAGTTATGATCGAACACACAAACCTCCAGCCCTTGTAATTGATAAAATTGTAACTGGGAAGGTGTGCCTAGACTTCGCCTTAGGGAAAATCACAACCATCAATAAAACTAGGGGTTGTAACCTTACTATTCACATGTGGAACAACCCCCACATATGGAACAACCCCCAGGCCAACAACCTAAATGTTCCACTGAAAAACGGGTCTGAAGCATCTGTAAATATCACTGTATACACCAGAGGGTTTGAAGTCTGCCTAGTAAAATCACGGGTTTGGTGGGGTGGAGTCAAATCACGGGTTACCATCTGCGCAAGTGCAGATAGATCCCAAAACCCAACACGGGGAGCATACAACAGCACGTATTTCATATGTGGTAACCGGGCTTATCCTTGGCTGCCACAGGAATGGGATAGCATGTGTTTCCTGGGATATGTTCAACCAAGCATGTTCCATGTCAGAAATCTAGACGAGGCAAGAAGGAAAGTCAGGCAAAGAGTAAAACGGGAAATACCCATATGGGACAAGGTATTGAGCCTCTTTGTGCCCCAATATGGAATACACCGAACAATAAGGGAAACTGAGGTAATGAACCAACTACTAGAGAAGGTAGCCAATGATACTGCTAGAGCCAACCAGTTGCTAAACGACAAAATGGTGGCCATTAGGACGGTTGCCTTGCAGAACAGAATGGCACTTGACTACTTACTAGCAGAACAAGGAGGGACATGCGCTATAATAGGACCTACATGTTGCACTTATATCCCCGATAACTCAGAAGAGATATAAGTCTTGTAGACAAGATAAGAGAAAGTGGAAAGAGAGCACGTGAGAATCAGGGATGGGGAGACTATTTTGGCAATTGGGCCATGGGGAGTTGGTGGGATTGGCTAGTCAATGGACTAATTTGGCTAGTGGTAATAATAATTAGTATCTTCCTAATTCTGGCTGTGCTTAAATGCTGTTGTAATAACATGGGTCAAATGTTAACCAAGCTAGGGCCTGCAAAGCTGATGGTCCAGATGGAAATCAAAAGTCCAGAAGAGGAGGAGATAGAACAAAATTGAGGTTTAAATTTAAAGATTGTCCTTGAGAAGGACAAAAGGGGGGAATGTGGAAGTGTAAATAAAATGGCCAACGAACTGGCTAACAAAATGGCTTCGCATAAGGAATGAATTGCATTTCGGAAAGGGAGCAAAGAGGAACTTCAGCTCCGCAAAATGCAAGCATAGCAGAATTGACAGTTTTGCAAACTCAATAAGAAGGAAGAGGGACATCTGCTCTTTGACCTGTGGTTTAGTATTAAAGAACAATAAAGGTCACGAGGGCTTGACTGCTAGATGGAAGATTGAATCATTACAGGATATGGTTAACTAGCTATTGTATGGCATCCAATCGCAATTCGGCACCTCAGAAAGGCAGGCGCTGCAGTAAGACAAGACAGGAACTTGTGATTCAGATGGTCCGACTGGTAGAGTTAAGAAGCGGAATTGAAAGAATAGGCTTTGTTTAATGTAAGTTGTTTTTTGAGAAATTAGTGTTGCTAAACCAATGATGTAATATCCATGTGATTATCCAGAACTTGTTTACTCCAATGTATAAATATGAGCCTCTTATAAGCGTTCGTTGAAGTTGTAGTATCGACCTTTGATTGTACTGCTCTTCCCTTGTGACAAGTAAAAAAGTATGGTTTGCCAGTTACTGTGTGTCTGAGTCTTGCTCGAACTTCGACAACACCAAGGTCCCTTTGATCCTCTGTCCTTCCTAGAGTCCTACCATTCATTGTGTATTCCCTTGCCTTGTTAGTCCTTCCAAAATGCATCACCTCACACTTTTCAGGGTTAAATTCCATTTGCCACTGTTCTGCCCATCTAACCAACCCGTCTATATCGTCCTGTAGCCTAAGGCTTCCCTCCTCGCTATTTACCACTCCACCAATTTTTGTGTCCTCTGCGAACTTAATGATCATACCTCCTACATTCATATCTAAATCATTAATGTACACTACAAACAGCAAAGGACCCAGCACCGATCCCTGCGGTATACCACTGGACACAGGCTTCCAGTCACAAAAACAATCTTCGACCATCACCCTCTGCCTCTTGCCACTAAGCCAATTTTGGATCCAATGTGCCAAATTGCCCTGGATCCCATGGGCTCTTACCTTCTTGACCAGTCTCTCATGTGGGATTTTGTCAAAAGCCTTTTGAAGTCCATGTAGACTACATCAACTGCACTACCCTCATCCACACACCTAGTCACCCCCTTGAAAAATTCAATCAAATTGGTTAGACATGATCTCCCCCTGACAAAGCCATGCTGACTATCCTTGATTAATCCTTGCCTCTCCAAGTGGCGACTAATTCTGTCCCTCAGAACTTTTTTCCAATAATTTCCCTACCACTGATGTTAGGCTCACTGGCCTGTAATTCCCTGGTTTATCCTTACTACCCTTCTTGAATAATGGTACAACGTTAGCTGTTCTCCAGTCCTCTGGCACCTCCCCTGTGGCCAGAGTAGTTCTGAAAATTTGTGTCAGAGCCCCTGCAATTTCATCCCTTGCCTCACACAGCAGCCTGGGATACATCTCATCAGGGCCTGGGGATTTATCCACTTTTAAGCCCGCTAAAACCATTAGTACCTCCTCCCTCTCAATACTAATGGTTGAAGGTTGTTTTTGTGACTGGAAGCCTGTGTCCAGTGGTGTACCACAGGAATTGGTGTTGGGTCCTTTGCTGTTTGTAGTATACATTAATGATTTAGATATGAATGTAGGAGGTGACATGAATCTTATCATGACTCATGAAGTAACACTGGGCGGCCAGCTGGTGGTGCCGTCCAAGGAGTATAAATACTCGGGCGTGGGCCCAGCTTGCTCAGGATGTTTCTGTAACCAGGAACTAGTGATGTAACTAGAAATCTCATGGTTTTGAAACAGTTGATTAAAGCCTTGTTTTATATTCAAACCAAGTGCTCAGTAGTCTTTTTACATCAATTTAATCAACTGTGTATCGGCTTCACGCTGAGTAATTTTGGGAATAGCCAGTTACGACTTCAACTGTAGAAGGGAACTCCGACGTAGTAATCAATCCATCATGGACAAACTACTCAGACCCGCCAGTCTTGACTTGGCCCCGAATTCACCTACAACTACTAAGGCATGGAAACACTGGTATCGTACCTTCAGCAACTTCCTCAGGGTATGTGGTGAGAATGTTCCTGATAAATTAGAGATACTTGCCAATTATGTATCTCCTCATGTGTTTGACTATATCGAAGACTGTGTAGACTATGATGCCGCTATCCTAATATTACAGCGACTAATGAAATTTTTGCTCAGCATCTACTGGCCACTACTCGACAACAACCTGGGGAATCACTTGATGAATTCCTTCAAAAGCTTCGCAGGCTCAGCAAGGATTGTAATCTTAAAGCTGTCTCAGCTGAGCAGTACCAGAAGGAGCTAATTCGTGATTCTTTTATTAACGGAATTATGTCTCCCTTCATACGCCAGCGCCTGTTGGAGAATAAAACCCTTGGGTTACACGCTGCCTATGACCAGACATGTTCCCTGGACTTAGCAAAGAGGAATGCAACCTTTTACCATGTGCACGGGCTGCTGCTATCACTTTTAATGACTCCTTCGATAGTTCTCGGGCGGAAGCCCACACAGATGGTGACTGTAACCTAGCGGATGACAACCCTACCTTAGAAGCCTTCACTGATGATGACCCTGCCCTAGCAGCATCTTGGCAATCTGGAAGGAAGTGTTTCTTCTGTGGAGGTGCATTCCACTGTAGGAAATTTTGTCCTGCTCGTAACGCAACCTGCAATCATTGCAGTAAGAAAGGTTACTTTTCTAAGGTATGCCACTCAAAAGCCTCTGTTAGTAAGAAAGGCCACTTTTCTGAGGTATACCGGTCGAGAGCCCCTGTTAGTTTTGCAGCTACTATCAATAAAACTGCTCCTCCCCCAAGAGCCACTACTAAGGTTACAGCTGTCAAGGGTAAAACTGCCCGCCTCCTATCACAGCTGTTTTTCCCCAAAGTCTGTCCTATTCAGCCATGAAGGTTTTGGTAAATGGACACATTTTGAGTGCACTAATCGACTCATGCAGCTCTGACAGCTTCATTAGTAAGCGGGCTGTCAGTATGTTAAAACTGCGTATTTACCCCTCGGACAGGGAAATTGCAATGGCTCTGACGACACTGACCATCAACTCTTTCGGCTTTTGTCTTGTCGACCTTATTTTCAATGGCCGCACTTATTTCTCCACCCGGCTCGGGGTGCTCAAAAACCTATGCAGTGATGTGCTCCTGGGACAGGATTTCCAGAAACAACACAAAAGACTCACTTTCGAGTTTGGAGGGTCAAAGCCGGAGCTTACTATTTTCAACGTACCGTTTTGTGTGCTTTTGGCGGCTTCGCTCGATGAGCCCTCCTTGTTTGCCAATTTTTCCCCCCAATGTAAGCCTATAGTCACTAAATCATGTCGTTTCAGCCAAGATGATCGATCCTTTATCGAGGCAGAAATCTCTCACCTTCTAGCTGACGGTATCATTGAGCCATGTTCATCTTCCTGGTGGGCTCAAGTCGTCGTTGTTAAAAATCCTCTGAAGCAACACAAGAAACGTCTTTGCATCGATTACTTGTAAACTATTAACCAGTATACCAACCTGGATGCCTACCCACTACCACGCATCGATGACATGGTCAATAACCTTGCCAACTACAAGGTATTTTCAACTTTTGATTTAAAGAGCGCATACCATCAAGTACCGTTAAAGGACTCTGACAAAAAGTATACGGCCTTTGAGGCCAATGGTCGGCTTTATCAGTTTTGTCGCCTTCCATTTGGGGTCACCAATAGGGTGGCCGTCTTTCAACGGGCAATGGATAGCCTAGTCAAACAGGAGAACTTTGTGGTAAACCACTGTTATACCTGCCTGTGTGGGTGTTTGTATTCCACTGTGTACATGTCTGTACATGCCTCGGCTGACTCCTCCCACAAGTCCAGGTATAAAGGTGACTGCTCCACAGTCCCTCTGTATTCTGGACTGGTCGACCACTCGAGGCACACCTTCATTCTCTTGTTAATAAAAGCCTGTTAGTTACTCGCTTAACCTCAGTCTTTTGAGTAATTGATAGTGCATCAATTTTATTAACAAGATTTTTTTTATAATGGAGAAGATCCTCACACCAGCATGCCCGGACTTAGACCATCGGGAGGCGGACGCATCCACCAAGTTTGCTCACTGGCTTAGGTGCTTTGAAAGATTCCTGATCGCCTCCGCTGCAACGGTCAAATCGGATGAGGACAAACTGGATGTCCTGACCTCCAAAGTGAACCACCGAGCATACTCGGTCATCCAGGACGCGACCTCGTACACGGCTGCTCTCAAGCTCCTCAAGGACCAGTACACGCGCCCAGTGAATGAGGTGTACGCCAGGCACCTCCTGGGGAGTCGTAAACAACAACCTGGGGAATCGACCGAGGAATACCTTCAGGCACTGTCTGTGCTTGGCCGGGCCTGTGGTTGTAAGGATGTAAAGGCCGCCGGGTACACAGAGGAACTTATCCGGGACGCTTTTGTAGCGGGCCACAGATCCAATTACACCCGACAGCGACTGTTGGAGCAGAGTGACCTCGACCTCAACAAGGCCTCTGAACTCGCACTATCATTGGACGCAGCCTACTGGGGCATGGATGCCTACTCCTCTGCACCGTGGACGCCGCGGGGAACGACAGCCTGGGACATGGTAGGACCGTCTCATAGCGCCGTGCCACCCCAGCCACATCCCAGCAATGGCCCAACTACCGCAGCAGTGTCCCAAGGCCAGAAATGCTACTTCTGTGGCCAGGCCAAACACCCCAGAGCGCGCTGCCCGGCGAAAAATGCGATCTGCTCGGGCTGCGGGAAGAAGGGACACTACGCCAGCGTCTGCAGGGCCAAAGCCACCCCGAACCCCAGCAGCGCCGTGTGTGGGCCGTGCGGGCCGCCATCTTGGGCCTCCCCAGCCATGTGCAAACCACCGGAACAGCAGCCATTTTGGACGCCTCCAGCCACATGGGGATCATGGACGCCGCCATCCTGGACGCCAGCCGGGACGCAGCAGGCCCCCAACACCGCCTCATCTGATACCCGCAGCGACACACCGACCCCTACGCTGGCCTCCGTTACGCTGGACCAAGCGAGACCGCACCAACTGGCCCGGTCCACAATGGACATTAAGGTAAATGGTCACGAAACAACCTGCCTTTTTGACTCTGGGAGCACGGACAGCTTCATCCACCCCGACACGGTGCGGCGTTGCTCTCTCCCAGTCCTGCCTGCGCACCAGCGGATTTCTATGGCCTCCGAGTCCCAGTCAGCGGACATTGGCGGCTACTGCGTGGTGACACTCTTAGTAGACGGGGCTGTGTATGATAATTTTAAACTTCTGGTCCTGCCCCACCTCTGCGCTGCCGTTCTACTGGGGTTAGATTTTCAGTGCCACCTTAAAAGTGTTACGATGGCGTACGGTGGACCCCTCCCCCCACTCACAGTCCACAGCCAGCAGCTTCCAAACTGCCCACCGCGCACCAGGTGCAACCTCTCCACACTCAGAGTCACCCCTCCCCACTGTTTGCTAACCTCACCCCCGACTGTAAGCCCATCGCCACAAAGAGCAGACGATACAGTGCCGGGGACAGGGTTTTCATTAAAACCGAAGTGGAGCGGCTCCTGAAGGAGGGGATTATTGAGGGCAGCACCAGCCCCTGGCGAGCCCAGGTTGTGGTCGTTAAGACCGGCAAGAAGCAGCGCCTGGTCATCGACTACAGCCAGACAATAAATCGCTACACCCTGCTGGACGCTTACCCACTCCCCCGCATAGCTGACATGGTCAACCAGATCGCGCAGTACCGCGTCTTCTCGACCATTGACCTGAAATCAGCGTACCACCAGCTCCCTATCCGCCCTGAGGACCGCCAGTATACTGCCTTTGAGGCAAACGGCCGCCTCTATCACTTCCTTAGGGTTCCCTTTGGCGTCACCAATGGGGTCTCCGTCTTCCAAAGGGAGATGGACCGGATGGTCGATCAAAATGCGTTGCAGGCCACTTTCCCATATCTGAACAATGTGACCATCTGCGGCCATGACTTGCAGGACCATGACGCAAACCTCGAAAAATTCCTCTGCACCGCCCAACTCCTGAACCTGACGTATAACAAGGAGAAGTGCATATTCCGCACAACCCGCCTCGCCATCCTTGGCTGTGTTGTGGAACACGGAGTCATCGGTCCCGACCCCGACCGGATGCGTCCCCTTATGGAACTCCCACTGCCCCACTGCCTCAAGGCCCTGAAGAGGTGCCTAGGGTTTTTCTCCTATTACGCCCAGTGGGTCCCCTACTATGCGGACAAGGCCCGTCTGCTGATCAAGTCCACCTCTTTTCCCTTGACGGCAGAGGCCCGCTTAGCCTTCCACCGTATCAAGGAAGACATTGCCAAAGCCACCATGCACGCAGTGGACGAATCCATCCCCTTCCAGGTGGAAAGCGACGCGTCCGACTTTGCCCTGGCCGCTACCCTTAATCAGGCGGGGAGACCCGTGGCCTTCTTTTCATGAACCCTCCAGGGCCTGGAGACCAGACACTCCGCTGTTGAGAAGGAGGCCCAGGCTATTGTGGAGGCTGTGCGTCATTGGAGGCACTACCTGGCCGGAAAACGATTTACCCTGCTCACTGACCAGCGTTCAGTTGCTTTTATGTTTAACAACAAGCAGAGGGGCAAAATCAAAAACGAAAAGATCTTGAGGTGGAGAATCGAACTTTCCACCTACAATTACGAGATCTTGTACCGGCCCGGGAAGCTCAATGAACCCCCGGATGCTCGATCGCGTGGCACCTGCGCTAGCGCGCAGATCGATAGACTGCGGGCCCTCCACAATGACCTCTGCCACCCGGGGGTCACCAGGTTCTTCCACTTCATCAAGGCCTGCAACCTGCCTTACTCCATTGAGGAGGTCAGGACCATGACCAGGAACTGCCAAGTCTGCGCTGAGTGCAAACCGCACATTTATAGACCAGACAGGGCTCACCTGATAAAAGCCACTCGCCCCTTCGAGCGCCTGAGCGTTGATTTTAAAGGGCCTCTCCCCTCCTCCGACCGCAATGTGTACTTCCTCAACATTATTGATGAGTACTCCCGTTTCCCGTTCGCCATCCCCTGCCCGGACATGACCAGTGCCACAGTCATTAAATGTCTGAACGACCTCTTCACCCTGTTCGGTTTCCCCAGCTATATCCATAGCGACCGGGGCTCATCGTTTATGAGCGACGAACTCCGCCAGTACCTGCTCGCTAGGGGTATTGCCACAAGCAGGACCACCAGTTACAACCCCTGGGGGAACGGACAGGTGGAAAGAGAGAATGCGACAGTTTGGAAGGCCGCCCTGCTAGCCTTAAAGTCTAGGGGCCTTCCGACCTCCCGCTGGCAGGATGTGCTCCCCGATGCGCTCCACTCTATTCGGTCACTGCTCTGCACTGCCACTAACGCCACCCCTCATGAGAAAATGTTTGTCTTCCCAAGGAAGTCCACATCGGGGACATCGCTACCGCCATGGCTGATGTCCCCAGGGCCGGTCCTACTGAGAAGACATGTGAGGACCCATAAAATGGACCCCCTGGTCGAGAGGGTCGACCTCCTCCACGCCAACCCCCAGTATGTTTACATTGCGTACCCGGACGGGCGGGAGGACACTGTCTCCATACGAGACCTCGCACCCTCGGGGGCCCCAGTAACCCACTACCCACTACCACCCCCCCCCCACGATCCAATATTCAACCCCAGCAGACGGCACGCCTGGGCCCCGCGACCCGCTCGACACCCACGAGGACTACACACCAGTGCCCCAGCCTACGCGGGACTTGACGCCGGAAGCTTCACTACCCCTGCCATCGCCACGTCGATCACAGCGGCAGACAAGACCTCCGGAAAGACTCCAATACACAAACTTTTAATACACTTCACCTCACCGGACTCATTTTTAAACAAGGGGTGAATGTGGTAAACCACTGTTATACCTGCCTGTGTGGGTGTTTGTATTCCACTGTGTACATGTCTGTACATGCCTCGGCTGACTCCTCCCACGAGTCCAAGTATAAAGGTGACTGCTCCACAGTCCCTCTGTATTCTGGACTGGTCGACCACTCGAGGCACACCTTCATTCTCTTGTTAATAAAAGCCTGTTAGTTACTCGCTTAACCTCAGTCTTTTGAGTAATTGATAGCGCATCAAACTTAACGGACACTTTTCCATATCTGGATAATATCACCATTGCTGGTCATGACCAGAAGGAGCATGATGCCAACCTCCAGAAATTTTTTGACGTTCTCCATCGTCGCAACTTAACCTTAAATGAATCCAAATCTGTGAAATCAGTACCATCAGTCAACATCCTTGGCTATTGGGTGAGCAACGGTGTCATCAAACCGGATCCAGAGCAACTTCGTCCGCTTCAGGAGCTCCCTCCCCCTACGAATCTTGGCTCTCTTCGTCGGGCACTCGGCATGTTCGCCTATTATGCAAAGTGGATACCCCACTTCTCCGACAAGATCCAGCCCCTGCTTCATGCAAAGTCATTTCCGTTGGAGGCAATGGCTATTTCAGCTTTCAAACTCCTCAAGCGACAACTGGAAAAAGCCACGCTTCATTCCATCGATGCATCAGATGTGGCGATCTTGGCTACCTTGAATCAAGGTGGTCGAGCCGTTGCATTTCTGTCCAGATCTTTGCAGGGTAGCGAGCTCCATTATCCTCCTGTTGAGAAGGAGCAAGTGGAAGAACAATTGTAGTGTAACTCGACGTGCTCCAAGAAAGGCAGCTCTAATCAGCTGGTTAAAGAGCAGTGTTGCCAGAGTATGGGGAGCAGGCCACTGGGATGTGATGATGTGTGGGATACTTTTTTTTTATCTGATCAGGCCTGGGACCCTTCATCAGATGAAACGTTAACTCTGTTTCTCTCTCCACGGATGCTTCCTGGCCTGCTGAGTATTTCCAGCATTTTCTGTCCCTACCATCATGGTTGGCAGCTCCCGGCCCCGTGCTGCTCTGAAGATTCATCCGATCTTCCAAAAACGATCCCCACGTCGACGAGGTGGAACTAACGGACGTTAATCCCACTTACGCGCACGTGCGGTACCCTGATGGCCAGGAGTCCACCATTTAACACCGAGATCTGGCTCCCTGTCCAGCCAGTTCCACGGACTCAACTGGTAGAGGAACCCATGGTAATGATACCGACGCTCTGCGCTCCTTTGAGGATGATGCCCTACCTGGGACATCAAGGGATCTGCCGGCTACTCCACCGGATCAATTCGGAAAGACCCGGAGACAACCACTCCACAAGTCGTTAAAGTAAATGGCTGTAATCATTTTAAATGAGCCCGCCAAAAGTTAGACAAAGGACTGATCTGATTTGGCGCGCAGATAAGGATTGAAGAACGGGTATAATTGTAGGCCCGTCAGTGGCAATCGCTCTCTTGACTCTTGACTCTTGCTTTTGGCCTTGGCCTGCTGCCTCTCGTTCTCGTGCCCTAGCTTCGTGGTGGGCTCTCTTCTCGCTCCCCGCGCCGCTCAACAACCAAGGACGCCCATTACACCGGGGCCAAACGCGGGAGGAGAACGAGACCCGAGTTCAAAACCACAGAGGACAAACAGGCCACAAACGGACAGACGAGACGAGATGAGACGAGACGAAGAAGAAGGTTAACTGGTAAAGGCAGAGAAGGGCAGCGGAAAGACGCATTGGGGTACAAACGCCCAGTTATAAGCTGGTGTTTGGTGAATAAGTTGGTGTTACATGCACGGACAGTAAAACCCCATTTTAAAAATATGCTGGCGTTCGAAGAATGGGTAGCAAAATCGAGACAAACGGCCTGGCGTTTGTCACATGGACAGTAATAGCCCAGTTGAAGAATAAACTGGTGTTCGAAGCATGGGTAGTAAAATCATTTAGACGGTAAAGACCGCCAACCGACCCCCAACCGCTGCAATACCACCGACAACCGCCCGAGGAAGAAGAATAAGAAGACCCATCACGACTCGACGACAACGGTAGCTGAGGAAAAGGAGGGTGCTTCGCATAAACAACTTCAGCGCCGTGCCCTGAGACCACGTGGTGATGGGATACCCCAAAGGACAGCAAGAGCGGACCTCAAAACCCAACCCAGTTAAAGCAACAGGTTTTGGATTGGTGAGCATGAATTCCTGGCCCCTCATAGCTTAATCTAGTTAGGTATAGGGGGTGGGATAAGGATAAGGGGATTGTTAATGTAGTTGTTTTCCCTCGGTGTGCCGTGTGTTCCCCATTCCCATATAAGTGTAATTGTTTACGCCTGTATCCAGACCCAGTAATTCTCATAACATTGTGTTTTATTCTGCTTTAATAAAATTTTGGTTTTCTTACACCAAACCACTTGTCGACTCGATTTCTGTATCGCCGCCTGTACCTAAGTCCGGTGTCTAGAATCCAGGGGTGTGGGAGCGATTCGAACCACTCAAAGGCTGTGGTAAACCACTTTTACCGTTCACTATCGTTACACTATAGTTATCACTGTTAGATCGTTTCCCTATAGTTATCACTGTTCACATTGTTGTATCACTGTACGAGGTCGCCTCTTGTCACGCTGCTATACCTGGGCTGACCACTGCCGACTCCGCCCATGGCTCCACCTACCTGCCCAGGTATAAAGGTGGTCGACTGGCTGGTATTCCTCCTTCTTGGATCCGATCACCCACGAGGGTGGGCTCTGTTATTTAGTCAATAAAAACCTATAGTTACTTTCTTAACTCGTCGCTTTTCATTGGACGAATTGATAGGTATATCAAAGGCAGTCAGAGGTGAAGCTGGCTGGGCGCACGCCACCCCCTACAGAAATGGCAACCACGGCAGGACTCTGGCAACAGGGGTGCGATACAGTAGACAATGGTTCGGATGAGCAAACCATGATGGAGGAAAGGATTTCTGATTATATGTTTAGTAAGGTGACTATCACAAAGAAGTGGATCACCATTCTGTTGAGGGCTAAGCGTCCGGTAGATGCAGCAGCTAAGTGGACAGAAGGGAGGGAGCACAAGAAATCCCTAGAGAAGGCAGTCTGGCTGATGTGTTTCAAAAAGCAGGTCCAGCTTCTGGACAGGCTCGTTGCAGCACAGGCAGCCGAGTTAAAGGAGTCAGCCCTGGAGATCCAGGACAAGGCTCTAGCAGGGGAAAAGTTACTGGTAGCATTGCAGGCCCTGAATCAGGAAAGGGTACATTTAATGGGAGAACATAAGGCCAAGTTGGAATACCTACAGTGCCAAGTCAGCGAAGCCAAGGGTAATGAGTTGAGGTTGCGGGAAAAGAACGCCCGCCTAGCAAGGCAAGTGAGAGAACAGGAGGAGAAAGTAAAAGAGGTAAAGGCAGCTTACAAGTTAGCGAGCGAACAGGGGTTTGAAGATGCAAATCATGGCCCCTGCAAGGAACAGATAGAAAATCTGAGCCTGGCCCTGAGGAAGGCAAAAGGCATGGTGTGCCTCATAAGCCCGAAGGCAGGCCAGGCGGATTTTATGGGGAACGAGGGGAGGACAGTTCAAACATCACTGGTAGTGCCCAGGGATGACCTGGTTGAGGAACAGGAGGTCACATGACCACCACCCGTAGCGCCAGGTTTCAGCGAGGTCTGGCAGCAAGGGGGGATGGAGTCAGAGGTGGGAGCAGAGGTGGAGCAACCCCCGCCAGAGAGGCCGGAACCGGGACCGATGTGCCCAGCCCGGCATCGGAGGTTCGGCCCACCCGTTAATGGCGACGATGAGGTACCCCTCCAAAATCAGTTTGTGTTACCCTATAGCACCCAACAGCTTAGGGCTATGGTGAGCCATATCCCAAAGCTCTCCGAAAAGGGGGACCCCTCTGTTGTGTATGTAACCTGTTCCACCTTAAGAGAGCTTAAGCCTGTTCCACCTTAAGAGATGTACTACTTTCTCAGGCTGCTGTAGACGTAATACCGGGGGTGAACACACCGGTATATAAGCACTGTGCAGTAATCTTGTATTCAGTATAGTCCCTACCTCCAACCAGTAAAGACCTGTTTGAGTTATACGTTTAAGTCTTTGTGTTAATTGTTCAATACAATACACATACTTAACACTGGCGACGAGTCAGGTTCTTACCCTGCGGCAGTTATTCCACGGCGGTTGAAGAGAGGTTTCAAACCTCACCACTCACCACCCCACTGGAAGCGACAGGCATTAGGACCCTGAAGCCTCCATCAGCTTGTGAAACGGAGTAGAAGACAGGACTGGGGAAGAGAGAGGTACAGGGCGATAGCGATCGGCAGATAAGGGCCGGGCCGCTTTGAAGTGAGGGGCGCAGCCGGGCCATCGATCGCAAGCACTGATAAGGGCCGGGCCGCTTTCAAGTGCGAGGCGCAGCCGGGCCATCGATCGAAATCCCTGATAAGGGCCGCACTCGGGGCTGAAGGGAGACGGCGTCGGGGGACGAGTGAAGACCGCCAAGCGCGGGAAAACCGCCATTTTGTGGGCGGAGGACGACGGCAAGAGCGGGAAGCCGCCATCTTGGATAGCAGAAAAGAAAAATCTGAGAAATTGCAAATCTGATAAAGTACTACAATGCCTAAACACGGGAATATTAGTAACTTTGATAGTGACATCGAAGATTGGGCCATATATGTTGAACGAGTTAAAAATTATTGTAAGGCCAATAAAATTCGTGAGGCTGATAAAGCACTAACATTATTAAATTTAATGGGTGCGAAGACATACGGGCAATTGAAACACCTGTTATCACCAGATGAACCGACGGATAAGACGTTCGATGAAATTGTTACTGTCCTGAAAGATCATCTAAACCCCACGCCGCTGATGCTAGCGGAACGATTTAAATTTTATGACAGAAGGCAGCTACAGCATGAAAGCAATGCTGAATATTTGCTGGAATTGCGTAAATTAGCGAAATATTGTCAGTTTGGAACAGGACTGACAGATGCACTACGAGACAAATTTGTGTGTGGTTTATTGAAACAGAATACACAAAAGCGACTGCTCGAGGAGAATGAGCTGACGCTTGAGAAGGCGGTCACTATGGCAGCAGCACACGAAGCCGCAGCGAGAGGCACGGCAGTAATGCAGCTACGGTCACCGGAGCTCAGTGCACACAAATTGGGTGTGAGTTCTGTTAAATGTTATCATTGTGGAAAGACAACGCATGATCAGAACCAGTGTTGGTTTAAAAACCAAGAATGTAGAACTTGTGGTAGGCTTGGACATATAGCTAGAGTATGCAGGTCAGCGAAGAAGACCAGCAACAAGAAGTCACCGCAAGGGAAATACGCAAAGGTACACAAGGTGGCCGAACAGGAGTCCGATTCAGACGCAAGCAGTATTGAACTGGCTAGCTTAAGGGTACTCAACGTTGGTAAGGGTGCAGACCTCCAGACAATTTGGGTTACTCTTCAGATAGAAGGAGTCCAAGTAAAAATGGAATTGGACACTGGATCGGCATTGTCGGTCATGAATAAGAAAGATTACAGAAGGTTATTCCAACATATTCCCCTACAGGATACGGAGATTATATTGACAACCTACACGGGGCAGAGAGTGTACCCCATCGGGACAATAAAGGTTGCAGTGGCCAACAAGGGCGAAGGAAGTCAAATAATGGACTTATATGTGCTACCGGAGGGAGGTCCACCACTATTAGGCCGGGAGTGGTTTAGAAACATAAATATGGACTGGCATTCGCTAAAAGCCATAAAGAGTGAGAACTCGGTGCAGATAATCAGCCCAGACTCTAGAACTGATGATGGTAAGACCAACCCATGTGCAAAAGACAAAGTTTCAGCACAGAATTCCACTGAGCAACAACAACATAGTTTAACAGAGAATTCTGAGTCTGTCAAGTCTACTGATATGCACATTTTTGAGGGACACTGGGCTCGAACTCAACTCCATTTCAAACTACAACAGTAATTAGAACAAATGATTCGCCGTTTTGAGCAAGAGATGAATGAAATAAAAAAGTTCTTTGTTACAGAGTGGGAGAATCTGGAAAGGCAACAGAAGCAACTGATGGAGAAAATGGAGCAGGAGCACACCAACCATCTGCGCGAGGAGGCCGAACGAATCAAAGCTGATTCAGGTTCTGAAGGTGCGTGCCATAATCTGGTGTCAGAAGAGTTAACGGTCAGCCAACTCCTTCATATGCTGAGGGACAAGACTCTGAAATGGGAAAAACTTGAACACGAGCTGCGATCTTCAAAGGAAAAGGGTTCGGAGCTCTCAAAAGTCATTGAGATGGCTGATGTGACGACACAGACTGAAACGACTGCAACAGAGCAGCCATTGGATGCCAAAAGTACGCTGACTCACGTCAATGTAGAACAACAGACTGCTGAAACAGCTGCTCCGGTAGAGGGACTGCATAGTCCGAGCAATCAATCTCCAAAGGAAGTTGAAGTATTAAAATCACAAATGAGGTCACTAGTAAACGACTTGCTGAAAGCCCAGAAAAAGCTGGATGCAGAGGTACACATGAAGAAGTCTCTTCAGGAAAGATGTCTGGATTTGGAACAAGAGCTGGCTAACGTCCAGCTGGGTATGGAGGAAATAGACGACCCTCTCGCTGGCCTAGCTCAGGACGACACTGAATATTACCATGACCTGTCGGACGACTCCGAATATTACGATGTCCTGTCCTGCCCAGCTTGTAACTTCGACCCCCAAAGTGCAGAAATCATGGAGGAGCACCAAAAGTCTACGGAACATCGGAAGAAGGTGGCTCTACTACGGGAAGTAAGAGAGATAGAGAAGGAACAGCAGTCGGATAGCGTCCAGTTGGGTAAGGAAGAAGTAGAAGGGCCTCTCGACCTGTTGAGTGATATTGAATACTACGAGGATGTGGTATGCCCAAATTGTGATGGAAACTCCCAAAGTGCTGAAATGCGGAGGAAGCACTTAAGGTCTAAAGAACATAGAGAGTTGGTAGCATTACAGCTGTCCGCCGAGAAGATGGGAACGACAAGAGTTGTAAAAAGGCAGAAAAGAAAAAGAAGAGGCCGAAAATAATAATTGTTTAAAATATTGTTACTTCTACTACCTCCGGCCGAACACTACGAAAAGATGCTGTCTGGAACGAATTAAGATCAGAGACTGAATTTACGAACTGTTCCCACAGAGACTGAACCTGTAAACTGTTCCCACTAAGAGTATGTTGCAACTGTTCGTAGAGATTGAATCTGTGAACTGTTTTCCGCAGAGACTGAATCTGTGATATGTTACGTTAAACATGAAGTTATATATGTATATATGTTATTACGTTATGTTAAATGGGGGGGATGACTATAAAGCTAAGAAGGGAGGAGTGTTGTGTATGTAACCTGTTCCACCTTAAGAGAGCTTAAGCCTGTTCCACCTTAAGAGATGTACTACTTTCTCAGGCTGCTGTAGACGTAATACCGGGGGTGAACACACCGGTATATAAGCACTGTGCAGTAATCTTGTATTCAGTATAGTCCCTACCTCCAACCAGTAAAGACCTGTTTGAGTTATACGTTTAAGTCTTTGTGTTAATTGTTCAATACAATACACATACTTAACACCCTCGATCCACTTCAGGGAAGTAGAGCAGGCAGCCAGCGTCAACGACTGCGATGGTGCTGAGCAGACCAAAATGCTGCTATTCTCCCTGGAGAGTAGGCTCCTCCAATCCCTCTCTGATGAGTGTAAGAAGGGGCAGTGCAGGTATGAGGAGCTCAGGGATGAAGTTCTGGAGGCCATGGGGATGAATGAGGGAAGTCCTTTCTCCCGTGTGGAGAAGACGGTGCAGCTCGCAGGGGAAATCCCGCAAGCTTTCGCGGACAGGTTATGGCCGGTGAACCGGAGTGCCTGTCCGGGAGCACCTAACCGGACGTTCCTGAACGGGGATCCACTGGCCCATTGGCTCCGTTGCCTGGTGGCAAACAGCTTGCTGCAGGTCCGGGCCAAGGCGGAAGTCTGGTTCGACCCCAAGAATCCCCTGACCACCGAACTTACGGTGATCAGACAGTTGACCCTAGCCTATAAGAACGGTAGGGCAACCGATGCACATCCACCTAAAGGGAAGGTGCATGAGGTAAAACCCGGACAGGGTAGGAAAGAGTGGCATCAGGAAGGGAATAACACCCCCAACACAAAGACGAATTGTTACGGGTGTGGGAAGGATGGTCACTGGAGGAAGGAGTGCAAAACCCTTGGAAAGACAACAAGGGAAAGAATTCCACAGCCCCAGCCCAAAAGGCGGAGGCAGGAATCCCTCCCGCTGCGGTCGAGTCATTTTTGGACACCATGAGGTCCTTATTGACTGGCCATGGGAGAGTAGCAGCCGCTACCGGTGCTCTGAACCCATCAGCCCCATCCAGCCCACAGCCCTGACTAGAGCCAGTGCAGCCTGTTTACCTGTGTTCCCTTCGGTACGATGAATGGAAAAGACCCCTCGTAGAGATGTAGGTAGAAAAGGTGAAGGGGACCTATCTGTTGGACACGGGGGCATCATGCACCGTGGTCCATTCAGCTAACCCCACCACCTCACCTCTATCTAACGGGGTCCCATACAGTCTGTCGGGATTCACAGGCAAAGAACAGGCTGGCTCGTTTTCCATCCCGCTCGCCATTCGTTTAGGACCGCTCCGCTCTAAGTGGACCTGTGTCCTAATGAAGTGGGAAGTGGAGGGTGGAAGAGGGGTCCTGGGAGCCGACTTTATTGTAGGCCACGGGATCCTGGTCGATTTAAGAAATCATTGCCTATGGGGGGCTAGTACAGGAAAGGACGGCGAGGTAGTGGTAATCCCAGGGAAAGAAGGGAAGGGGACTATTATGTCCGTGTATAATTGAGACACGGACTGCAGGAGTTGGTTATAACAGGTCTTTACTGAGTGGAGACCACCTGGAACTACTATGCAAAAGTTACTACACAGGCTTAGATACAGGGGTGGTCACTACTGGTACTGCAGTATACAGGGGCTGCAGAATATAGTTCCTTCTGCAAAGTACATACACTACAATTCCTCACCTTTTAGCTAAACAGTACATAACATTCGATTAATAATTAAATAACATATTTACAATTACAGTTGCTAGATACATTAGCTGAAGTTAAGCAATTATAAGTTCAGTCTTTGAGGAAGCTTCCTGATTCTGTCTGGATAACGCCTCTTTGGGGTATCAGGTTCTTCTGGCAAAGTTGATTCGGGATCAACGTCGTTGTTTGGTTCGTCTGCTTCCAATATCACCGATTCTGAGGTAGATGCAATTGGTACTTCGGTTTCATCACCAGGTGTATCGGATCGTGGTGTGGAATTGACGTTTTCCAGTGACTCTAGAATCTGGTCAGCATGGCGTCTTACAATGCTCTCTCCAACGTCCACGGTATACATTAGAGGTCCTTGCCGTGTACAGATCGTTCCTGGCTGCCATTTCTCTGTGCGGTAGTCCCGGGCCAAAACTGGTTGACCTATCTTAAAACTCCTGGTCGGTCTTTCATTCATATTCTGAAACTGCATGTTCTCCACATCTCTTCTGATGTTTGGCTTAACCAAATCCAAGCGGCATCGTAGTCTTCGATTGAAGAACATCATGGCTGGAGTTTGGTTGGTAACCGCATGTGTCGCATTCCGGTAGGCAAACAAGAAGTTATCCACCTTGTGTTGTAGGGGTATGTCTTCATTACACATTGCCTTGATAGCCTTCTTGAATGTTTGAACGAACCTCTCAGCCAATCCATTGGTGGCTGGATGATATGGGGCAGATGTGTAATGCTTAACACCATTGTTCTTTAAGAACATCCGGAACTCTTCAGACACAAACTGTGGTCCATTGTCGGAGCAAATCTGTTCAGGCAGCCCATTTCTGGCGAATATGGTTCGTAAGACTGTGATAGTTTTTTCTGTGGTGGTTGAGGACATTTTTATTACCTCTGGCCACTTTGAATGTGCATCAACCACAATTAAAAACATCGAGTCCATAAATGGACCAGCAAAATCAATGTGCACCCTTTGCCATGGAGATGAGGGCCACTCCCATGGATGTAGAGGGGCTTGTGGTGGGGCGTTTTGGACCTTCTGGCATCCTGTACAGCTCTTGGTCATCTCTTCAATTTCTCTATCAATTCCCGGCCACCACACAAACACGCTAGCTAAGTTCTTCATTTTTACCCCTCCCAGATGACCCTCATGAAGCTCATTGAGCACTCTATCCTTCAATTTGGGTGGAATTACTACTCTGGATCCACACATCAAGGTTCCTCTGCACACTGACAGCTGTTCTCTTCTCGGCGAGAATGCTGGCAGCAGTGGTTCACAATGTGCTGGCCATCCCTTCACCGTTAAATCATAGACCCAGGAGAGTGTCGGGTCATTTCATGTTTCCTTTTCTATGTTTGCATTCGTCACCGGGAGACATTCGACTATGGTCGAGTGGAATATCTCCACTGGATCCTCTGCAGGCGCTTCTTCCACCGTCGGCAATGGTAGGCGCGACAATCCATCAGCATTCCCATGCTGTTTAGTTCCTTTGTACTCGATGTCATATTGGTGTGCCCCTAGGAAAAGGGACCACCTCTGTAGCCGTTGTGCTGTCATTATCGGGACGCCCTTCTGAGGGTTGAAAATGGAGACAAGAGGTTGATGATCAGTTAGTAGAGTACATTTCTGACCGTGCAGGTAGTGATTGAACTTCTTCACCCCCCACACCAGGCTGAGGGCCTCTCTGTCAATCTGGGCGTAGTTATGCTCGGCTGAAGTTAACGAGCGTGACGCAAAAGCTATCGGCCTCTCTGAACCATCAAGGAATTTATGTGACAGTACCGCTCCAATGCCGTAGGGAGACGCATCACACGCCAGTTTTATCGGTAGTGATGGGTGGTAGTGAGCCAATACTTCTCTTGAAGTGATTAGATCCTTACTCTTCTGAAAGGCCCGCTTACATTCATCGCTCCATTTCGATGCTACTCCCGTTTGTAGTACGGCGTTCAGTGGGTGCAGAATTGTGGACAAATTCGGCAAAAACTTATGGTAGTAATTCACCAATCCGAGGAATGACCTCAGTTGCGACACATTTTCAGGCGCTGGAGCCTTAACTACCACTTCAATTTTGTCAGGGGACTTATGTAACCCCTCTTCATCAATCACGTGGCCACAATACGATATCTGTTTCTTAAAAAACTCGCATTTGGGGCGATTGGCTCGTAGCCCATGTTCTCTTAGTCTAGTGAGCACCTGCTCTAGGTTGGCAAGGTGTTCACTGTCATCTTCACCTGTCACTAGGATGTCGTCCAAGTAACACTGAGTCCTCGGAATCCCTTGCAGGACTTGTTCCATCGCTCTTTGCCATATCGCCGGAGCTGATGCTACTCCGAATACCAGTCGATTATACTGGTAAAGACCTTTGTGAGTGTTTATCGTGAGATACTTCCGAGAGGATTCTTCAACCTCCATCTGCAAATATGCTTGTGCTAGGTCAATTTTTGTAAAATGCTTCCCTCCAGATAGTGAGGCGAAAATATCTTCTATCCTCGGAAGAGGATATTGTACTGTGTGAAGGATTGGGTTCACCGTCACCTTGAAGTCCCCACAGATGCGAACCTTCCTTGGCTCCTCAGACTTATTGTTTAACGTTTTCTTCATGACAGGAACGACGGGTGTTGCCCACTCGCTCCAGTCTACCTTAGATAACACGCCTGCATTCTCCAGATTCTCCAGCTCTGCCTCGACGGCTGGGCGAATTGCATATGGTACCGGTCTTGCTTTGAAAAACTTGGGAATTGCATTCTCTTCTATTTTTATTGAGGTGGTTATGCCTTTAAGAGTTCCCAGTTCTTGTTGAAATACCTCTTTGGCGTTAGCTAAGATTGTTGACAATCATCCAGGAGTGATGTCGTCATCCTTTTAACCAGCCACCGTCAGTGCCTGAATGGAGTGCCAGTCTAAACTTATCTTTCTGATCCATTCACGTCCCAATAACGGTGGTCCACCATCTTGCAGTATGTACAGATACAATTTCTGTATTTCCTTGTCGTTGTATTCGACAGGCACCCTTATTTTTCCTCTGGGGTATACTTTTTGCCCCGTATACATCTTCAAGACAATGGATGTCTCTTTCAAGGGTATGTGTGAGAATAGCTGCTCGTAGTCTCGTCGATTCATGACGGTCAGAGCTGATCCTGTATCCAATTCCATTTTGACTTGGGACCCTGCTATCATGAGGGTGACCCAAATGGTTCGGTGATCCTCTTTTGCGATTACGTTGTGAAGTTTGAGACAGCTTAGTCTCTTGTTCCCAGATTCACTATCGCTCATCTGGTCTTCGGAACTACTATCCGTCATCTTTTGCACTTTCCTGTGCTGTTCCTTAGTAGCCTTTTTGTTGTCGTTAGTCTTCTTCCCAGACCTGCAAACTCGTGCAATGTGTCCCATCTTTCCGCATTGCCTGCATATTTTGTCGTCGGAGCAACCCTGCGGGACACTTGCCTCCCTCTTCTCGTGTCTGTACGCTGCCCGGCTTCGTAGCACCGGCCGCGCCCTGTGTGCTCCACCCTCTCTCTCTCTCCTCTTCCCGACAACGCAGCTTGGCCCCGTTGAAAAGCCACCCGATCGAGCTCTAGACCGCCGCAGCCCAGGAAGGATCAGTGTACTACCTGCCACCAGCCCGATTAGCTGAAACACCATCGACAGGACAACCAAGCCCCGCTCTCGACAGCCTCTCCTGCAAATCTTCAACTCCGATGAATCAGAGGCGGATGCCCACGGTCGACACCCGTTTCTTCTGTTCGTTTTTTTTTCTTTCTTCCTTCTGGCCTCGACCTCTGATAACTTCGCTTCAGGGATGGATCCTCATGAGGTGGTGCAGACTGTAGGTAAGTTCGGATCTGCTCGTCACCAGTATTATGTCTGTGTATAATTGAGACACGCAGTGCAGGAGTTGGTTATAACAGGTCTTTACTGAGTGGAGACAACCTGGAACTACTATGCAAAAGTTACTACACTGGCTTATATACAGGGGTGGTCACTACTGGTACTGCAGTATACAGGGTCTGCAGAATATAGTTCCTTCTGCAAAGTACATAGACTACAGGGACCCTATGCACCATGAAGCCCAAGGAGGGTTATAACCTCCAGCTCATGGTCAGTAATACCCCAAAGGAGTTCCAGGCATTTGTGCAGGCCCACCTGGCCACATTTGCCATACACAAACACGACTGCGGGAGGGTCAACGGGTTTGAGGTCAGCGTAGACGGGGACCCCATGGCCTGACCACAGAAACAGTGTAACTTCCCCAGGGAAGCGGAGCCAGACATGGAAGCAGCCATGTCCTCCTTAGTACAGCAGGGAGTTCTGAGGCCGATAGCCACCCACGTAAACTCTCCATTGTGGCCGGTTAGAAAGCCGGACAATTCCTGGAGGGCCACGGTGGACTATCGGGTGCTCAACGGTAACATCCCAGCCTGTGCACCCACGGTAGCAACAGTTGCCGACCTGATAGGAAGTATCCCAGCATCCGCGACCACTTTCACGGTGCTGGATATTTGCAACGGGTTTTGGTCCATCACTTTAAGGAGGGAGGATCAGTACAAGTTTGCCTTTACGTTTAAAGGGCAACAGTACACCTGGAACTGTTTGCCTCAGGGCTTCCACAACAGCCCCAGCATTTTCCACCAGAGCATGGCAAACAGTTTAAAGGATTTCAGTTAGCCCAGACAGTTGGTACAATATGTGGATGACCTGCTCCTGTTCACTGATTCAAGAGAGGAGCATGGCCCACTATTGGCCGAACTGCTGGAGCTGCTTGGGCAAAAGGGTTTTAAAGTAAACCCCAAGAAAGCGCAGATCGGCTAGCAGGAGGTGAAATTCCTGGGCCTGACCGTACGCGCTGGAGAAAGGGCCACAGATAAGGCTAGGAGGGAAGCGGTACAGGAGTTACCAGTCCCCAACACAGTCACGGGTGTGAGGTCGTTTCTAGGGCTAACCGGGTATTGCAGGGACTTTATTGAGGACTATGCAGCCACAGCAGCCCCTCTGCTCCGACTCCTACACAAGGGAGTGGAGTGGGTTTGAGATGAGGGTTGCCAGGCAGCGTTTGTCAGGCTCAAGAAGGACTTGCAGACTGCACCAGCTCTAGGGGCCATAGATGGGGGGAAAGAGTTTTTCCTGGAGGTAGCAGCCAGCGGGGACAGCCTGAGTGCTGTACTGCTCCAAGAGCAGCACGGCAGGCTGAGGCCGGTGGTCTACTCCTCCAGGATGCTCACGGATGTGGAGAGGAGCTACTCCAACTGTGAGAGGCACCTCTTGGCCACACATTGGGCTGTGAAAAGATCACTGATCTTCACAGGCACCT
The DNA here is from genome assembly GCF_052327205.1 of Somniosus microcephalus. Lineage (NCBI taxonomy): Eukaryota > Metazoa > Chordata > Chondrichthyes > Squaliformes > Somniosidae > Somniosus > Somniosus microcephalus. The sequence continues at coordinate 119,819,724 of NC_140997.1, read as the reverse complement.
CTCCCATCACCCTCCTCACCCATCACACACCCACCCAGATGCTCCTGGATGGGAGGATCAAGGATGGGACAGTGAGCAGTGCCCGCACTGCTCGCTGGACCCTGCTCCTCTCACAGATGGACCTAAAGGTGAAGGGTCTCTGTGAGCCAAAGCTCGCAGCCAACCTGGTATATCCTGGAACAGCCCACTGGTGTTCCATTGAAGGGGTTTGGGAAGTGGACATAGTTTTATGGCCCGGGATACACCCCACAGGCCGTGAACTCTATGTGGACGGCTACAGCACGGTATCTGCTGGCGAGCGTCTCACGGGATGTGGAGTTTATGACCCAGCGGCAAACGTTGCCCTGGCAATTAAGCTCCCCAGCACCATGAGCGCCCAGCAGGCTGAACTGTCCGCGGTAGTGTACGTCGTTACACACCCCGAAATCTTCCCCACCCCATACACGATTTGCTCGGACAGCATGTTTATGTGCAATTCGTGTACGGAGTACCTGGCCATCTGGTCCCGCCGCGGATACACCTCCGCCGACGGGAGACCACTCAGAGTGAAACCCCTGCTGGAAAAGATCCTGGCAGCAGTGGGGGAGGAAGGGGAGGTTTTCATCCACAAGGTGAAAGCCCATTCCTCCACAGAACCCCGTAGTCAAGGCAACCAGCAGGCTGACATGCTCGCCAAGGAGGGTGCCCACACAGGCACTTTCTGGGGCCCATATGGGTCCAGACCCATGGCAGCAGTCAGAGGTAGGGACAGGACACAAGGGAGTGCAGGAGTAGCTTTAGCCCCGGACCTTAAGACGGTCCAAACACAAGACCCCGTCCTCAAGGCAGTCCTCAGCGCAGTGCCTGAGGGAAAAAGGGTAGAGGGTCCTTAAGGCACAGCAACCCTCTCTGTGAAAGAGGGCATGCTGTTCCGGGGGGAACAATGGGTTGTGCCGCAGCAACACCGGAGAGAATTCCTTCAACTGGCCCATGAGGGTCAAGGAGTGGGGTATCCCGGGCCTGAGACCACCTGGCAATGGGTGGAACAGGCGGGACGGTGGCCAGGACTCAGGGAAGATGTCCGTGAGTTCTGTGCCGGCTGTCTGGTGTGCACTGCTAACAACCCTGACCCCCACAAAAGGAAGGTACCTATGGGACACATCAGGAGGGTAGAGGGACCATGGCAGTCGATACAGGTCAACTACATCGGGCCCCTGCCCACCGCCCAGGGAGGCTATAAGTACTGCCTAGTCCTGGTAGATGTGTTCACGGAATGGGTAGAGGCCTTCCCCTGCAGAACAGCCACAGCTCTGGGTACTGCCAGGATCCTGGTCCGAGAGGTGTTCTCGCAGTGGGGGCTACCACAGTACGTGGAGTCTGACCAAGGGAGTCACTTCACCGGACAGGTGATGCAGAATACCCTTATGCTGCTAGGCATCGAGGGGAAGCGGCACGTGGCCCACAACCCACAGTCATCAGGGATTGTGGAGAGAATGAATAGGACCCTAAAAGAAAGGTTGAGGAAAGAGACGGTGGACTCGCCTCAAAAATGGGCCGTTGGTTCTGATGGGGATCCGGGCCAGCCAGTCAAAAAGCACGGGGTACTCCCCGTACGAGCTGATGACTGGCAGGGTTATGCGGACCCCCACCGATGTGCTAGCCCTGGTGCTCACAGAGGGTCAGCTCAGAGAGGTAAACCGGGACAGGTTCGCCCGAAACCTCTTCGAGCACCTTAAGCAGGTCCACAAGCAGACAGCTGGGAACATGGGAAAGCAGCATCGGAGTAACCGATTGCTGTTAGAGCCCCGAAAGCACCATGAGTGGGAGGTAGGGGATCAGGTCATGGTGAGGAACTATGCCCAAGTAGGGAGTCTGGAACCATTATACATGGGGCCCTACAGCATTGTAGACAAAGCCAGCCCCATGATATACGCCGTTAAGATGCCTCGGCGCACCAAGTGGTTCCATATTAATCAGTGTAAACTGTTTAAACCCGAAAAGAAAAAACAGCCAGTTGGGGTAGGGTCTGAGGATAGAAATCCTCAGCCTGCAGCGGGAGCGAGGTCACAGACTGCACAGGCAGGCGCTGTGGCTTGCTTAAGGGGAGGGGCTATCCCGCCCACCGATTGGGACACTCCCCCACTCTTCTGGGCTCCAGATGAGGAGGGACCCGAGGGCGAAAACACCGCCCCTAACCCAGGTTTAGAGGAGGAGGGACCTGAGAGCGAAAACCCCGCCCCGGACCCAGATTTGGGACCTGAGGGCAAGGACCCCCAGCCAGCGGCAGTGGTAAGCCCACAGACCGCACCGGAGGGGGCAGCGGTTCGGGTCAAAGCCCCACCAGCCAAGAAAGCCCCACCCGCCAAAGTCCTCAGAAGGTCCCCACGGACGCCCTAGCCAAGGAAACCATGGTCACCAGCTCCCCATTTTAAAGGGACAGCCTCCCGAGTCAGGGGGAAGTCCAAGGACAGAGCTCCCCAGCCGGCAGCCACAGGCTGCGAGGGACCGACAGTACAAGACAGTGCGGCCATGCCGAAGGGAACGGCGTGCCGCAGTCCAAACAGAGATTAGCCTGGCTGCCCGGGTGTACATAGTTAGGTAATGTAAGTTTATATTGTTAAGTTTTGGTGTTTAGCTTAAGTATTAAATAAGGTGATGGGTAGTTTTAAATAGTAGTGGTATTTTTAAGAATGTTTATATTGAGTCGAGGTCGCAAGACTCGACTATGCTTCACCCAAGCCAGAGAATCTCCTCGGGACCTGACTATATGCTCTTGTATCTCTTTGCAGAGAGGATTTCAGAATGAAGGGGGGGTGTACTCCTACTCGCCCTGCTAGGGATGAGCGTTGGAAAGTGAGGTGACGTGGAGGACTCACACATCTATGGGTGCTCGGGAGAGAAAGCACCAGTGGTGACTGCTGGGAGCAGCAAACAAGGCGTAGAGGAGCCCGCCATCTACGCCCATGAGGGAAGATGGCCCGGGTGGTTAGGATCCAACTCCACCCAGTACTCCAGCCAGACCGGGTTCACCTACGGGGAGGCCTCCCTCCCCTGCCCCAGCGTACAGGTTGTGACCTCACGGGTCGGGGTCACTGAGGGGAAACGCGTGTGCCTGACCTGCGGTGGTGGTTCAGAAAGCTGAGCACGGACATGGGGGATCGCACAGCTGACTGGGAACAAATGGGAAATGACACCCACCGGACGGTCACCGGGACCCAAGAAGGGACTAGCGTATGTTGGGATAAGTGGTGGGAGTCAGAACAGGGAATTTATGTCTGTATGTGGGGGTCAAAAAGGGCCTGCCCCATGGGCATATCCATCATCTTCTCCGCATCTTGGCAGGATAAGGGGAAGGGGGTGGAATGTGATTTCCACCAACAAACCTGCATAGTCCCACGTTACCCAGCCCCAGCTAAAGCCACTGAGCTAGTGGCATGTGCCCGGAAGCCCTTGCCCACGACTCAGGCAGCAAGGACACACAGAGAGTGGTGCCCCACCACCACCAAGGGACCAGGGAATGGGCTGGTACTGGTGCCTATGGATCAGGTACTGTACCAGGGGGTACACTACGCGGTGGCCTCCGTGATTTTAAACCTCACCGAGGTACACTTACCGGAGTAGTGGCCCAAAGAGACAGAGCAGCTATAACAGACCCTGTTAAAGGACATGTTTAGAAAGTTTTACGAGTTCGATTTCGCTAATGTAGACAAAACCGAACTGTACACCACACACCGCGAGTACTTTGGTAATACGGGGAGACAAAGAAGGGAATATGGAATGATGTTTTTACTGCGTATAACACAGGGTCCTCTGTCATCAACAGTCTGGATGACATAGAGCTGCAGACCCAGGTAAACGGTTTAAAAACACAGCTAAGTAAGATATTGATGGATGAGAATAAGGTAGTAGGCTCAGAGTTACATGAGGACCAGGCCATGACGGTCCATTTAAAGGAAATCATTGCTGAACTGGAGAAGCACGCAAAGACTGCACAGGCCGCAGTAATCTGGAGGATTTAAAACAGGGTTTAGTCCCCTCCTGGATCAGCAACAAACACCTCGCAGCCCTCCATCCATTTGAGTATGCATTAAGCCCGTGCCAACTCCGGCTAGCTTCGGAGGCCTACCCAGTCCCTGTGGATTGTGGACGGTCCAACCACACCATCATGGGCATAGTAGTGAGAATGCCGGTCATGGGTAGGACAGCCCGACCTGTAGAGAGGGTAGAGAACATTGGAGTCATTCAAGGGGGTGCACACATTTGTTTCACAGCGGCCCCACCTTATGTCATAAAGTGGGAGCATGCTATGACAGGTACTGACCTCTCGGGTGCCAGAGCCGGGGAGCACACATAATACTGTGTCCCCAGCACTTGAACGCCTATTCAAAACCACAGTGCGGGTTTAAAGCTGTTGGCGCAAAACCCATAAATTGTACCATGGAGGCAATGGTAGCATATATAGGAGGTGGGACATATTGTGTCACCACAGGTGCGCCCCACTACCAGCATGGACAGCATAGCTGGTGTCTGGTAATTGACAGCAGTTTCTGCTTTAAACCCAAGGCATGTCACCACAGGTGCGCCCCACTACCAGCATGGACAGCATAGCTGGTGTCTGGTAATTGACAGCAGTTTCTGCTTTAAACCCAAGGCAGAAGTTCAAGTGGCCCAGGAACGAATTGTCCCCATTCCTGAACCCGCCACTGTTCACCTCACTGTAAAAGAGAATTTTACCAACCTGCAAAAGTACGTAGCGCATTTCGGCTATGAAATCCCCCCTCTCCCGGAACACCTTACCAAGATATTCAAAGCCGTAATAGTCTCGCAGAAACATTTCTACATGTTAGAGCAGAAAACGGTAGAGATAGGGGCTAAGATATTGGACATTGTAATTCCACCCTGTTGGGACATTTTCAACAGTATAGAGGTCCCTTTGTGGATTAGGCTGGCTTCCCACATCCTCGTGGTTTGCCAGCTGGGAATAATATTGTACCTAGTGTGCACTCAGTGCAAGGGAAAGGGTCAAATACTCGAATTCCGAAACCAGAGGACCTGGAAGGAATATTATGTGAAGGTGGAGGGAGATACACCTGTTTGAATTTTTTTTATAGTTCTGATTAAAGATTGTAGTTTTTTTGTGTTTTTTTGTTTTAATAAAGATTTCCAACGTGTTGTTTTAATAAAGATGTATGTGTACCAAGTGGTGCAGGGGTGTTGGACCCCTCCATGCTTGGATGTGTGTAAACGACTGTAATTATTCTATGTATACTACATTTTTGCAGAATGAGAAATTCATGTGTCATGGGTATATTAGATAGGTAATTACAGGGGAAGGTTGACTATGGAGGGTTGGAAATTTTGCTCACCTTATCAGGATGATACTTAAAGTGAGTTTAGTATCAACAGGGGGGAGTGTAGGGTTCTCAAAATTCCCGCATTCCCGCAAAATTGTGGATCAAGGGACCCTGTTTGGACAAGTTAATAAAAACAGGGTACCCAAAATGGCTTCTGTAACCTTGTGACCAAAACCGACAGGATTTTTAAAGCAAGGCTCTGCAGACAGGCAGGCCCTGAAGCAAAACTTAAATGCAGGAATCTGTGAAAAGACTCTGGAGCCAGACAGCCAAAGTAAACACAGAATACGCATTCATTTGCCTTGAAACAGATCAAGGTAGAATGAGCCTAAAATCGAGGCCATTAGGTTTCTGCATATTTAAACGGTAACAGCTCACAGCAGCCATCAAGTCAGGATGGGGACAATTAAGTTTCATCCATGACAAACAACCAGGACATCGGGGCCATTAGACCCGGAGACAACCACTCCACAAGTCGTTAAAGTAAATGGCTGTAATCATTTTAAATGAGCCCACCAAAAGTTAGACAAATAATTGTAGGCCCATCAGTGGCAATCGCTCTCTTGACTCTTGACCCTTGCTTGTGGCCTTGGCCTGCTGCCTCTCGTTCTCATGCCCTGACCTCGTGGCGGGCTCTCTTCTCGCTCCCCGCGCCACTCAACAACGAAGGACGCCCATTACACCGGGGCCAAATGCGGGAGGAGAACAAGGCCCGAGTTCAAAGCCACACAGGACACACAGGCCACAAACGGGCAGACGAGACGAGACAAGGCGAAGAAGAAGGTAAACCGGTAAAGGCAGAGAAGGGCAGCGGAAAGACGCATTGGGGTACAAACGCCCAGTTATAAGCTGGTGTTTGGTGAATAAGTTGGTGTTACATGCACGGACAGTAAAACCCCGTTTTAAGAATATGCTGGCGTTCGAAGAATGGGTAGCAAAATCGAGACAAACGGCCTAGTTATAAGCTGGCGTTTGTCACATGGACAGTAATAGCCCGGTTGAAGAATAAACTGGCGTTCGAAGCATGGGTAGTAAAATCATTTAGACGGTAAAGACCGCCAACCGACCCCCAACCGCCGCAATACAACCGACGACCGCCCAAGGAAGAAGAAGACCCATCGCGACTCGATGACAACGGTAGCTGAGGAAAGGGAGGGTGCTTCGCATAAACAACTTCAGCACCGTGCCCTGAGACCATGTGGCGAAGGGATACCCCAAAGGACAGCAAGAGCGGACCTCAAAACCCAACCCAGTTAAAGCAACAGGTTTCGGATTGGTGAGCATGAATTCCTGGCTCCTCATAGCTTAATCTAGTTAGGTATAGGGGGTGGGATAAGGATAAGGGGATTGTTAATGTAGTTGTTTTCCCTCGATGTGCCGTGTGTTCCCCATTCCCATATAAGTGTAATTGTTTACGCCTGTATCCAGACACAGTAATTCTCATAAGATTGTGTTTTATTCTGCTTTAATAAAATTTTGGCTTTCTTGCACCAAACCACTTGTCTACTCGATTTCTGTATCGCCGCCTGTACCTAAGTCGGGTGTGTAGAATCTAGGGGTGTGGGAGCAATTCGAACCGCTCAAAGACAGTCAGAGGTGAAGCTGGCTGGGCGCACGCCACCTCCTACAGATGAGCACTTGAAACGCCATAGAATACAAGGCTATAGACCAAGTGCTGGAAAATGGGATTGGAATAGACAGGGCTTGATGGCCGGCGCGGACACGATGGGCCGAAGGGCCTCTTTCTGTGCTGTATAATCTATGACTCTATGACTAATTTGTTCAAGTATATCACAATCCCCCTGCCTGATTTCTATGCCTACATCATCCTTCTCCATAGTGAACACAAATGCAAAATATTCATTTAAAACCTCACCTACATCTTCTGGCTCTACACACAGATTGCCACTTTGGTCCCTAATGGGCCCTACTCTTTCCCTGGTTATCCTCTTGCCCTTAATATACTTATATACTTGGGATTTTCCTTTATTTTGCCCGCCAGTGTTTTTTCATGCCCCCTCTTCGCTCTGTGGCGTAGACTCCTACAGCTCTCCTAATTTTCTTTTTTAAGTACCCCCTGCACTTTCTATCCTCCTCTAGGGCTTCCACTGTTTTTAGTCCTTTGTATCTGCCAAAAGCCTCCCTTTTTTTGCTAATCTATTCTTGTATATCCCTTGACATCCAGGGTTCCCTGGGTTTGTTGGTCCCACCCTTGACCTTTACGGGAACATGCTGGCAGTGTACTCTCTCTATTTCCTTTCTGAAAGACTCCCACTGCTCTGATGTGGATTTTCCTACAAGTAGCTGATCCCAGTCCACTTTGGCCAGATCCTGCCTTATATTAAACATAGAAACATAGAATATAGGAGCAGGAGTAAGCCATTCGGCCCCTCAAGCCTGCTCCGCCATTCAATGCGATCATGGCTGATAATCCAAATTCAGTACCCTGTCCCTGCTTTCTCCCCATATACCTTGATCCCCTTAGCCTTAAGAAATATATCCAACTCCTTCTTGAATATATTTAATGAATTGGCCTCTACTGCCTTCTGTGGTAGAGAATTCCACAGGTTCACCACAGTCTGGGTGAAGAAATTCCTCCTCATTTCAGTCCTAAATGGCTTACCCCTTATCCTTAGACTGTGACCCCTGGTTCTGGGCTCCCCGACCATTGGGAACATCTTTCCTGCATCTAGTCTGTCCAGCCCTGTCAGAATTTTATAAGTTTCAATGAGATCCCCTCTCATTCTTCTAAACTCCAGCGAGTATTGTAGTGTCCGGGTATCAATAATACTCGGACAGCAGGAGAACAATAAAACAGGTATTTACTGAACAGAGGGGAACTCAAGACTGAAATACAGAAGCCTGCTATGGCTTTATATACAGGGGTGGTCACTGCCGGTACTGCAGTATAGAATCAGTTCTTCTCTTAAAGGTACATACACAACAATTCCTCCCCTTTTAGATAAACAGTACATAACATTCATTTAACAACTAAATAATAACTAATTACAATTACAATTTTCTCTGTACTATATACATCAACTGAAATAATCATTTATAAGTTCAGTCTTTGAGGAGGCTTCCTGATCCTGGCTGGATAGCACCTTTCTCGAGTATCCTGTTCTTGCGGCGGAGTTGATTCTGGCTCATTGTCATTGGTTGGTTCGTCAGCTTCCAATACCGCTGCTTCTGAGGTAGACGCAATCTGTACTTCGGGTTGATTACCAGGTGCACCTGCTCATGGTATAAGAACATAAGAACATATAAGAACATAAGCATCTGCACCCCAGTCCTGCTCCGAACTGGCAGTGCTTCGATAACTTGCGTAGTGCCGTAAGATAGTCAGCATTGCTCTCATCTTTGTGCTGGTTTCTTTTATGGAACTTGAATCTTTCTGCTATCAGCAGCGGTGTAGGGTTTAGGTGTTCCTGTAAGATATTAACAATCTCCTCAAAACTTTTCTCCATTGGTTTAGCTGGGGTAATTAAATTCCGCAATAGGCCGTACGTTCTCGCGCCCATCAAATTTAATAATACTGACGCCTTCTTTCCATCGGCCACCTCATTTGCCTTGCAGTACACTTCAATTCTTTCCACATACGTGGTCCGGTCTTCTACCTCATTGTCGAAAGCAGTGATACTGCCACTTTTCGGCATCTTGGGTGATTTAAAATGGCACCTCCCGCGCTTTTTCTTCTTCCCCAATGGAATAAAATGGCGCCTCCCGCGCTTTTCCTTCTTCCCCAATGGAATAAAATGGCGCCTCCTGCGCTTTTCCTTCTTCCCCTTGCTGCCACGCTGCTCCTAGCGTTCTACAGGGTAATGGCAGCGACCCGCGGCTTCGGCGCGTATCACTTTTCTTTCCCCTCATTCTATCCTCTCCACGCTGCCCGGTTCTTGAGCACCGACCGCGCCCCGTGCGCTCCACCCTCCCTCTATCTCTTCCTCCTGACGACGCTGCACGGCCCCTTTGCAGAGCCGCTCGATCGAGCCCGAGCCCGCCACAGTCCGGAAGGGTCAGCGCACTACCTGCTACCAGCACGACTTGCTGGAACACCTCGACTGGGGAGCCAGGCCCAGCTCTCCACAGCCTCCCCTGCAACTCTCCGATGGATCCCTGGGTGGTTGCCCGCGGTCGACGCCCGCCGTTCTGACTTCGACCTCCAAGAAGCTTCTCTTCAGGGAAAAGATCCCCGTGAGGTGATGCAGTACTGCAGGTGAGTTCAAACCTGCCCGTCGCCAGTGTAGTGTCCGAGGATCAATAATACTCAGACTGCAGGAGAACAATAAAACAGGTATTTACTGAACAGAGAGTAATTCAAGACTGAAATACAGAAGCCTGCTATGGCTTTATATACAGGGGTGGTCACTGCCGGTACTGCAGTATAGAATCAGTTCTTCTCTTAAAGGTACATACAAAACAAGTATAAGCCCAATCAACCCAATCTCTCCTCATACGTCATTCCTGCCATCCCAGGTATCAGCCTGGTGAATCTTCGCTGAACTCTCTCCATGGAAAGAGCATCCTTCCTCAGATAAGGCGACCAAAACTGCACACAATACTCAAGATGTGGTCTCACGAAGGCCCTGTACAACTGCAGCAAAACATCCTTGTTCCTGTACTCAAACCCTCTTGCTGCGAAGGCGAACATATCATTTGCCTTCTTAACCGCCTGCTGCACCTGCATGCTTACCTTCAGCGACTGGTGCACAAGGACACCCAGGTCTCTTTGCACTTCCCCTTCTCCCAATCTATTGCCATTCAGATAATAATCTGCCTTCCTGTTTTTGACACCAAACTGGATAACCTCGCATTTATCCACATTATATTGCATCTGCCATGCTTCTGCCCAATCACCCAACCTGTCCAAATCATCCTGGAGTTTCTCGGCATCCTCCTCACAGCACACACGCCCACCCAGCTTTGTGTCATCTGCAAACTTGGAGATATTACATCTAGTTCCCTTGTCTAGATCTAAAATCAGCCTTCCCCCAATTTAGAACCTTTATTTCCGGCCCATCTTTGTCCTTTTCCATGACTACCTTAAATCTCACCGAATTATGGTCACTGTCACCAAAATGCTCTCCTACTGACACTTCTACCATTTGCCCGGCTACATTCCCTAGAATTAGGTCCAGAACAGTTCCCTCTCTTGTAGGACTTTCTACATGCTGGCTCATAAAGCTCTCCTGGATGCACTTTAAGAATTCTGCACCCTCTAAGCCTTTCACACTCTGACTATCCCAGTTAATATTAAGGAAGTTGAAAACCCCTACTATTATTACTCTATTAATTCGACACTTGTTGGAAGCGGTGAGAGCGGAGTTTCAGTGAGTATTTAAACTCACTTTCGCGGGCTTTTTTTCACAGGCCATTGTCGGGAGCAGTGAGAGCGGAGACTCAGTGAGTATTTAAACTCACTTTCGCGGGCTTTCTTTCACAGGCCATTGTCGGGAGCGGTGAGAGCGGAGACTCAGTGAGTATTTAAACTCACTTTCGCGGGCTTTCTTTCACAGGCCATTGTCGGGAGTGGCGAGAGCGGAGACTCAGTGAGTATTTAAGCTCACTTTCGCTGGCATTTTTTCACAGGCCAGTGTCGGGAGCGGTGAGAGCGGAGACTCAGTGAGTATTTAAGCTCACTTTCGCTGGCATTTTTTCACAGGCCATTGTCGGGAGCGGTGAGAGCGGAGACTCAGTGAGTATTTAAGCTCACTTTCGCTGGCATTTTTTCACAGGCCATTGTCGGGAGCGGTGAGAGCGGAGACTCAGTGAGTATTTAAACTCACTTTTGCGGGCTTTTTTTCCACAGGCCAGTGTCGGGAGCAGTGAGAGCGGAGACTCAGTGAGTATTTAAACTCACTTTCACGGGCTTTTTTTCACAGGCCAGTGTCGGGAGCAGTGAGAGCGGAGACTCGGTGAGTATTTAAACTCACTTTCACGGGCTTTTTTTCACAGGCCAGTGTCGGGAGCAGTGAGAGCGGAGACTCGGTGAGTATTTAAACTCACTTTCACGGGCTTTTTTTCACAGGCTGGTGTCAGGAGCAGTGAGAGCGGAGACTCGGTGAGTATTTAAACTCACTTTCACGGGCTTTTTTTCACAGGCCAGTGTCGGGAGCAGTGAGAGCGGAGACTCAGTGAGTATTTAAACTCACTTTCACGGGCTTTTTCTCACAGGCCAATGTCGGGAGCGGTGAGAGCGGAGACTCAGTGAGTATTTAAACTCACTTTCACGGGCTTTTTTTCACAGGCCAGTGTCGGGAGCAGTGAGAGCGGAGACTCGGTGAGTATTTAAACTCACTTTCACGGGCTTTTTCTCACAGGCCAATGTCGGGAGCGGTGAGAGCGGAGACTCAGTGAGTATTTAAACTCACTTTCACGGGCTTTTTTTCAGAGGCCAGTGTCGGGAGCAGTGAGAGCGGAGACTCGGTGAGTATTTAAAGTCACTTTCGCGGGCTTTTTCTCACAGGCCAGTGTCGGGAGCAGTGAGAGCGGAGACTCAGTGAGTATTTAAAGTCACTTTCGCGGGCTTTTTCTCACAGGCCATTGTCGGGAGCGGTGATATTGTTGGGGACGATGGCTTATCGGGGGAAGGCAGCAGCAACCAACTTCCTGACACCATGGGTCCGGGACAGGAGGAATAAGAGCGGGAGAGCTATAGTGATAGGGGATTCTATTGTAAGGGGAATAGATAGGCGTTTCTGCACCGGCAAACGAGACTCCAGGATGGTATGTTGCCTCCCTGGTGCAAGGGTCAAGGATGTCACGGAGCGGCTGCAGGGCATTCTGGAGGGGGAGGGTGAACAGCTGTCGTGGTGCATATAGGTACCAACAATATAGGAAAAAATGGGATGAGGTCCTAAAAGCTGAATATAGGGAGTTAGGAGGTAAATTAAAAAATAGGACGTCAAAGGTAGTAATCTCAGGATTGCTACCAGTGCCGCGTGCTAGTCAGAGTAGAAATAGAAGGATATTTCAGATGTATACATGGCTAGAAGAATGGTGCAAGGGGGAGGGATTCAAATTCCTGGGACATTGGAAGCAGTTCTGGGGGAGGTGGAACCAGTACAAACTGGACGGTTTGCACCTGGGCAGGACCGGGACCGTTGTCCTAGGGGGAGTGTTTGCTCGTGCTGTTGGGAAGGGTTTAAACTAAAATGGCAGGGGGTTGGGAACCTGTGTAGGGAGACAGAGGAAAGGGAAGCAAGGATACAAGCAAAAGACAGGAAGGAGAAAAGCAAAAGTGGAAGGCAGAGAAATCAAGGGTGTAAATCAAACATGGCTGCAGTAAACAATTCTAAAAGGTCTAAGAGTGTTAAAAAAACAAGCCTGAAGGCTTTGTGTCTTAATGCGAGGAGCATTCGTAATAAGGTGGATGAATTAGCTGTGCAAATAGATGTAAATGGATATGATATAATTGAGATTACAGAGACATGGCTCCAGGATGACCAAGGCTGGGAATTCAATATCCAGGGGTATTCAATATTCAGGAAGGACAGGAAAAAAGGAAAAGGCGGTGGGGTAGCATTGCTGGTTAAAGAGGAGTTTAACACAATAGTAAGGAAGGATATTAGCTCTGATGATGTAGAATCTGTATGGGTAGAGCTGAGAAATACCAAGGGGCAGAAAGTATTAGTGGGAGTTATATTCAGAACCCCAAACAGTAATGCTGAGGTTGGGGATGGCATTAAACGGGAAATTAGAGATGCGTGCAATAAAGGCACAGCAGTTATCATGGGTGACTTTAATTTACATATAGATTGGTCTAACCAAATTAGTAACAATACTGTGGACGAGGAATTCCTAGAGTGTATACGGGGTGGTTCCCTGGACCAATATGTCGAGGAACTAACTAGAGATCAGGCCATCTTAGATTGGGTATTATGTAATGAGAAAGGATTAATTAGCAATCTTGTTGTGCGAGGCCCCTTGGGGAGGAGCGATCATAATATGATAGAATTCTTTATTAAGATGGAGAGTGAAGTAGTTGATTCAGAGACTTGGGTACTGAATTTAAATAAAGGAAACTACGATGGTATGAGGCCTGAGTTGGCTAGGATGGATTGGGGAATGTTACTTAAAGGGTTGACGGTGATTAGGCAATGGCAAACATTTAAAGATCGCATGGATGAACTACAGAATTTGTTCATTCATGTTTGGCATAACAATAAAACAAAAAAGGTGACTCAACATTGGCTAACAAGGGAAATTAGGACTAGCATAAGATCCAAGGAGAGGATATATAAATTGGCCAGAAAAAGCAGCAAACCTGAGGATTGGGAGCAGTTTAAGATTCAGCAAAAGAGGACAAAGGGATTAATTAAGAGGGGGAAAAAATAGTATGAGAGTAAGCTTGCTGGGAACATAAAAACTGACTGTAAAAGCTTCTATAGATATGTGAAGAGGAAAAGATTGGTAAAGTCAAGCGTAGGTCCCTTGCAGTCAGAATCAGGGGAATTTATAATGGGAACAAAGACATGGCAGACCAATGAAATACATACTTTGGTTCTGTCTTCACAAAGGAGGACACAAATAAACACCCAGAGATGTCGGGGAACATAGGGTCTAATGAGAGGGAGGAACTGAATGAAATCTGTATTTGTAGGGAAATGGTGTTAGGGAAATTGATGGGATTGAAGGCCGATAAATCCCCAGGGCCTGATAATCGACATCCTAGGGTACTTAAGGAAGTGGCCCTAGAAATAATAGATGCATTGCTGGTCATCATCCAAAATTCTATAGACTCTGGAACAGTTCCCATGGATTGGAGGGTAGCTAATGTAACACCACTATTTAAAAAAGGTGGTAGAGAAAAAACAGGGACTTATAAACCGGTAAGCCTGACATCAGTAGTGGGGAAAATGCTAGAGTCCATTATAAAAGATGTAATAGCAGAGCACTTGGAAAACAGTGACAGGATCAGACAATGTCAACATGGATTTACAAAGGGTAAATCATGCTTGACTAATCTACTGGAATTTTTTGAGGATGTAACTGGTAAAATAGATAAGGGAGAACCAGTGGATGTGGTGTATTTGGACTTTCAGAAGGCTTTCGATAAGGTCCCGCATGAGAGATTAGCGTGTAAAGTTAAGGCACATGGGATTGGGGGCAAGGTATTGACTTCGATAGAGAACTGGTTGGCAGACAGAAAGTAAATAGTTGGAATAAACGGGTCTTTTTCCGAGTGGAAGGCAGTGACTAGTGGGGTACTGCAGGGATCGGTGCTAAGACCCCAGCTATTCACAATATATATTAATGATCTAGACAAGGGAACTAGATGTAATATCTCCAAATTTGCAGACGACACAAAGCTGGGTGGGAGTGTGTGCTTTGAGGAGGATGCCGAGAAACTCCAGTATGATTGGCCAGAAGCACGGCAGATGCAATATAACGTGGATAAATGTGAGGTTATCCACTTTGGTAGCAAAAACAGGAAGGCAGATTATTATCTGAATGGCAATAGATTGGGAGAAGGGGAAGTGCAACGAGACCTGGGTGTCCTTGTGCACCAGTCGCTGAAGGTAAGCATGCAGGTGCAGCAGGCGGTTAAGAAGGCAAACGGTATGTTGGCCTTCGTAGCGAGAGGGTTTGAGTACAGGAACAAGGATGTCTTGCTGCAGTTGCACAGGGCCTTGGTGAGACCACATCTTGAGTATTGTGTGCAGTTTTGGTCGCCTTATCTGAGGAAGGATGTTCTTGCCATGGAAGGAGTTCAGCGAAGATTCACCAGGCTGATACCTGGGATGGCAGGAATGACGTATGAGGAGAGATTGGATCGATTGGGCTTGTACTCGCTGGAGTTTAGAAGGATGAGAGGGGATCTCATCGAAACTTATAAAATTCTAACAGGACTAGACAGACTAGATGCTGGAAGGATGTTCCCGATGGTCGGGGAGTCCAGAACCAGGGGTCACAGTCTAAGGATAAAGGGTAGGCCATTTAGGACAGAAATTAGGAGGAATTTCTTCACTCAGAGAGTGGTGAACCTGTGGAATTCTCTACCACAGAAGGCAGTAGAGGCCAATTCATTAAATATATTCAAGAAGGAGTTGGATATATTTCTCAAGGCCAAAGGGATCAAGGGGTATGGGGAGAAAGCAGGGACCAGGTACTGAATTTGGATGATCAGCCATGATCGTATTGAATGGCGGAGCAGGCTCGAGGGGCCGAATGGCCTACCCCTGCTCCTATCTTCTATGTTTCTATGTTTCTATGTAAATACTCACCTGGCCGTACTCACCCAATCAGATGTGGATTTTCCTACAAGTAGCTGATCCCAGTCCACTTTGTCCAGATCCTGCCTTATCATATTAAAATCGGCCTTCCCCCAATTTAGACTGGAGAGAGAGAAGGAGAAAAGGGAGAGAGAGAAGGAGAAAAGGGAGAGCGAGAACTGGAGAGAGAACTGGAGAGAGGAGAAAAGGGAGAGAGAGAGAGGAGGAGAAAAGGGAGAGAGAGAGGAGGAGAAAAGGGAGAGAGAGAACAGGAGAGAGAAGGAGAAAAGGGAGAGAGAGTACTGGAGACAGACAAGGAGAAAAGGGAGAGTGAGAGAACTGGAGAGAGAAGGAGAAAGGGGAGAGAGAGGAGGAGAAAAGGGAGAGAGAGAAGGAGAAAAGGGAGAGACAACTGGAGAGAGAAGGAGAAAAGGGAGGGAGAGGAGGAGAAAAGGGAGAGAGAGAAGGAGAAAAGGGACAGAGAGAACTGGAGAGAGACAAGGAGAATGAGAAAAGAGAGAAGAAGAGATAAAGAGAAAGGGAGTGAAAGACAAATAGAAAAGGTGAGGGAGTGATAGGGAGAACGCAAAAAGAGTATCAGAAAAGCAGCAGGAAAGAAAGAGACACAAGGAGGAAAGGAGCGAGACAGAGAAAGCGGAGGGAGTGAGGAAAATATAAGAGTGAGAGCTGAAGAAAAAGGTGAAGCAGAGATAAATAGGAAGGTAGTGTATGAGACAGAAAATGTGGAAGAGCAAAACTGAATTGGAGGAAAAGCAAAGAACTGAGAGAGAGAAATCAAGAAATATAAAAAGATAAAAGGAAATGAGCAAGAAACAGGTATAAGAAAAGAGAAAGAAATTCCAAAAGTAAAGAAATATGAATGCAGGAGGCTATGAAAATGGAATACGAGGAAAATAGATAGGAAATAAAAAGTGAGAGAAGGACTTAAATGGGCAAACGAGAAAGGGAAATGCGAGATAAAAAAGGAGTAAGAGGGCAGAGACAAACGAGAGAAATACATAGCAAAAAGGGAAAGAGAAGGGGGAGAGAGACAGCAAGAAAAGGACTGAGAGAAAAAGAGAAAAGTGAAAGATATTGAATGGGAGGGAGAGAGAAAAGTGAGGGGATGAAGAGACAGAAAGGGAAAAAGAGAAATTGAGAGACATGAAGAAAGTGAAAATGAATGAGAGAGAAGTTGTGGGACAGAAAACCAGAGCAAGAGAAAATAAACGAGTGAAAGGTCAAAAGAATGATGAGTG
This sequence comes from Somniosus microcephalus, assembly GCF_052327205.1. Classification (NCBI taxonomy): domain Eukaryota; kingdom Metazoa; phylum Chordata; class Chondrichthyes; order Squaliformes; family Somniosidae; genus Somniosus; species Somniosus microcephalus. The sequence continues at coordinate 119,802,918 of NC_140997.1, read as the reverse complement.
AGAGATTGTCATACAAATATAGGCCATTTGGCCCCTTGAGCCTGCTCCACCATTCAATAAGATCATGGCTGATCTTCTACCTCATCTCCACTTTCCTGCACTATCCCCATATCCCTTGATTCCCTTAATGTCCAAAAATCTATCGATCTCTGTCTTAAATATACTCAACAACTGAGCATTCACAGCCCTCTGGGGTAGAGAATTCCAAAGATTCACCACCCTCTGAGTGAAGAATTTTCTCCTCATCTCAGTCCTAAATGGCCGACCCCTTATTCTGAGACGCTGACCCCTGGTTCTAGACTCCCCAGCCAGGGGAAACATCCTCCCTGCATCTACTCTGTCATGTCGTTAAAGAATTTTGTATGTTTCAATGAGATCACCTCTCTATAGGCCTAGTCTACTCAATCTCTGCTCACAGGACAATCCCCCCATCCCAGAAATCAGTCTGGTGAACCTTCGTTGCACTCCCTCTATGGCAAGTATATCCTTCTTTAGGTAAGAAGACCAAAACTGTACACAGTACTCCTGGTGTGGTCTCACCAAGGCCCTATATAATTGCAGTATGATGTTTTTACTCTTATACTCAAATCCTCTTGTAATAAAGGCCAGCATACCATTTGCTTTCCTAATTGCTTGCTGTACCTGCATGTTAACTTTCAGTGATTTGTGTACAAGGACACCCAAGTCCCTCTGAACACCAACATTTCCCAATCTCTCACCATTAAAAAAATACTCTGCTTTTCTAGTTTTCCTACCAAAGTGGATAACTTCACATTTCTCCACGTTATATTCCATTTGCCATATTCTTGCCCACTCACTTAGCCTGTGTATATCCCCTTGAAGCCTCTTTGCATCCTCCTCACAACTTGCATTCCCAGGCAGAGTAAAAGAACTAGGAAGGTAGTGCAGGAGTCCCCTGGGTCCATCTCCCCCTCCAACAGATTTTCCGCTTTGGATACTGCTGGGATGAACAAATTCTGTAGTTCATCCATGCGGTCTTTGAATGTTTGCCATTGCCTATCCACCGTCAACCCTTTGAGTGACATTCCCCAATCAATCCTACCCAATGCGCGCCTCAGACCATCGTAGTTTCCTTTATTTAAATTCAGGACCCTAGTCTCTGAGTCAACAACTTCATTCTCCATCTTAATGAAGAATTCTATCATACTGGCCCAGTAATTCCTGTCACAACGCGTGAGTACGGATGGGGTACTCACGCATGTGCCCAGAGGAATTGCCGGTTTTCAGCATGCACAGCGCATGCGCTGAAAACCGGCATTTCCTGTCCTCTGACCCAAGGGGTTAAGAGGCAGAACACTTGCGACTTGTGATGCAGCGCGTGCGCGCTGAAATTCCTTTTTCTTTTCAGAGTTGCCCGAGTTTAAAGGCCTCCGGTTTTTACGCGTGGAAAAACCAGACGTAAGTATTTAGTTTTACAGGTAAGTGGTCTTTTAGTACAATTTAGAAAAAAATTTTCCACAGGTTTATTATTTTTAAAGAAATTACAGTAAGGTAAGTTTAGATTTAGACCCTATTTTTAAAAAATTTATTTTTTTCAAAAATTTGATTAATTGTTTAAAATATTTTTTTAAACTTATTTATAGTTAATATAATCAGTGGGATGTTTTTTAAAATTTTATTTAAAGTTTAAGTAATGTTTTGGCAGCCCATACTTTTCATGAGTTTGACAGTTCTTACTCTCAAACTCATGAATGAAGGTTCCCCTCCCCTGATTGGCTGCACAGTGCTCACCTGATCCCAGCCGGCACATCGCACTAACTACGCCGCTGGATCAGGTAAGCACATTGCGCCGACATCTGAACCGGGCCAGTGACAGGAAATGCAAGCAGGCCCGGGCTTCAGATGTCGGCGCGCAGGGTGAGTGCACATCGGGGGCTTGCACGCGCGGCAAGCTCCCGATCCTAATTTCAGGGCCATTATGATCGCTCCGACCCAAGGGGCCTCGTACAACAAGATTGTAAATTAATCCTTTCTCGTTACATAATACCCAGTCTAAGATGGCCTGATCTCTGGTTGGTTCCTCGACATATTGGTCCAGGAAACCATCCCGTAAACACTCCAGGAATTCCTCCTCCACAATATTGTTACTAATTTGGTTAGCCCAATTTATATGTAGATTAAAGTCACCTAGGATGACTGCTGTGCCCTTATTGCACGCTTCTCTAATTTCCCTTTTAATGCCATCCCCAACCTCCGCATTACTGTTTGGAGGTCTATATACCACTCCCACCAACGTTTTCTGCCCCTTGGTATTTCTCAGTTCTACCCATACAGATTCCACATCAGCGAATATCCTTCCTTACAATTGTGTTAATCCCTTCTTTAACCAGCAATGTTACCTCACCTCCCTTTCCTTTTTGCCTATCTTTCCTGAATATTGAATACCCCTGGATGTTGAGTTCCCAGCCTTGGCCACCCTGGAGCCATGTTACCGTAATCCCAATCAAATCATAATCGTTTACCTCTATTTGCGCAGCTAATTCATCCACCTTATTACGAATGCTCCTCACATTAAGACACAAAGCCTTCAGGCTTGTTTTTTTAACGCTCTTAGACCTATTAGAATTATTATTTACTGTGGCCATGTTTGATTTAAACCGTTGATTTCTCTGACTGCCGCTTTTGTTTTTCTCCTTCCTATCTTTTTCTTTTATCCTTGTTTCCCTTTCATCTGTCCCTCTGCTCAGGTTCCCAACCCCCTGCCATTTTAGTTTAAACCCTCCCCCAGAGCACTAGCAAACATTCCCCCTAGGACATCGGTCCCGGCCCTGCCCGGGTGCAAACCGTCCGGTTTGAACTGGTCCCACCTGCCCCAGAACCGGTTCCAATGTCCCAGGAATTTGAATCCCTCCCCCTCACACCATTCCTCTAGCCACGTATTCATCTGAAATATCCTTCTATTTCTACTCTGACTAGCACGTGGCACTGGTAGCAATCCTGAGATTACTACCTTTGATGTCCTATTTTTTAATTTACCTCCTAACTCCCTATATTCAGCTTTTAGGACCTCATCCCATTTTTTACCTATATGCACCATGACAACTGGCTGTTCACCCTCCCCTTCCAAAATTTTCTGCAGCCGCTCTGAGACATCTTTGACCCTTGCACCAGGGAGGCAACACACCATCCTGGAGTCTCGTTTGCGGCCGCAGAAACGCCTATCTATTCCCCTTACAATAGAATCCCCTATTACTATAGCTCTACCCCTCTTTTCCTCCCGTCCTGTGCAGCAGAACCACCCCTGGTGCCAGGAAGTTGGCTGCTGCTGCCTTCCTCTGATAAGCCATCCCCCCCAACAGTACTCAAAGTGATGTATCTGTTTGAGAGGGGTTGACCACAGGGGACACCTGCACTACCTGCCTGTGCCTAGTACTCTGTCTGTTGGACCCTTTCTGCCCGTCCAACCTTTGCCTGCGATGTGACCAACTGATCAAACGTGCTATTCATGACGTCCTCAGCATTGCGAATGGCCCAGTATGAATCCAATCGCAACTCCAGCGCCGCAATGCGGTCTGCCAGTAGCTGCAGCTGGACACACTTCCTGCACACATGGTTGTCAGGGACACAGGAAATGTCCCTGAGTTCCCACATATCGCAGGAGGAGCATACCACGGCACCGGGCTGTCTTGCCATGACTTACGCTTTAGTTAATTGCAATTAAATTAAATCAAATCAATCCCACCAATTTCACTGCAGTTAAATGATATATTTAAGGGTCCTGGTTTACAAACAGTCCCCGTTACACCACAGAGAGCTTAGAAACTATAAACCACAGAGTTAAAAGTTTAAAAAGAGAGAAATACTCACCAACCAATCACTTACCTGCTTTCTGGTGATGTCACACTTCGATTACTTTTTGCTTCTCTCCCTCTCTGTGAGATTGGAGATTAGTGAGGCCTACCTGGTCTCTTCGAGCCTTTTATAGCCCTGCTGCTGCCACTGAAATCCCCACTGATGCTGTGAGGCCTACCTGGACTCTTGGAGCCTTTTATAACCCTGCTGCCGCCACTGAAATTCCCGCCGACGCTCTGAGGCCTACCTGGTCTCTTGGGGCCTTTTATAGCCCCGCTGCCGCCGCTGAAATTTCCGCCGACGCTCTGAGGCCTACCTGGTCTCTTGGAGCCTTTTATAGCCCCGCTGCTGCTGCTGAAATTCCCGCTGATGCTGTGAGGCCTACCTGGTCTCTTGGAGCCTTTTATAGCCCCGCTGCCGCCGCTGAAATTCCCGCCAATGCTCTGAGGCCTACCTGGTCTCTTGGGGCCTTTTATAGCCCCGCTGCTGCCGCTGAATTTCCTGCCGACACTCTATAGTTTGACAGTTAAGGTTAATAGTTTATAATGTTTAGAAGGTCTAATTTTTGTGGTTATAGTTTGTAAGGTCTCTGTTGTGTAGCGGGGAGTGCTAGTAAACAAGGGCCCTTTAATTGTAGTGTAATTGGTGGTATTGATTTGATTTAATTTAATTTGAATTAATTAAAGGGTAAGTCATGACAGCACAGCTCGGCCCCATGGCATGCTCCTCCTGCACTATGTGGGAAATCAGGGACACTTCCTGTGTCCCTGACGACCATGTGTGCGAGAAGTGTATCCAGCTCCAGCTACAGGCAGACCGCATTGCGGCGCTGTAGCTGCAAATGGATACATGCTGGAGCATTCACGATGCTGAGGATACCGTGGATAGCACGTTTAATGAGTTGGTCACACCGCAGGTAAAGGCTGCACAGGCAAGAAGGGAATGGGTGACCGCTCTTATGTTCATTAATAAATAGACATTCTTATTATGAACACAGCTAGCTTTTGCTAGACACTTTTACTGAGCACATGTGGACTAGGTACAGTATCTGTAGAGGCATCCATCTTGTCTGCTGCCTTGTGGGTAGCCTAGTGCCTCATGGGTAATGTAGTCTTAATATACATACTGCTGGGTAGTGTAGTCTTATATACATACAGCTACATACAGCTCTGCACAGCTCTACGGCTCCACCTAGTGTGCACTATAGAATGACATGTTATTGATCACTACATCCCCCTTTCTTTGAGGTTTAACAAAATCAATATCAATCAACTTTCAAGAAAACAATAAAGATAATATCAGTAACACTTTTGTTAGTGCTCTATAAACAAACATTTTCAAAACAGTCAACACATTTTCAAAGCTTTACATTGTACTCAAAGATTAAGTCTATCAGGCTTTTTTACTTCACGTGTGGATCTTCTCAACACGGGTAAGTCTGATGTGTCTTCATGAGATTGTTCTGGTGGTGAATGACAAGATGCAGTTGCGGCATTGTCATCAATCTGGTCTTGAATAGCCTCTTGTGTTTTTAGAAGGGAACGGCGGTTCCTCCTGAGAATCTGTCCTTCCTCAGTTCTAACAGTGTATGACCTTGGTCCTACTTCCTCAAGAACTGTAGCTTTCCTGTTCCATGCATTTGGATCCTCAATCCTGACAACATCATCCCTTGTCAATGGTTTTAGAGTTTTGGATGACTTGTCATAGTATGATTTCTGTTTCAGCTTTAACAGTTGAAGTCTCTGTCTCAGTTCCTCACTTTGCTGTTCTTTTGCACAGCAGGGTAGCGTGGTGCGCAACTTGTGACCCATTAGTAGTTCAGCAGGTGAAGAACCACAGTCTAAAGGTGAGGCTCGGTAGCTCAGCAGGGCGAGATAAGGATCAGACTTGCTTTCTGTCGCTTTCTTCAGTAGCTGCTTGAGAACTTGAACACCTTTCTCTGCCTTACCATTTGACTGAGCATACAAAGGACTGGATGTGATGTGCTGAAAGTCATAATGTGCTGCAAGCTGTTGCCACTCCTTACAGTTGAAGCACGGACCATTGTCGCTAACGGCAATCCTGAGAATTCCATGTCTGGCGAAGATGGATTTCACATGCATTATGACACTGCTTGCTGTGGTGCTTGAGAGCAGCGCCATCTCAGGATAGTTAGAATAATGGTCAATCACTATTAGATAGTCTTTACCATTTAAATGAAAAAGGTCCATACCAACCTTTTGCCATGGTGCTGTTGGTATGTCAGCTACTATCATTGGTTCCTTTGCTTGTTTGTTTTGGTGTTTCTGACATGTCTCACATTTGCCTATCATGTTCTCAATGTCCTTATTTATGCCAGGCCAATAAACAGTGTCTCTTGCTCTCCTTTTGCATTTTTCAATTCCGAGGTGTCCCTCATGAATCCTTTTGAGCATGTCTTGACGTAGAGCCTGTGGAATGACTATTCTGTTCTGTTTTAGAAATAGTCCACTTGCAACACTCAATTCTGACCTTATGTGAAAATATTTTGGACAGGAACCTTTTGGCCAACCATGATGAATGTTCTCTATTACTGTTTGTAATACTATATCTTTTACTGTTTCTTCTGCTATTTGTTTTGATTTTGTGTCTGACACGGGCAGCGCAGCAGTGACCATACTCACATGAACATCCACGTCTTCTTCAGTAGAGCTCACATGACTCATTGTGGGTGCTCGGGATAGTGCATCTGCTAACACTATGTATTTGCCTGGTGTGTAGATCAGTTCAAAGTCATATATTTGCAGCTTCATCATGAGTCATTGAATCCTTGGAGACATCTCATTCAGGTTCTTTTTTATGATGGCAACCAGTGAGCTGTGGTCTGTCTCAACTGTGAAGGTGGGAAGTCCATATATGTAGCCATGAAACTTTTCCAGTCCAACTACCAAGCCTAGACATTCCTTTTCAATCTGGGCGTATCGACACTCAGTATCAGTCATAGACCTGGAGGGATAGGAAACAGGCTTCCAATCTTCACCCTCTGCTTGTAGCAAGACCGCACCTAGGCCATCTTTTGATGCATCCGTTGACACTTTGATTCTTTTTGTTGGGTCAAAGAAGGTCAGTACTGTTTAAATAAACCACACACAAATTTGTCTCGTAGTGCATCTGTCAGTCCCGTTCGAAACTGGCAATATTTCGCTAATTTACGCAATTCCAGCAAATATTCAGCATTGCTTTCATGCTGTAGCTGCCTTCTGTCGTAAAATTTAAATCATTCCGCTAGCATCAGCGGCGTGGGGTTTAGATGATCTTTCAGGACAGTAACAATCTCATCGAACGTCTTATCCGCCGGTTCATCTGGTGATAACAGGTGTTTCAATTGCCCGTATGTCTTCGCACCCATTAAATTTAATAATGTTAGTGCTTTATCAGCCTCACGAATTTTATTGGCCTTACAATAATTTTTAACTCGTTCAACATATATGGCCCAATCTTCGAGGTCACTATCAAAGGTGCTAATATTCCCGTGTTTAGGCATTGTAGTACTTTATCAGATTTGCAATTTCTCAGATTTTTTTTTTTTTACTGCTATCCAAGATGGCGGCTTCCCGCTCTTGCCGTCGTCCTCCGCCCACAAAATGGCGGTTTTCCCGCGCTTGGCGGTCTTCACCCGTCCCCCGACGCCGTCTCCCTTCAGCCCCCGAGTGCGGCCCTTATCTCCGCCGCGATCGATAGCCCGCGCTGTGCACCGCGGCTCTCGCACCTTGAGCTTCTGCAGCCGCCGCGCCTTTCAGCCCGAGTGCGGCCCTTATCAGGGATTTCGATCGATGGCCCGGCTGCGCCTCGCACTTGAAAGCGGCCCGGCCCTTATCAGCGGATGCGATCGATGGCCCGGCTGCGCCCCTCACTTCAAAGCGGCCCGGCCCGGCCCTTATCTGCCGATCGCTATCGCCCTGTACCTCTCTCTCTTCCCCAGTCCTGTCTTCTACTCCGGTTCACAAGCTGATGGAGGCTTCAGGGTCCTAATGCCTGTCGCTTCCAGTGGGGTGGTGAGTGGTGAGGTTTGAAACCTCTCTTCAACCGCCGTGGAATAACTGCCGCAGGGTAAGAACCTGACTCGTCGCCAGTGTTAAGTATGTGTATTGTATTGAACAATTAACACAAAGACTTAAACGTATAACTCAAACAGGTCTTTACTGGTTGGAGGTAGGGACTATACTGAATACAAGATTACTGCACAGTGCTTATATACCGGTGTGTTCACCCCCGGTATTACGTCTACAGCAGCCTGAGAAAGTAGTACATCTCTTAAGGTGGAACAGGCTTAAGCTCTCTTAAGGTGGAACAGGTTACATACACAACAAGTACAGGTGTGGTTGTCAGCACTGTTTTGAGGTTTATCCACTCTTGTTCATGTCTTTCTGTCCATGTGAACTCATTTGTTTTATGTAGCAGGTCTCGCAGACAGGCTGTCTTGGCTGACACGTTAGGAATGAACTTTCCAATGAAGTTTATCATCCCCATGATGCGTAGCACTCCTTTTTTGTCAGTGGGTCGGGGCATTTTGAGTATGGCGTTTACTTTTTTCATATCTGGCTCTATTCCTTTACCAGATAGATTATCTCCTAGGAAAGTGACTTCCTGGACGCCAAACTGACAGTTGGCTTTGTTGAGCTTCAGTCCATTCCGGCGTATGCTCTGTAGCACTTTAGTCAGTCTCTCATTGTGTTCTTTCAGTGTAGAGCCCCAGATGATGATGTCATCAACATAGACCTGAACTCCTTCCAGACCTTCAATTATGTGTTCCATCGCTCTATGAAAGATTTCAGATGCAGATATTATCCCGAAAGGCATTCTGAGGAAACAATACCTACCAAATGGTGTGTTGAAGGTACAGTATTTGGTGCTCTCTTCATCCAGTTTTAGTTGCCAAAATCCTTGTGAGGCATCGAGCTTTGTAAAGTATCTGGCACCTGACATTTCACTGGTGATTTCTTCTCACTTGGGAATCTGGTAGTGTTCACATTTTGTGTATGCATTTAAGTCCTTTGGATCCATGCATATTCTTAGATCATTGTTCTTTTTCTTTACACATACCATGGAGTTAACCCAGTCTGTTGGCTCTTTTACTTTCCTGATGACTCCTAGTGTGGTCATTCTGTCCAGTTCATTCTTGAGCCGGTCACGCAGGGGTGCTGGAACTCTTCGTGGAGCATGTACCACTAGCTGAGCATCCTCCTTTAGTTGGATCTTGTAAGTGAATGGTAGAACTCCAAATCCTTTGAACACATCCTGGAAATTATTCACTGCAGAATCCATCGAGTCATCTGGTCTGCTTATGGCACAGTTTATACGGTAGACTCTCTTGACCAGTTCTAAGTCCTCACAAGCTTTGTCACCCAGTAGTGAATCAAGTCTTTCAGCCACAACAGAAAACATGAGATGATGCACTTTGTCTTTGACTGTCACTTTAAGTCTGCATACACCTAAGCTATCTATTTTCTGTCCATTATAGTCCTTCAGTAGTACTGACTTTTTCTGTATTTTGGGCTTTTCTTTCATGTTGTTAATGTCACTCATACTGATTAAGTTTGCTTTTGCCCCAGTGTCTAGTTTCAAGGTAACTAATGCTCCATTTACCTGCAGTGGGATCATCCATTTGTCCTCTTTTACTGCATTAACTTTATGTTCAGCATTGTCCATTTCTGAGGGCTGCACATTTTCTGTATCCTTTTTGATATTGTCACATGACACCATTCCTACAAAAAATGTCTCACTTAAATCAGTGTCCTCAATTACATTAACTCGTTGCCCTTTCTTAGTTTTTACTTTTGAAAAGCATTGTTTGGCAAAGTGATTCTTTCCATTACACTTTGTGCACATTTATCCAAACGCTGGGCATTGTCTTAACTGGTGTTTGTAACCACAGCGTTTACAATTAAAAATTTCATCCTCCGATTGCTTTTCATTTCTGTTCTGCCCACGTTTCTTCCCCTTGTAGGACACAGCACCGACAGCAGCATTATCACTCATTACAATTGCATCATTGTTGATTTCACTGAAAGTCTTCATGTGCTTTCGAGCTAGCTCGCTGGCTTGGCATATTTTCACTGCATTTTCCAAATTTAGTTCGGTTTCTCTCAATAGACGTTCCCTGACTTTTTTATCATGAATACCAAACACAATCTGGTCACGAATCATGGATGATTTCAGCTCAGAGAAACTACATGTCTGTGCTTTCAGTTTCAGATCAGTTATAAAGCTATCAAAAGTCTCATTTTGCTGCTGTGTCCTTGAACAGAACATGTATCTTTCATAGGTCTCATTCTTTTTGGGAGAGCAATGTGCATCAAATTTTTTTAGCACATCTTCTAATTTTTCTCTGTTCTCCTCTGAATTAAATACAAATGTATTAAATACCTCTATCATCTGTGGGCCTGCAACCGTAAGCAGCAACACTATCTTCACAGAATCACAGAAACCTCACAGTACAGATAGAGGCCATTTCGGCCCATCGAGCCTGCACCGACACATATCCCACCCGATCCCCGTAACCCCTACACCAACACATATCCCACCCTATCCCCGTAACCCCACGTATTTAATCCCCCTAACACTAAGGGTCAATTTTTATCATAGCCAATCAACCTAACCCGCACATCTTTGGACTGTGGGAGGAAACCGGAGCACCCGCAAACACGGGGAGAATGTGCAAACTCCACGCAGACAGTCACCCGAGGCTGGATTCGAACCCGGGTCCCTGGCGCTGTGAGGCAACAGTGCTAACCACTATGCCACCGTGCCTCCTTGCATCTGGCTTTGTACCGAATCCGATGGCTGCAATGTAGAGTTCAAATGGTTGTTTAAGGGTCTGCCAATTGTAGTCGATATTTCCTGTGAGTTTCAAACACTCTGGTGGCTTCAAATTCTCCATGTCGCTTTTCACAATTTTCAGCAGATCTTCACCATCCTGGTACCATCTTATGTTCATTAATAAATAGACATTCTTATTATGAACACAGCTAGCATTTGCTGGACACTTTTATTGAGCACATGTGGACTAGGTACAGTATCTGTAGAGGCATCCATCTTGACTGCTGCCTTGTGGGTAGCCTAGTGCCTCATGGGTAATGTAGTCTTAATACACATACAGCTGGGTAGTGTAGTCTTATACATACCGCTATATACAGCTCTACACAGCTCTACAGCTCCACCTAGTGTCCACTATGGAGTGACATGTTATTGATCATTACAACCGCCAGGCAGAGTAGTAGACGCATGCAGGTAGTTCAGGGGTCCCCTGTGGCCATCCCCCTCTCAAACAGATATACCACTTTGGATATTGTTGAGGGAGATGGCTTATCGGGGGAAGGCAGCAGCAGCCAACTTCCTGGCACCTTGGGTGGTCCTGCTGCACAGAACGGGAGGAAAAAGAGCAGGAGAGCTATAGTGATAGGGGATTCTATTTTAAGGGGAATAGATAGGCATTTCTGCGACTACAAACAAGACTCCAGGATGGTATGGTGCCTCCCTGGTGCAAGGGTCAAAGATGTCTCGGGGCGCCTGCAGGGCATTCTGGAGGGGGAGGGTGAACAACCAGTTGTCATGGTGCATATAGGTACCAACGATATAGGTAAAAAATGGGATGAGGTCCTAAAAGCTGAATATAGGGAGTTAGGAGTTAAATTTTTAAAAAGGACGTCAAAGGTAATCTCAGGATTGCTACCAGTGCCACGTGCTAGTCAGAGTAGAAATAGAAGGATATTTCAGATGGATATGTGGCTAGAGGAATGGTGCAAGGGGGAGGGATTCAAATTCCTGGGACGTTGGAACCGGTTCTGGGGGAGATGGGACCAGTACAAACTGGACCATTTGCACCTGGGCAGGACCAGGACCGATGTCCTAGGGTGAGTGTTTGCTAGTGCTGTTGGGGAGGGTTTAAACTAAAATGGCAGGGGGTTGGGTACCTGTGTAGGGAGACAGAGGAAAGGGAAGCAAGGATAGAAACAAAAGACAGGAAGGAGAAAAGCAAAAGTGGAAGGCAGAGAAATCAAGGGTGTAAATCAAACAGGGCTACAGTAAATAATAATTCTAAAAGGACTAAGAGTGTTAAAAATATCAAGCCTGAAGGCTTTGTGTCTTAATGCGAGGAGCATTCATAATAAGGTGGATGTATTAGCTGCGCAAACAGATGTAAACGGATATGATATAATTGGGAATACGGAGACATGGCTCCAGGGTGACCAAGGCTGAGAATTCAACATCCAGGGGTATTCAATATTCAGGAAGGACAGGAAAAAAGGAAAAGGAGGTGGTGTAGCATTGCTGATTAAAGAGGAGATTAACACAATAGTAAGGAAGAATATTAGCTCTGATGATGTGGAATCTGTATGGGCAGAGCTGAGAAATACCAAGGGGCAGAAAACATTAGCGGGAGTTGTATTCAGACACCCAAACTGTAATGCTGAGGTTGGGGATGGCATTAAACAGGAAAGTGGAGATGCATGAAATAAGGGCACAGCAGTTATCATGGGTAACTTTAATCTACATATAGATTGGGCTAACCAAATTCATAACATACTGTGGAGGAGGAATTCCTAGAGTGTATACAGGATGGTTTCCTGGACCAATATGTTGAGGAACCAACTAGAGATCAGGCCATCTTAGACTGGGTATTATGTAATGAGAAAGGATTAATTAGCAATCTTGTTGTGCGAGGCCCCTTGGGGAGGAGCAATCATAGTATGATAGAATTATTCATTAAGATGGAGAGTGAAGTAGTTGACTCAGAGACTAGGGCCCTGAATTTAAATAAAGGAAACTACGATGGTATGAGGCACGAGTTGGCTAGGATGGATTGGGGAATGTTACTTAAAGGGTTGACGGTGGAGAGGCAATGGCAAACATTTAAAGATCGCATGGATGAACTACAGAATTTGTTCATCCCTGTTTGGCATAAAACTAAAACAAAAAAGGTGACTCAACCATGGCTAACAAGGGAAATTAGGGATAGCATAAAATCCAAGGAAAAAACATATATTTTGGCCAGAAAAAGCAGCAAACCTGAAGATTGGGAACAGTTTAGGATTCAGCAAAGGGGGACAAAGGGATTAATTAAGAGGGGGGAAATAGATTATGAGAGTAAGCTTGCAGGGAACATAAAAACTGATTGTAAAAGCTTCTTTAGATATGCAAAGAGAAAAAGATTGGTGAATCAAGCGTAGGGCCCTTGCAGTCAGAATCAGGGGAATTTATAATGGGGAACAAAGAAATGGCAGACCAATTAAATACATACTTTGGTTCTGTCTTCACAAAGGAGGACACAAATAAATGCCCAGATATGTCAGGGAACATAGGGTCTAATGAGAGGGAGGAATTGAATTAAATCAGTATTTGTAGGGAAATGGTGTTAGGGAAATTGACGGGATTGAAGGCCGATAAATCCCCAAGACCTGATAATCTACATCCTAGGGCACTTAAGGAAGTGGCCCTAGAAATAGTAGATATATTGCTGGTCATCTTCCAATATTCTATAGACTCTGAAACAGTTCCCATGCATTGGAGGATAGCTAATGTAACCCCACTATTTAAAAAAGGTGGTAGAGAGAAATAGGTAGTGGGGAAAATGCTAGTGTCCATTATAAAATATGTAATAGCAGAGCACTTGGAAAACAGTATCAGGATCGGGCAAAGTCAACATGGATTTACAAAAAGTAAATCATGCTTGACTAATCTACTGGAATTTTTGGAGGATGTAACTGGTAGAATAGATAAGGGAGAACCAGTGGATGTGGTGTATTTGGACTTTCAGAAGGCTTTCGATAAGGTCCCGCATAAGAGATTAGTGCGCAAAGTTAAAGCACATGGGATTGGGGGTAAGGTACTGACTTGGATAGAGAACTGGTTGGCAGACAGGAACCAAAGAGTTGGAATTAACGGGTCTTTTTCCGAGTGGCAGGCAGTGACTAGTGGGGTACCGCAGGGATCGGTGCTAGGAACCCAGCTATTCACAATATATATTAATGATCTAGACGAGGGAAGTAGATGTAATATCTCCAAGTTTGCAGACGACACAAAGCTGGGTGGGCGTGTGTGCTGTGAGGAGGATGCCGAGAAACTCCAATATGATTTGGACAGGTTGGGTGATTGGGCAGAAGCATGGCAGATGCAGTATAATGTGGATAAATGCAAGGTTATCCACCTTGGTGGCAAAAACAGGAATACAGATTATTATTAATGAACGGCAATAGATTCGGAAAAGGGGAAGTGCAACGAGACCTGGGTGTCCTTGTGTACCAGTCGCTGAAGGTAAGCATGCAGGTGCAGCAGGCGGTTAAGAAGGCAAATGGCATGTTGGCCTTCATGGTGAGAGGATTCAAGTACAGGAGCAAGGATGTCTTGCTGCAGTTGTACAGGGCCTTGGTGAGACCACACCTTGAGTATTGTGTGCAGTTTTGGTTGCCTTATCTGAGGAAGGATGATCTTGCCATGGAGAGATTGCAGCAAAGATTCACCAGGCTGATACCTGGGATGGCAGGAATGATGTATGAAGATAGATTGGGTCGATTAGGCTTATATTCGCTAGAGTTTAGAAGAATGCGAGGGGATCTCATTGAAACTTATAAAATTCTAACAGGACTAGATAGACTAGATGCAGGAAGGATGTTCCCGATGGCAGGGGAACCAGGGGTCACAGTCTAAGGATAAGGGGTAAGCCATTTAGGGCTGAGATGAGGAGGAATTTCTTCACCCAGAGAGTGGTGAACCTGTGGAATTCTCTACCACAGAAGGCAGTTGAGGCCAATTCATTAAATATATTCAAGAAAGAGTTAGATATATTTCTTAATGCTAAAAGGATCAAGGGATATGGGGGGAAAGCAGGGACAGGGTACTGAATTTGGATGATCAGCCATGATCTCATTAAATTACGGAACAGGCTCGAGGGGCTGAATGGCCTTCTCCTGCTCCTATCTTCTATGTTTCTATGTTTCTCTCTCTCCCTTTTCTCCTTCTCCCTCCAGTTCTCTCTCTCCCTTTTCTCCATCTCTCTCTCCTGTTCCCTCTCTCCCTTTTCTCCTTCTCTCACTCCTGATCTCTCGCTCCCTTTTCTCCTTCTCTCTCTCCTGTTCTCTCTCTCCCTTTTCTCCTTCTCTCTCTCCAGTTCCCTCTCTCTCCCTTTTCTCCTCCCTCCGGTTCTCTCTCTCCCCCTTTTCTCCTTCTCTCTCTCCTGTTCCCTCTCTCCCTTTTCTTCTCTCTCTCCAGTTCCCTCTCTCCCTTTTCTCCTTCTCTCTCTCCAGTTCCCTCTCTCATCCTTTTCTCCTCTCTCCGGTTCTCTCTCTCCCTTTTCTCCTTCTCTCTCTCCAGTTATTTCTCTCTCCCTTTTCTCCTTCTCTCTCTCCCTTTTCTCCACTCTCCAGTTCTCTCTCTCCTGTTCTCTCTCTCCCTCTCCCTTTTCTCCTTCTCACTCTCCCTTTTCTCTTTCTCCCTTTTCTCCTCTCTCCAGTTCCCTCTCCCTTTTCTCCTTCTCTCGCTCCAGTTCGCTTTCTCTCCCTTTTCTCCTCTCTCCGGTTCTCTCTCTCCCTCCTCTCCTTCTCTCCCTCCCTTTTTCCCTTCTCGCGCTCCCTTTTCTCCTTCTCTCTCTCCAGTTCTCTCTCTCTCCCTTTTCACCTTCTCTCTCTCCAGTTATTTCTCTCTCCCTTTTCTCCTTCTCTCTCTCCAGTTCTCTCTCTCCCTTTTCTCCTCTCTCCGGTTCTCTCTCTCCCTTTTCTCCTTCTCTCTCTCTTTTCTCCTCCCTCTCCATTTTCTCCTTCTTTCCAGTTCTCTCTCGCTCTCCCTTTTCTCCTTTTCTCTCTCCTGTTCTCTTGCTTTCCCTTTTCTCCTCTCTCTCTCTCCAGTTCTCTCTCCCTTTTCTCCTTCTCTCTCTCCCTTTTCTCCTTCTATCTCTCCTGTTCTCTCTCTCTCCCTTTTCTCCTCACCCTCTCTCTCTCCAGTTCTCTCTCTCCCTTTTCTCCTTCTCTCTCTCCCTTTTCTCCTTCTCTCTCTCCCGTTCTCTCTCTCTTTTCTCCTTCTCTCTCTCCCTTTTCTCCTTCTCTCTCTCCCTTTTCTCCTTCTCTCTCCCTTTTCTCCTTCTCTCTCTCCCTTTTCTCCTTCTCTCTCTCCCTTTTCTCCTTCTCTCTCTCCCTTTTCTCCTTCTCTCTCTCCAGTTCTCTCTCTTTTCTCCTTCTCTCTCTCCCTTTTCTCCTTCTCTCTCTCCAGTTCTCTCCCTTAGCTCCTTCTCTCTCTCCCTTTTATCCTTCTCTCTCTCCCTTAGCTCCTTCTCTCTCCCTTTTATCCTTCTCTCTCTTCTCTCTCTCCCTTTTCTCCTCTCTCTCCCTTTTCTCCTTCTCTCTCTCCCTTTTCTCCTTCTCTCTCTCCCTTGGCTCCTTCTCTCTCTCTCCCTTTTATCCTTCTCTCTCTCTCCAGTTCTCTCTTCCCTTTTCTCCTCTCTCTCACTATTTTCTGTATCAGTCTTTCTGGCGGCCGCGCGCACTTTGCTGAGTGGTGTGCCCGCGCCCCGGGGCTGGCCAGTCAGGCGGGCGCGCTGCCGTTGCTGCTCGTGCCCCGGCTCTGTCTCTGTCTCTGCGCGAATGGAGCGCTCGGTCCCTCGCTCTCGGGGTGTGGAAATGGCGGCGGCTCGCAGCGCGGTGTTGCTGGCTCTGCTGCAGCTGATGCAGGTGGATGTGGCCGCTTCTTACAGCTTCCCCGCCAACTACACGTGAGTACCGGAGCGGGGCAAAGGGGGTGGCCCCCGGGGGCAGGGGGCTCCGGGTAGCGCTGACCCCAGCACCGGGCTGTCACTGCTCAAGTACCGGGCTCGGAGATGGATCCCCCCCCGGTGCGATGGCCGGAGAGTGGGGCAGCCGGCTGATGGGCATTCGGCTGCCGCTGTCCTGCTCGGTGGGAAGCGGAGGGAAGAGGGGCAGACCACGGGGGCTCTGCCCGGGCAGTGGGATGGGGAGGGACCGGTGAAGGAGGCTCGGGAAAGACTGCGCTACACACAGCAGCCCCGGGGCTGGTCGTTTCATCTGCTCGCTCTGCCTGACTTTGCTGGCCCGAGGAAAGTTCCCGAGTGACATGTAGCGGGTCCCACCTGCTGTTCCCCCTGGAACAGGGGCTCTGTCTCCTCGCCGAGACCCCGGGGTTCTCCCCCTGGAACAGGGGCTCTGACTCCTCGCCGAGACCCCGGGGTTCTCCCCCTGGAACAGGGGCTCTGTCTCCTCGCCGAGACCCCGGGGTTCTCCCTCCCGGTGTAAGGGATGCGCTGCCCCGTTTTGCCCAGTCCTGGTTGTTGCCGAGTTAGTAAACAGGATTATTGGAGACGGTCGGGTCGGCGAGCAGCGAGTGTGCACTGTCCGGGGTTGGGTCTCGCTTCAGTAGTGTGTGTCCTGAGAAACTGGAGTTTCGGGGTCCTCGCCGAGGAACGCGCTTCCTCCGAATGTATCGCTGAGTCCAGCCATGGCGGGGGCGGAAAGCAGTAGACTAAACCCGAAACCTCAGTAATCACTCGCTCAATGGGGCTGTGGATGTGCTGGGTTGAGTCGGGCAGCCTTGTTTATTTGCGAGTCTCTCGCGATCCCACCTGTCAACCCCAAAACGTTTGAGCCGGCGGTGTATGTATTTAACTGAGCGTATTGCTGCTCTGTGCAGACTGACCTGACCCCCTCTAATAAAGGCTGTGATCAGTAAAGTAATCGCTTCTGTCTGCTTAAATATTGGGGTTTGGCTGCCAGTGAGGCTCGAACTCACCACTTTCTCGGATTCTCAACTCCCTTCATGTTTTGTGGCAATTAACCATCAAGCTACTAATTGTCATTATAATTAATGACTTTCCAATGTTAAAAAAATAGTAAGACCATCGTATATTGCGACGAATATGAAGAAGTCGAGACCAGAGAGAATGTGGTTTATGAGTTTGATTCGCTGCCGATTTTAGCAAGAACGGAGCACAGCATTAGACACAGCTGAGAAACTGCGTGTGGAAATATAATAACAGGGCGGTGTGAGGAGTAGGACAGGGAGCGGTGTGGGGGGCTAGACAGGGGGCTGTGTGAGGGGCTAGACAGAGGGTGGTGTGGGGGGCTGGACACGGGGCGGTGTGGGGGGCTGGACGGGGGGGGGCGGTGTGGGGGGCTGGACACGGGGCGGTGTGAGGGGCTGGACGGGGGGCGGTGTGAGGGGCTGGACGGGGGGCGGTGTGAGGGGCTGGACGGGGAGGGGTGTGGGGGGGCTGGACACGGGGCGGTGTGAGGGGCTGGACGGGGGGCGGTGTGGGGGGCTGGACACGGGGCGGTGTGAGGGGCTGGACGGGGGGCGGTGTGAGGGGCTGGACAGGGAGGGGTGTGGGGGGCTGGACACGGGGCGGTGTGAGGGGCTGGACGGGGGGCGGTGTGGGGGGCTGGACACGGGGCGGTGTGAGGGGCTGGACGGGGGGCGGTGTGAGGGGCTGGACGGGGGGCGGTGTGAGGGGCTGGACGGGGGGGCGGTGTGAGGGGCTGGACGGGGGGCGGTGTGAGGGGCTGGACGGGGGGCGGTGTGAGGGGCTGGACGGGGGGCGGTGAGAGGGGCTGGACGGGGGGGCGGTGTGAGGGGCTGGACGGGGGGCGGTGTGAGGGGCTGGACGGGGGGCGGTGTGAGGGGCTGGACGGGGGGCGGTGTGAGGGGCTGGACACGGGGCGGTGTGAGGGGCTGGACACGGGGCGGTGTGAGGGGCTGGACGGGGGGCGGTGTGAGGGGCTGGACGGGGGGCGGTGTGAGGGGCTGGACGGGGGGCGGTGTGAGGGGCTGGACAGGGAGGGGTGAGGGGCTGGACAGGGAGGGGTGTGAGGGGCTAGACAGGGAGGGGTGTGAGGGGCTAGACGGAGGGGTGTGAGGGGCTGGACAGGGAGGGGTGTGAGGGGCTGGACAGGGAGGGGTGTGAGGGGCTGGACAGGGAGGGGTGTGAGGGGCTAGACGGGGCGGTGTGAGAGGCTGGACAGGGGGCGGTGTGAGGGGCTGGACAGGGGGCGGTGTGAGGGGCTAGACAGGGAGCGGTGTGAGGGGCTAGACAGGGAGGGGTGTGAGGGGCTAGACAGGGAGGGGAGTGAGGGGCTAGACGGGGCGGTGTGAGGGGCTAGACAGAGAGCGGTGTGAGGGGCTAGACAGGGAGGGGTGTGAGGGGCTGGACGGGGGGCGGGTGTGAGGGGCTGGACGGGGAGGGGTGTGGGGGGCTGGACAGGGAGGGGTGTGGGGGGCTGGACAGGGAGGGGTGTGGGGGGCTGGACAGGGAGCGGTGTGGGGGGGCAGGACGGGGCGGTGTGGGGGGCTGGACGGGGCTGTGTGAGGAGTAGGACGGAGCGGTGTGGGGGGCTGGACAGGGGGCGATGTGAGGGGCTGGACAGGGGGCGGTGTGAGGGGCTGGACAGGGGGCGGTGTGAGGGGCTAGACAGGGAGGGGTGTGAGGGGCTGGACAGGGGGCGGTGTGAGGGGCTAGACAGGGCAGTGTGAGGGGCTGGACAGGGGGCGGTGTGAGGGCCTAGACAGGGCAGTGTGAGGGGCTAGACGGAGCGGTGTGAGGGGCTGGACAGGGGGCGGTGTGAGGAGCTGGTCAGGGAGCGGTGTGAGGGGCTAGACTGGGCTGTGTGAGGGGCAGGACAGGGAGCGGTGTGAGGGGCTGCACAGGGGGCGGTGTGAGGGCTGCACGGGGCGGTGTGAGAGGCTGGACGGGGGCGGTGTGAGAGGCTGGACGGGGGCGGTGTGAGAGGCTGGACGGGGGCGGTGTGAGGGGCTGGACGGGGGGGCGGTGTGGGGGCTGCACGGGGTGGTGTGAGAGGCTGAACAGGGGGCGGTGTGAGAGGCTGGACAGGGGGGCGGTGTGAGGGGCTGCACAGGGGGCGGTGTGAGGGGCTGCACGGGGCGGTGTGAGGGGCTGCAAGGGGCGGTGTGAGAGGCTGGACAGGGGGCGGTGTGAGGGGCTGGACGGGGGGCGGTGTGAGGGGCTGGACGGGGGGGCGGTGTGAGGGGCTGGACGGGGGGGCGGTGTGAGGAGCTGGACGGGGGGGGCGGTGTGAGGGGCTGGACGGGGGGGCGGTGTGAGGGGCTGGACGGGGGGGCGGTGTGTGAGGGGCTGGATGGGGGCGGTGTGAGGAGCTGGACGGGGGGGGCGGTGTGAGGGGCTGGACGGGGGGCGGTGTGACGGGCTGGACGGGGGGGGCGGTGTGAGGGGCTGGACGGGGGGGCGGTGTGTGGGGCTGGACGGGGGGCGGTGTGAGGAGCTGGACGGGGGGCGGTGTGAGGTGCTGGAGGGGGGGGCATGTGAGGAGCTGGACGGCGGGAGGTGTGAGGGGCTGGACGGGGCGGGTGTGAGGGGCTGGACGGGGGGGCGGTGTGAGGAGCTGGACGGGGGCGGTGTGAGGGGCTGGACGGGGGGCGGTGTGAGGGGCTGGACGGGGGGGGCGGTGTGAGGAGCTGGACAGGGGGCGGTGTGAGGGGCTGGACGGGGGGCGGTGTGAGGGGCTAGACGGGGCGGTGTGAGGGGCTGGACGGGGGGGGCGGTGTGAGGAGCTGGACGGGGGGGCGGTGTGAGGAGCTGGACGGGGGCGGTGTGAGGGGCTGGACGGGGGGGCGGTGTGAGGAGCTGGACGGGGGGCGGTGTGAGGGGCTGGACGGGGGGCGGTGTGAGGGGCTAGACAGGGGGCGGTGTGAGGGGCTGGACAGGGGGCGGTGTGAGGGGCTAGACGGGGCGGTGTGAGGGGCTGGACAGGGGGTGGTGTGAGGGGCTGGACAGGGGGCGGTGTGGGGGGCTGGACAGGGGGCGGTGTGAGGGGCTGGACAGGGGGCGGTGTGAGGGGCTGGACAGGGGGGCGGTGTGAGGAGCTGGACGGGGGCGGTGTGAGGGGCTGGACGGGGGGGCGGTGTGAGGAGCTGGACAGGGGGCGGTGTGAGGGGCTGGACGGGGGGCGGTGTGAGGGGCTAGACGGGGCGGTGTGAGGGGCTAGACGGGGCGGTGTGAGGGGCTGGACAGGGGGCGGTGTGAGGGGCTGGACAGGGGGCGGTGTGGGGGCTGCACGGGGCGGTGTGAGGGGCTGGACAGGGGGCGGTGTGAGGGGCTGGACAGGGGGCGGTGTGAGGGGCTGGACAGGGGGCGGTGTGAGGGGCTGGACAGTGGGCGGTGTGAGGGGCTAGACGGAGCGGTGTGAGGGGCTAGACAGGGAGGGGTGTGAGGGGCTGGACGGGGGGGCGGTGTGAGGAGCTGGTCAGGGAGCGGTGTGAGGGGCTGGACAGGGCGGTGTGAGGGGCTGGACGGGGAGCGGTGTTGGGGGGCTGGACAGGGGGGGGTGTGGGGGGCTGGACAGGGAGCGGTGTGGGGGGCTGGACGGGGCTGTGTGAGGAGTAGGACGGAGCGGTGTGGGGGGCTGGACGGGGCTGTGTGAGGAGTAGGACAGGGAGCGGTGTGGGGGGCTGGATAGGTGGCGGTGTGAGGGGCTGGACAGGGGGCGGTGTGAGGGGCTAGACAGGGAGCGGTGTGAGGGGCTGGACAGGGGGCGGTGTGAGGGGCTGGACGGGGCGGTGTGAGGGGCTGGACGGGGAGCGGTGTGGGGGGCTGGACAGGGAGCAGTGTGGGGGGCTGGACGGGGCTGTGTGAGGAGTAGGACGGAGCGGTGTGGGGGGCTGGACAGGGGGCTGTGTGAGGAGTAGGACAGGGAGCGGTGTGGGGGGCTGGATAGGGGGCGGTGTGAGGGGCTGGACAGGGGGCGGTGTGAGGGGCTAGCCAGGGCAGTGTGAGGGGCTAGACAGGGAGCGGT
The DNA here is from genome assembly GCF_052327205.1 of Somniosus microcephalus. Taxonomy (NCBI): domain Eukaryota; kingdom Metazoa; phylum Chordata; class Chondrichthyes; order Squaliformes; family Somniosidae; genus Somniosus; species Somniosus microcephalus. Next base: position 119,781,322 of record NC_140997.1, on the reverse strand, counting down.
GTGAGGGGCTAGACAGGGAGGGGTGTGAGGGGCTGGACGGGGCGGCGTGAGGGGCTGCACGGGGCGGTGTGAGAGGCTGAACAGGGGGCGGTGTGAGAGGCTGGACAGGGGGGCGGTGTGAGGGGCTGCACAGGGGGCGGTGTGAGGGGCTGGACAGGGGGGCAGTGTGAGGAGCTGGACGGGGGGGCGGTGTGAGGAGCTGGACGGGGGGCGGTGTGAGGGGCTGGACGGGGGCGGTGTGAGGGGCTGGACAGGGGGGCGGTGTGAGGGGCTGGACAGGGGGGCAGTGTGAGGAGCTGGACGGGGGGGCGGTGTGAGGAGCTGGACGGGGGGCGGTGTGAGGGGCTGGACGGGGGGGGCGGTGTGAGGGGCTGGACAGGGGGGCAGTGTGAGGAGCTGGACGGGGGGGCGGTGTGAGGAGCTGGACGGGGGGCGGTGTGAGGGGCTGGACGGGGGGGGGGGTGTGAGGGGCTGGACGGGGGGGCGGTGTGAGGAGCTGGACGGGGGGGCGGTGTGAGGAGCTGGACGGGGGGGCGGTGTGAGGAGCTGGACGGGGGGGCGGTGTGAGGAGCTGGACGGGGGGGCGGTGTGAGGAGCTGGACGGGGGGGCGGTGTGAGGAGCTGGACGGGGGGGGCGGTGTGAGGAGCTGGACGGGGGGGCGGTGTGAGGAGCTGGACGGGGGGGCGGTGTGAGGAGCTGGACGGGGGGGCGGTGTGAGGGGCTGGTCGGGGGGGCGGTGTGAGGGGCTGGTCGGGGGGGGGCGGTGTGAGGAGCTGGACGGGGGGGCGGTGTGAGGAGCTGGACGGGGGGGCGGTGTGAGGAGCTGGACGGGGGGGCGGTGTGAGGAGCTGGACGGGGGGCGGTGTGAGGAGCTGGACGGGGGGGCGGTGTGAGGAGCTGGACGGAGGGCGGTGTGAGGGGCTGGTCGGGGGGCGGTGTGAGGGGCTGGTCGGGGGTCTGTGAGGGGAGCTGGACGGGGAGCGGGGTGAGGAGCTGGACGGGGGGGCGGTGTGAGGGGCTGGTCGGGGGTCTGTGAGGGGAGCTGGACGGGGAGCGGGGTGAGGAGCTGGACGGGGGGGGGCGGTGTAAGGGGCTGGTCGGGGGTCTGTGAGGGGAGCTGGACTGTGTGATCCAGATAAAGAGATGCCAACGCTAGAAACAGAAACTGAAATTGGTGCAGATAGCAGGGATCCTTGCAAGTTCTAACTAAGGGTTTGTACCCCAAACATTAACCTATGTTTTCTTATTTCAATTGCTGACGCATCTGCAGTGGATTTGCAGCATTTTCTGTGTTAACGCTCTAGTTCTTGTTCTCATTCTACAGAAATGTAGTGATAGATCTCAAAGCAACACACGGTGCGGAGCCGGGTTCAGTGTTTAATGACAAGCCCGGGTTGAGATCTGCCTGTAATCTGCAGACAGTGAGTGGGTATTGTCAATTTCTACACATGTATTTAGGTGCGGATTGTGTAGTGAGTTAGTAAATGTGATGGTAGGGAGCCGTCCCGCTCGAGTTTCACCACACTGCTTGGTTTGCCCTGACTGGCATCTCTCTCTCTCTCTCCCGTGTCTGTCTGCGAACCCGAGGACACGGTGGCTGTTTCTGACCTCCCGCAGCTCACTTCAAACGCCCCAATGCTGAAGGGTTCTCTGCCCCTGGTTTGTGTCGGTCGAGCTGTGGCTTACTGATGTAGCGACAGTAATACCTGCATTGATATATAGCGCCAGTAACACCTCGGAGGCTCTCGACGCACCTTGCTCATTGAGTTAGTTCTAAAGCACAGTGGGTAACTGAGGCAGGATCTCTTGTAACTGGTACAGCGCTGGTCTAAGTCCCACTCTGCTACATTCAGCACTCGATCACTTTTAAAGTCAGCGATTTTTTTTTATAAAGCATGTAATTTGGTTAAATGCTTCCACACATAGATCACCAACTCTCTAATGTCGTTCACACCCGATCAGTCTGTGGACGCTTCGCCGGCTATGTGCGACCGTGCCATTTCAATTCCTACGGTTACACGGTTAATACCGCATCCCAGCCTCTGCGTTTGATGCAATATCACAACGCTCCAGAGATTGGGTTTCTTCGCACTAAAGGCAACTCCATATCTGGAGACATCACCTCTTCATTTGATTCTGTGTGTGTGTGTGTGAATCCAGAAGCCGACAGGTTGTGTTTTGTGTAGTTTGGGCGTTAATCTGCTGCAGTACATTTTGATGTCAGCCCCGAGCCTGCCCCAGCAAGGCACTGCCTCTGGATTATTACCCTTTCCTTCACATTATGCAAGTTTATTCACAATGTGGTTTTTGTTTTGAATGCTGCTGTTATATTTAGAACTGCATAAGCTGGAAATATGTTGCTCTGCAGTGCCGTAATTCTTTATATTTTCCACTCCTAAGCTATTTGAACCGCCAAACGCCTCTGCAGATACAAGTCTTATTATTATGAAAATATATACTTATAGGGGCAAAACTCCCTTCGTTTAAAAATAACAGGAGAATGCTAGTTTCTCTCCACGATTAATGCCCCCCAACCAAATCATGAAAATGTGCAGCTTTAGAATGCCCTTTGAGTGTTGCCCTTTCATCGGCTGACCATGGAAAATGGATCTGTGACCAATTTTTTTTTCGTAATCTAAATAAGTGGTTGAGAGGATTTCATATACTGTCAGAGCAAAGCTAAAGGTGATGTGCCCCTGGTCTGAATACCATGACTTGAGTTATCATCTGTGTCCTCTTGCAACCTTCCTGTGTATCTGATATTACAGGAATTGTTTTAATCGGAGTGGGTAGTGTGCTTGTGGTGCTGGACTAGCAACCCAGAGGTTGTGGATTCAACTGGCACGTCGTGAAACTGAATTCAATAAATCTGGTCATTTGTGGCTAGCGTCAGAAATAAAATGACCGACTGTTGTGAAAGGCCAGCTGGCTCAGTAACGTCCTTCAGGAAAAGGGAACCTGCCAATCCTACCGAGTCTGGTCTACATGTGACTCCAGTCCAATATTACATGGCTGATTTCCTATGCCCTTTGAAGTGACCTCGCAAACTGCTCAGCTATAAAAATGATCACGATTAAGAAGACCCCTCGGTGTCTCCAGCCAGAGCTTCACAGGGCAACTAGGGATGGGCAATAGATTGCAGCCTTACCATTGCTGCCCACCTCCGGTGTTGCTTTCTTCCACTATGGTAGAGTGGTGAATGTCGTGCGTCTGGTGCAAAATCCCCATGGACCTCGCCAAGTGTGGAGTTCTTTGTTTCCCCCAATTTTGTGCCCCCTCACTCATTTACTCACCTTGCTGCAGTGTCCATTCTTCTCACTTCCAAAACAACTTACATTTATATAGCACCTTTAATGTAGTAAAACGTCTGAAGGCGCTTCACAGGAGCGTTGTTAAACCGAGCCACATAAAGAGATACAGGACAGATGACCAAAAGTGTGGACAAAGAGGTAGGTTCTAAGGAGTATCTTAAAGGAGGAGAGAGAGGCTGAGGTTTAGGGAGGGAATTCCAGAGCTTTAGGGCCCAGGCAGCTGAAGGCACGGCTGCCAATGGTGGAGAGATTAAAATCAGGGTTGCTCAAGAGGCCAGAATTGGAAGAGTGCAGACAGCTCAGAGGGTTGTAGAGCTGGAGGATACCACAGAGATGGGGAGGGGCAAGTCCCTGGAGGGATTTGAAAACAAGGATGAGAATTTAAAATTGAGACGTTGCCGGACTGGGAACCAATGTAGGTCAGCGAGCACAGGGGTGATGGGTGAACGGGATTTGGTGCGAGTTAGGACACGGGTCAGCGAGCACAGGGGTGATGGGTGAACGGGATTTGGTGCGAGTTAGGACACGGGGCAGCGAGCACAGGGGGTGATGGGTGAACGGGATTTGGTGCGAGTTAGGACACGGGGCAGTGAGCACAGGGGTGATGGGTGAATGGGATTTGGTGCGAGTTAGGACACGGGGCAGTGAGCACAGAGGTGATGGGTGAATGGGACTTGGTGCGAGTTAGGACACGGGGCAGCGAGCACAGGGGGTGATGGGTGAATGGGATTTGGTGCGAGTTAGGACACGGGTCAGCGAGCACAGGGGTGATGGGTGAATGGGATTTGGTGCGAGTTAGGACACGGGTCAGCGAGCACAGGGGTGATGGGTGAATGGGACTTGGTGCGAGTTAGGACACGGGTCAGCGAGCACAGGGGTGATGGGTGAATGGGACTTGGTGCAAGTTAGGACACGGGGCAGCGAGCACAGGGGTGATGGGTGAATGGGATTTGGTGCGAGTTAGGACACGGGGCAGCGAGCACAGGGGTGATGGGTGAATGGGACTTGGTGCGAGTTAGGACACGGGGCAGCGAGCACAGGGGTGATGGGTGAATGGGATTTGGTGCGAGTTAGGACACGGGGCAGCGAGCACAGGGGTGATGGGTGAATGGGACTTGGTGCGAGTTAGGACACGGGGCAGCGAGCACAGAGGTGATGGGTGAATGGGATTTGGTGCGAGTTAGGACACGGGGCAGCAAGCACAGGGGTGATGGGTGAATGGGACTTGGTGCGAGTTAGGACATGGGGCAGCGAGCACAGGGGTGATGGGTGAATGGGACTTGGTGCGAGTTAGGACACGGGGCAGCGAGCACAGGGGTGATGGGTGAATGGGATTTGGTGCGAGTTAGGACACGGGGCAGTGAGCACAGGGGTGATGGGTGAATGGGACTTGGTGCGAGTTAGGACACGGGGCAGCGAGCACAGAGGTGATGGGTGAATGGGACTTGGTGCGAGTTAGGACACGGGGCAGCGAGCACAGGGGTGATGGGTGAATGGGATTTGGTGCGAGTTAGGACACGGGGCAGCGAGCACAGGGGTGATGGGTGAATGGGATTTGGTGCGAGTTAGGACACGGGGCAGCGAGCACAGTGGGTGATGGGACTTGGTGCGAGTTAGGACACGGGGCAGCGAGCACAGGGGTGATGGGTGAATGGGACTTGGTGCGAGTTAGGACACGGGGCAGCGAGCACAGGGGTGATGGGTGAATGGGATTTGGTGCGAGTTAGGACACGGGGCAGCGAGCACAGGGGTGATGGGTGAATGGGATTTGGTGCGAGTTAGGACACGGGGCAGCGAGCACAGGGGTGAATGGGATTTGGTGCGAGTTAGGACACAGGGCAGTGAGCACAGGGGTGATGGGTGAATGGGACTTGGTGCGAGTTAGGACATGGGGCAGTGAGCACAGGGGTGATGGGTGAATGGGATTTGGTGCGAGTTAGGACACGGGGCAGCGAGCACAGGGGGTGATGGGTGAATGGGATTTGGTGCGAGTTAGGACACGGAGCAGCGAGCACAGGGGGTGATGGGTGAATGGGATTTGGTGCGAGTTAGGACACGGGGCAGCGAGCACGGGGTGATGGGTGAATGGGATTTGGTGCGAGTTAGGACACGGGTCAGCGAGCACAGGTGTGATGGGTGAATGGGACTTGGTGCGAGTTAGGACACGGGGCAGTGAGCACAGGGGTGATGGGTGAATGGGACTTGGTGCGAGTTAGGACACGGGGCAGTGAGCACAGAGGTGATGGGTGAACGGGACTTGGTGTGAGTTAGGACACGGGGCAGTGAGCATGGGGTGATGGGTGAATGGGATTTGGTGCGAGTTAGGACACGGGTCAGCGAGCACAGGGGTGATGGGTGAACGGGATTTGGTGCGAGTTAGGACACGGGGCAGTGAGCACAGGGGTGATGGGTGAACGGGACTTGGTGCGAGTTAGGAAACGGGCAGCAGAGTTTTGGATGAGCTCAAGTTTATGTTGGTAGAAGATGGGAGGCCGGCCAGGAGAGCGTTGGAATAGCCGAGACTAGAGGTAACAATGGCAGGGGTGAGGGTTTCCGCAGCATGTGAGCTGAGGCAGGGGTGGAATCAGGCGATGCTATGAAGGTGGAAGTAGGCAGTCTTAGTCATGGAGTGGATATGTGATCGGAAGCTCATTTGTGTGTCAAATACGACACCAAGGTTGTGAACGGTCTTGTTCAGCCTCAGATAGTTGCCTGGGAGGGGGATAGAGTCAGTGGCTAGGGAACAGAGTTTGTGACAAGACAATGCCTTCGGTCTTCCCAATATTTAGTTGGAGGAAATTTCTGCTCATACAGTCCCACCCAGCTGGACGACTGAGTAGAGGCGTTGGAGGATGATGGTGTGGTCAACCATGTCAAAGGCTGCAGACAGGTCGAGAAGGATGAGGAGGGATAGTTTACCATGGTTACAGTCGCATAGGATGTCATTTGTGACTTTGATAAGGGCCGTTTCAGTGCTGTGGCAGGGGCGGAAACCTGATTGGAAGGATTCAAACATGGAGTTGCGGGAAGATGGGCATGGAGCCTGGACAGTGAATGTTGTTAGGCTGTTCAATCATGAGACTGTCTGTCTGATATTAAGTTGTGGATGAGTCACAATTGCCTCCAAATGAACATTGGAAAAACCAAAACCATCTTATTCGGCCCCCTGACAAAAACTCTGCACCCTTGGCAGGGACTCCATCTTCCATCCTGGCTGCTCGCTCAGGCTGAATGCAACATCGGCGTTCTTTTCGATTCTGAACTGAAATTCAAAACATTCATCACCTCTAGACTCAAGTTCTCCAATGCCCTCCTTGCTGGTCTCTTGACCTTTACCCTCCACAAACTCCAAGTTGACCAAAACTGCTGCCTGTATCCTGTCGCACACTAAGCACTGCTCGACCAACACCCCTGTCTTCACTGACTGCACTAGATTTCTGTCCCCTCAGTGTCATTTACAAATCCTTCCATTGACCTCACCCTTCCACCTCTGCAACCTTCTCCAGCCTTGTATTCCCTTGTATCCTCTGAGTCTGACCCCTTTGTATGTTCCTCCCCCTGCCTTTCACGCACTCTGATTGGTGGTAGACTCTCCAGCTGTTCTAATCTCTGGAACTCCCTCCCTAAACACCTCTACCTATCTCCCTGCCTTTCAGCTTTTTTAAAGTTCATCTCTTCAACCAATCTGCCACAGATCTCCTAACTGTCTAAGGATAAGGGGTAAGCCATTTAGGACTGAAATGAGGAGGAATTTCTTCACCCAGAGAGTGGTGAACCTGTGGAATTCTCTGCCACAGAGGGCGGTGGAGGCCAGTTCATTAAGTATATTCAAGAAAGAGTTGGATATATTTCTTGAGGCTAAAGGGATCAAGGGATATGGGGAGAAGGCAGGGACCGGGTACTGAATTTGGATGATCAGCCATGATCTCATTGAATGGCGGAGCAGGCTCGAAGGGCCGAATGGCCTACTCCTGCTCCTATCTTCTATGTATCTATGTAACTGCTACAAAAGTTGGACAACTGCTCAATTTTTACTTCTGTTAAGTGCCTTGTGACATCTTTCTGTGTAACGAGCAATAGATGAATCTGAGTTATCGTTATTCAATGTTCTCAGACTGTCTACTGGGGTCACTGGAGAGCATTCAGAAGGAGGAATCCTGTCTTTTTTTCTGCTTCCTAATTCAGTGGGGCTGAGGACAATAGTAGGACCCCAACTGCTGCACACCAGGGCCTGAACCCGGGCCTTCCTGGTGTGTGTGGTTCAGCCATACACTGCTTTACCAGCTGGGGGAGCCCCATCATACTCTATGTCAGGGGTTCTCAACCTTTCTGCTCCTGAGGCCCCCCTCCAGCGTTATAAAAATTCCACGACCCCCTGTAATACAACACAAGTATTTTTTCTGTATAAAAATTAGCCATACAATTGAACTATATAGTAATTTTGTTTTACTTAATGTGAAATATTAAACCTTACGTAAAGAGAGAACGTATTATGTAAACTGAGAACGTGTTAATTTCTGCGCTTTCAGCATTTAATAAACATGCACCAACTAGGGATGGGCATAAATGCCAGCCTTGCCCATATCCCAAGAATCAAAATATACATAAAACATATCCCAGCCCTCCTCCGAATGGTGAGTAAAGCATGATACCCCAATCTCAAATGGGCGAACATACCATCAGGTACCCCACATGGATGAGCAAAGCATCAGTTGCCCTTGGTGGGTGAACAAAGAATCAGATACCCCAAACCCTTCTGAAGAAATGTTGCCTGCTCTTCCTGTAGATGTTGACTGACCTGTTTTCCAGTGTGTGTACTGTTGCAGTAATTTGCTTTTTACCTCCTTATAAAGGGGACGCTTTGATAAGTCATGTTGTGATGTGAACCTGCACCACATTAATTCCCAGTTCTAGGGAGGCGCTGCGATGAGTTGCTGGGCCCGACCTCCAGCCTCTCGGGTTATTGGAGCAGCAGCCTGTAGATGACTAACTAGCGACCCCAGCACAGCTGGAGCCTGGACAGGGGAAGACAGAGCCTTTGGCAGAAGCCGGATCCTCGGGGTGGGTGGAGGAGAGAAGGCCGGGGTGCAACTCATCTGGTTAACCATCAAGATCACCCCTTCCCTCTCTCCCCAACTTCACTGGTCTTATAGAGCCGTGTTACATTTTCCATCCAGTATTCTCTATCTGATGCAATGGAGCCAGAGCTTTACCTGTGTAATCCTTGCTGTGGTATGATCTGTTCATGCACTAGCTACACCCCGGTTATTCTAACCATTCCTCGACTCTCCTATGTCCCAGTTACTATAATTAACATCCATGTACATAAGTGTACCTCTAATCTCTTCATGTTACTACATCTCAGTTATTTAGCAATCTATGTATACACCCACACACTGCTTGTAATTCTCACCATCTCGCTACACTACTGCAGCTTCCCAGTTTACATTACTGGGTTCCAGCTGGCAGCTACACTATCTGTTACTTTACCAGGCTCTGATTGCTATTTTCACCATACGTAACACATTCAGACTCCAGGTCCCAGCTGCACTGTGTCTGTAGCGTTGGTAGACACATGATTGTTCCCTCAGGCCAATCATAGGCACCATTACAGCTCTAAATTGCTACATTTAGTATACCCTGTATCTTTGCCCTTGTCCTGGAGCTTTATCTGGTACATTTTTTTAATTAAATTATTTAGAAATGTAGAGCACTAAATTCCTAATGATCTCCACAGCACTCGTAAAACCACCCCCAAGTGTGTGTTGCATTGTACATAGGAACAGGGGTAGGCCATTCAGCCCCTCGAGCCTGTTCCATTATTTAGTTAGATCATAGCTGATCTGTACCTCAACTCCATTTAGCCGCCTTTGCTCCGTATCTCTCGATAGACTTACCCAACAAAAATCTATCGATCTCAGTCTTGAAAATGTCAATTGATCCCCAGCATCCACAGCCTTTGGGGCAGAGTTTCAGATTTCCACTATTTTTGTGTGGAAAAAGTGCTTCCTGATTTCCCTTCTGAACGCCCTAGCTTGAATTTTAAGATTGTGCCCCCTTGTTCTGGATTCCCCATCCAGAGGAAATAGTTTCTCTGTATCTACCCTATATAAAATCCTTTTATCATTTTAAACACTTCAATTAGATCACCCCATAAACTTCTAAACTCAAGGGAATACAAGCCAACTTGATGTACTGTAATATGTCCTCATAATTTAACCCTTTAAGCTCTGGTATCGTTCTGTGGCATCAACGTTGTACCCCCTCCAATATAGCCTTCCTGAGATGCGGTGCCCAAAACTGGATGCAGTACTGCAGATGGAGTCTGACCAGTGTCTGCTAAGTCACCGTAGGATCTTAAGATAATGACCTACTTCTCTAGGATAAAAAGGGGGGGGGGGTCTAAGCAACTGTCTGACCAAGTGGGATACAGTATTATGTGTTTAGGTACTGTTGTGACTAATGTCCTAGTTTCTTATGGTAAGAAGGGAATTATGTTAGTCGATGCAGGTAATGTTCAGACCAAGACATCTTAAATGTTGTATTTTTTCCCAACTTTTTCCCATTCTCCCGTGAAAGCACCAACACCTGCTGGGGTACTGTACCTTGGTGTCCAGTACCTTACCCAAGAGACGACACGTGTGTTGGCAAGCTATTCAGACGATAGGCATCACTGCATAGCCCTTTCTGTTCTCGTCCGTTGTACACATACACACAGTTTCCAATAAGATAGTGATCAGGAGTGAAAACCCAGGCTGGTATTCTCTCTAACTTAGCCAGGTGTAGAGCGCCACTGGCTCAGCACAGGCAAAAAAAAATCAACCAAGAATTTGAATAGTTTATTAACAGGGTCTAGCAATTCAACTAATAATCTGATCAGCTCAGTGCATATTTTCATGGTGGTGAGATAGTGGCTGTCTTGTCAGATGCCAGAGAGGTTACAAATACAGTCATTACGGCTGCTTGGCACATGGAGCATAACGTCCCATTTGGGATGGTTTACTATTGGCAGCTTTGTATTCTTGGCTTTACTTACAGGAATGAGATATGAAGTGAAGCTTCTGGAATTACTCCCACCTGATTTGACCGGGTGGCTCCCTCTCTGGAGGGGTCCTTGCTCTGGAAAGTGGTTCTCTATCTACAAGACACCCACCATGGAGAAGGTTTGTGCATCTATGGTACACGTTCCGTAGATTATTCTGCACTCTGGCATGGATCCTGCCCTGGAGCAGGCCCTGGCCCTGCTGGTTCCCATGGGGAGGAGATGTCCACCAGCTCACAGGTGGTTCCTGCCTTTCAGCCCAGGTGTGCGCACCCTGCTGTCCGCTGCCGGCTTCCCAGAGCGGAGACTGCGGGTGCGCACCCCTGCAGTCACCCCGTACCCGGGCATACCCGTACACCCGGGCTGCTCAGTGGGAGAGGCCGCGGCTCCTGCACCCGGCCACTCACCTCTCTCCACTGACCCCCCCCCCCAACCACTGACCCCCCCCCACCACTGACCCCTCCCCCCCACTGACCCCCCCCCCCCCCACTGACCACCCACTGGACCCCCCCCCCCCCCCCACCCCACTGGACCCCCCCCCCCCACCCCACTGGACCCCCCCCCCACCCCACTGGACCCCCCCCCCACCCCACTGGACCCCCCCCCACCCCACTGGACCTCCCCCCCACACTGGACCCCCCCCCCACACTGGACCCCCCCCCCCACACTGGACCCCCCCCCCACACTGGACCTCCCCCCACACTGGACCTCCCCCCCACACTGGACCTCCCCCCCACACTGGACCTCCCCCCCACACTGGACCTCCCCCCCACACTGGATCTCCCCCCCACACTGGATCTCCCCCCCACACTGGACCCCCCCCCCACACTGGACCCCCCCCCCCACACTGGACCCCCCCCCCACACTGGACCCCCCCCCCACACTGGACCCCCCCCCACACTGGACCCCCCCCCCACACTGGACCCCCCCCCCACACTGGACCCCCCCCCCACACTGGACCCCCCCCCCCACACTGGACCCCCCCCCCCACACTGGACCCCCCCCCCACACTGGACCCCCCCCCCACACTGGACCCCCCCCCCACACTGGACCCCCCCCCCCACACTGGACCCCCCCCCCCCCCACACTGGACCCCCCCCCCCCCCACACTGGACCCCCCCCCCCCCACACTGGACCCCCCCCCCCCCACACTGGACCCCCCCCCCCCACACTGGACCCCCCCCCCCACACTGGACCCCCCCCCCACACTGGACCCCCCCCCCCCACACTGGACCCCCCCCCCCCACACTGGACCCCCCCCCCCCACACTGGACCCCCCCCCCCCACACTGGACCCCCCCCCCCCACACTGGACCCCCCCCCCCCACACTGGACCCCCCCCCCCCACACTGGACCCCCCCCCCCCACACTGGACCCCCCCCCCCCACACTGGACCCCCCCCCCCACACTGGACCCCCCCCCCCCACACTGGACCCCCCCCCCCCACACTGGACCCCCCCCCCCCACACTGGACCCCCCCCCCCCACACTGGACCCCCCCCCCCCACACTGGACCCCCCCCCCCCACACTGGACCCCCCCCCCCCACACTGGACCCCCCCCCCCACACTGGACCCCCCCCCCCCACACTGGACCCCCCCCCCCCACACTGGACCCCCCCCCCCCCACACTGGACCCCCC